>NC_143020.1:113750272-114069915 GCF_055824585.1 Amblyomma mixtum | reverse complement strand
CGTCTAGCTGTACAGTCGGGGACAAAAGTCTCCGGACCACGTGTTCCTCTAACGAAGCCGATAGCTAGCTCTGCAATTAGTCGGTGGCTGGAGACCGCACCTGT
Organism: Amblyomma mixtum; assembly: GCF_055824585.1. Classification (NCBI taxonomy): domain Eukaryota; kingdom Metazoa; phylum Arthropoda; class Arachnida; order Ixodida; family Ixodidae; genus Amblyomma; species Amblyomma mixtum. The sequence goes on along the minus strand of NC_143020.1, from coordinate 114,069,811 downwards.
GGAGGTGAAAGTGAAATTTTTGCTCTTTCATCTCCATAAGTGCGGTCTCCAGCCGCTGTCTGATAGTAGAGCTATGAGCTTAGTTTGAGAAACCCGTGGTCCGGATACTTTTGTCTCCGACTGTACATAATTCTGGAGATTCTTGCGTCAGCCGCCCACGAGTTGTGGTTTCACAGAAGGAATTAGACTTCCTGAAGAGTGCCTATCTCGGTTGATACCGGAAATAAGGATGCGTTCAGGGTAATCTTTCGCTGGCAAGACAGTTTTCTGCAGTTGGACACGTGGGCAGCTCGTTCGAGCCTTGTCTGCCGGATTTTTTTTTATTTTGCAATGATTGTATAAAGTCTTCCCGTTCTGTAATAAGGTTCAGTTGAAGCGTTGCGTTTGTGATGTGCGATGCTAGCGAATGCTAAAGACCCCCAGGTGGTCCACGTTATACCGAAGCCCTCAACTAGAGTACCTGTTTCTCTCTTCCTTCCCTCCCATCTTCCTCCCTTTCCTCACGGCCTCGTTCAGGTGCCCACTGAGAAGTGAGATAGTTGCAGCATCTTTGATTTCCTCGAAAGGAATTTTCAATTTTTTTTTCCAATCAGGTCGCCCTTCGAATTTTTCATCTATTATGTTGGCAGTGCGATAGCTTTAGCAGAGGTCGATGCCTTTAGAGAAAATGACGTCACTTCTTGTCTGATGACGTCACTTCTCTTCAGCCAATGGGAATGATCTAGTCCGGTAACCCTGACAAAAATTTTTTTCGGACAGTCTCTAACCCTAGCCCTAAAAAAATTTCTTCGGGCGGTCTCTAACTGTAACCCTAGCAGAAATTTCTTCAGACGGTCTCTAACCCTAACCAAAATTTCTTCGGACAGTCTCTAACCCTAACCTTAACAAAAACTTCTGCGGAGAGTCTCTAACCCTAACCCTAAAAAAATTTCTTCGGACGGTCTCTAACCCTAACCCTAACAAAAATTTTTTCGAACAGTCTCTAACGATAACAAAAATTTCTTCGTACGGTCTCTATACGCTACTAATCCTAAAAAAATTTTTCGGACAGTCTCTAACCCTAACACTAACAAAAATTTCTTCTGGCGGTCCATAACCGTAGCCCGGGTTGGAGACTATAGGGTCTATATACTTTCCATAGACCTTCGTCTATGAAGTCTATAGACTTTCTATAGACAAATCCTATAGAGTAGTCTACAGGCGATACAAATCTAGTCTATAGACAACCTATATAGATTTATGGCCATACGCTTTTAGTAGACTTTTTCTATAGATAGCCTATAGACTATGAATAGACAAAATGAAATATCTATAGGAAGGCAATAGAATCTATAAAAAGTCTATACACAGTCTATAGACCGTTTTTGTAAGCCATCATTACGCTTGCCTCCAGCAAATCACCGAATTAAGCTTCCGCATTTTCTTGCTTCTAATACTGTCGCGTTAAAGCAGGGATCTATATTTAAACCTTTGTTCACTCCAGTCCCTTTGTGTTTTGTTGGTACAAGCCGGCCTTTACAACATTACTTTAGCCACTGGGATAACATAAGAATTTTCAGCTATGAAGTGTACACTGCGAGGCTGACTACCACGACGATGCGTGCCTGGACGACCACGTAAAGGCTCATTAGGAGCTGACATGCGCTAAATGAGAGCAATCTGAAAATGTCTTGCGCTTTAGTCCGGATAGCAAGTGCCACTATTTTTGAGCCCTTAAAAAACCTAATGATAAAGCTGAAATAAAGCGAAGAAGAAAATACCTGCGTTAATTAGATGCCGCGGAAAAACTCTCACGTTAAGTAATTGCCATTCTTGGGGGAAAAAAAATGCTGACATAAAACTTACGCCGCGATCCGTGAAGTTTTGGAAGTTGCGAATGAAAACAAACTTCAAGAATTCCAGGTCTTTAGTTACGATGAATGGCACGTCTCCGTTGTAGAATCTGAAAAGCGCAACATGTAGGTGTTTTACTTTTGAATAACATAATAAAAATATTCCGGTGCCACAGCAGATTTCAGAAGTAAATTTGCACATGTCTTTATATTAAACACCAGATTTTTTGCAGTATTTTGTAGTTCCTTTATGGTAGTAACCCAACTATTGCCGTGACAACAGGCAACTTCGTAATACCATAGAGTAATATAGAAGTAAAGAGCGGACACTCCCGTAGGCCCCAGCGGCCGACTTTAGTGCACAGCGCACCTAGCGGACCCGGGGAAACGCACTGGCCTCAGAGATGATAGGCGTAACAGGAATCTTGGAGGCTCTACTTTGATTGCGTTTTGTGCGTTCTCCACTCTCGCGGAGGAGGCGGTGTCACATTGCCCAGCTGAGCAGCCGGCCACCAGCGTGACGATTACGGAGCACGCAACGATTATCCAGGTTTCGACGTGCAACGCTCGTCAAACGCGTTTGGCTTTGATCGCTTGCCTGGACGCCGCGGCGAACACGTCGCCCACAAGTCGCAAAGGCGTTATGCCACGCATCGCGTGCGCTTGGCAAGCGGCAGTGAACCTACTACGTGCATTCTGTCAGGGTGACAATGAGCGCATCAGTCACTCCGCAGAAGGAAGCCAAGACATGCCAAGACCATACTCTTTTTCTTTTTTTTTTTATTTGCACATTCAGTGCCATCTGGCGGAAACGGGGAAGCGCCGAACTCGGCCGCGAAAGGGCCCGAGTGTCCGCTCTTTACTTTTATGTTACTCTATGGTAATACTACAAAATGACCTCTCGTTTCGACATGACCAAACGTTCTGTCGTATTTCGTTCCCGAATCTGTCGGTTTTTTTTTTTGTACTGGTTGCCTTAACTATGAATTTTTTAGTGAGAGGTAGTAAGGGGGCTCACAGTTGCAAAGCAATAAGCACAGCTTCTTAATTGGATTGAAGCTCTAGCAGAACTGTAGCAGCTGATCAGAAGCGGGTTAGCGAGTATACACGACAGCCTCGTGAAGTCTAGTCAGGGACTGGGAGGCTGCCGCTTAGCTCACTAATGACGTAAGTTACACGTTGGCAAATTTTCATTAAGAAGCAAGAAACCTCTTAGAGCCACACATAGTGCGATTGTTTTCGGAGGAAACAGAGATCCTTAGAAGTGATCTGTCTGTTTCAGTTCCCAGATGCTTGCTCTGCCTCAGTGCACTTATGAATTAATGCAGGGGACGTGAGTTTTCCGTCCACAAATTAACATCGAGCAAGGAATTCTCGGAAGGAATGCTTTCATGTAGACCTTACCCAAATGTGTCGCCATACTTTTCCAGCCATCTCTCAACAACCTTGATGCGGTCCTGTCAGGAATATTGAAAATATTAATTACACGGCGTAATAATGAAATATCAGTATATCAAATAATATAAAGTAATTATATATGTCAGGTGTTTCAAGGAAGGTGATCACTAAATTTTGGAAAATAAGGTTTTTGAGGCAAAGCGAAGCTTTTTGCGGCACAGTGATACCAGTGTGGGCAGACGTCAATAAACAGGCGAATCATTTTAACGTGTAAAGTGATCAACTAAATTCTAATAGTTAAACTGTTACTTATAGGCACCTGATTGTAATTAGAGATCTGTAGCTGGCCGTTATTAATAGCTAAATCAGTTTTAAGAATTTCGAAAATAAGAATACCCTCGCCGCTGTGGCTCGACAAAATTGGGCGACATAGCGCCAAAATACAGGCGCTTTCGAAAAGCATGAAGACAAAGCAAGCCCTCCAGTGCATGTAACTAATCGAGATAGGCAAACTTCGTCGAGCCACAGCGCGAATGGTGATCGCGTTTTCGAAATTCTAAAAACTGATACGGCTAATACTAATGGCCGGCTACAAACCTCTAATTGCAATCAGGTGCCTATCGGTAACTATTAGAATTTTGTTAATCACTTTACTAGTTAACATGATTCGCCGGTTTGGCGAACCAATTCGGGTGATCCCATCCGGCTACGACTCGTGGGGGAGGCCGGGAGGTGAGCAGAAAAAGCAGCGCGCGCGCGTAGTGACGTCATCTGACGGATCCCCCTGAGTCGTAGCCAAGATAGGATCGCCCGAGCGCAAGGCACTCTCTCGCTGCGGCCTGTCATCCATACTCCATCTCGTAAGTTCCTTGCAGCGTAATGGAAGCTGGGGACCTCCTCAGCCAATCAGGAGAGCGCGTTAAACGTGACTGTCCTCCACTCGTCGTCTGCTCGCGGCGTACGCAGATATGGTAAGAAAAAAGCCCAAATCGATGCTGCCTACACGCCATATGCGTATTCACGCTTATGTGTGCTAAACTCAAGCATTCTGCGGGATGTTACGCCATTTGTCACATAATCGTAATTTTAATAAACGCATGCAAACGGAGACTCAACCCAGTTAAGCGCAGTGCCGCCATGTGTTTGTTGAAACGAGAAACATTTTTGTCCTCACACTGACGCTGCTCTTAGGACTACAAGTGGCAGAATCGCCACTCTGAATAAAAGTCATGCCGAACTTATTGCTCATTGTTATAGGCGAGATTAGACGAAGCGAAGTGGCCCATTTACGGCCAGTGAAGGTACTGAATATAGTGGTTACTACGATGAGTTCAGCCCGAGGCCAAGGGTCCGGCTTCGAAGGGGGCCGCCATTTCGGAAACGATGTTTGAACGTACGCAAGAGTCGAGCACGCTAAATTCGGGAAATTGCTCACGTAACGGGAACGTACGTACGTTAACGGTCGATATGAAACATTGTTTGGAGCATACGCGCTTTAAAGCAGGCTATCCCGTGTAACCTTCTGCCTTTTTTATACTGGCACTACAGTCTGCAGGGTCACAGCGTCGTCTGTGCGCTCATCGCAGCTTTGGTAGTGCTGCATGGAACTACTGAGATGGAGTAAATGGAGCGCATTGCAGGGCGCTTGGCCTTGACTAAGGTCACTCTGTGCAGCTTTAACATGTCCAACAATTTCGGACAGAAATTTTGGAAATTGTAAAATTGCAAGATATTTTTGCGGAAATATTGAAGGTAATGGTCCATTCTTTTGATATGTAACAAAATCGTTCTTTTAAAGTGTTTTCGTCGATCGCATCGACCAGTTAAGACGCTCATAGAAAACCAATGGGCAGCCCTTCTGACGATAGCAAAAAATGTGAATGAGAAAAAAAATTCAAGGCTGCCGTCGAATTATCAGCGGACATATTGATTGTTATAGCGAAATGTTTCCTTATATGAAAAAACTGTGTCCGTAAAAGTTTTTCCGCTCAAAAATGCTTTTGTCCAGAACTGCTGGGTATGTTCGGGACGTGTGCCGGTCATCGTGCATAACAAACCACGCAGACGAACCATCTCGCTGAAAGAACTTTAATGAATTAAAGAAACTCGGCTGCGAAAAAACTAGTGCTTTCGCATTGCTACACGTAACAAGTCTTAAGTGTCTCTACCGAATTTTATCTCATTTCTTTAGTGAAGGCTTTGAGGTGGAATCATCGATATAAGCCTCACACATTTTGAAGCAAGATTGGCTTTGCCCCACACAACTGCGTACAGGAAGCCCAATGCGACTGAAAGCACTTTTTTTGCAGCTGCCCCTCCAACGCTGTTTTCAGCTCACTAAAAACATGTAGAGATATCGCACCGGGGTGAATCTGCACCGACATACCAGAGGTTTTGCAGTTGTACTTTCCACGCGATCTCACCGTTTCGTGATACTCGCGGATGTTTCCCCACAGCAAGCTCGGTTCGGGGCCAGGTATTCCGAGGGTTTTGAAATAGGAGAAGTGCTTCTGTCGCCATCTGGAAAGGAAAAAGGAAACATTAGCATCATGGCTATCGGAAGGAGAGGGACGGCGACCGAGCAATTCAATTATTACGCAATAACGTCTACAGCTGGTTCTGTCGAAAAGCCGTCGGCGGAGTAGTAGTCGGCACCTCGTGTCGGAAGTAATCGGGGGCTGCGTAAATTAATCATATCGCATTATGGTAATTTGTGGTGCAAGTTTAGTTGGTTTATTGGGGTTTACCGTCCCAAAGCAACTCAGGCTATGAGGGACGCCACAGTGAAGGTCTCCGGAAATTTCGACCGCCTGGGGCGCTTTTTGACGTGCACTGACATCGCACAGCACACGGGCCTCTAGAATTTCGCCTTCATCGAAATTCGGCCGCTGCGGCCGGGATCGAATCCGCGTCTTTCGGGTCAGCAGCCGAGCGCCGTAACTACTGAGCCACCGCGGCGGGGCTGTGGTTCTAGTGATTGATGATTGATTTGGGTGTGATAGGCGAAGACAAGTGAATGAAATCGCTGTAATTAATTGATTATTCAAGGAAATTAAAAAAAATAGAAAAAGGAAATTCAAAGGTGTCAAAATGCTCAGAATGAAAAGCCAATACTTGATGATGTTAATAAAGAAAATTTAGACTGTGAAATTGAGTGATTAATTAATGAAAACAATTGAAAAAAATGCGTTAAAAGATTTCAAACCGCCAGCTAACCTAGGCCTAATCCACTATGCTATCACGTCATACCCTCAAGGCGGAGCTTAAGTGTCCTATCCAATTTTTATAGCTTTTGATATCGTATCCGCAGTGAAACTGCAAAATCACTCTCACTGGAGTCTTCGAATCGATTCTTGTGACTTTGATTCGATGAACCATGCAGCGGTTTCACTAACTGAAGCGCATTGAAGACACAGAAAAGATATAGTAGGCTGAAATCGGGTCCCGGCACACTACGTGGAAAAAGTACCGCATCAGGTCATTTTTGACGCTCTACAAAATTTTTTAACGGATACAGGGAGGCGGTCGTTTTTTTTCACCCTTCATCTGTCCGTATCAAAATTTATAGCGCTTCCGAAAGGAAGTATTTTATCGCTAAATATAGTGACTGCTTTCTGTTGTCAAGACAGGCATGTATTCCCATCTGAAAGCATAGCAGCCTTAGGCAGTTAGAAAAGGAAGTAGCCCTTTAAACCCGGCACCAGAGGTCTTGAGTTAGAAGGTAGAGGAGGTTGAGAGCTAGGTTAAAATATTGGTAACTGCAACAACTTCGCACGTTAACGTGAAAGCGTCGTACCGCCATGTCGGAAAAAAATTGTCCAGCTAAAATGTAAGATATTGGCGGTCGCATTGTCAGCAGCCCCATGCACACCTCAGGGTTTTCGGTCTTTCAAGTAATTAACTCGTTGTTTTAATCTTTACATCGACTGTTAAATATTGTCGTTTGACAATAAACGTTATTTGCGAATTTGGTTAGCACCTTCAGAAGCCTCCATTCCATCATTATGCGATAAGGAAAGCCTCACGTTATCTTTTTTGCCAGCTCTAAAGACAGTCCGCGAATACAAAAAAAAAATAGTAGGGTTTTCACGTAGTTAAACACACGTGCGAAAGCATCTGTTCAGCCTGGTTGGCGAAGCGGCTGGTTGGCAAAGCGGCTGGTTGGCGAAGCGGCTGGTTGGCTAAGCGGTTCGTTGGCTAAACGGCTCGTTGGCTAAACGGCTCGTTGGCTAAACGGCTCGTTGGCTAAACGGCTCGTTGGAAAAGACTGGCTGGCTAAACGACTGGCTGGCTAAACGACTGGTTGAAACGTCTTGGAACTGGTTGGATCTGGTTGGAACTGGTTGGAAGTTGATGATGACAACGATGTGCAATGCACAGCGCGAGAGTGAGTTTCAGTTTAACACAATGCGTGATCGGCTGTGGCGATAGCATAATGCTCTCGTGCAGTGGCCAGCGAAACTGATCTGTTTCGCCGCCGCCGCCGCATGTTCAAAACCCAGTCGCCGCAGAATGTTTTATTTCTGCTTGGACTGTTGTTGTGCTAGGTTTGCCAAGGTCATCCTCAACGTCACCCTCCCACTACCTGCAGCTGGCGCGATGCACCTCCGAAGCTAAACAATAAAAATGAGAAACGCCATAGAGCTTCACGCATGGCTGTTCGCGCTGCAGCGAAAGACTCATTTAGTCCGCAAGACGGGCCAAGAAACGCTCATTTAGAGTGAAAGGCCCCATCTTAAAATCGGGTCACTTATCTACGAGGGAATTCCGAGTCGAAAAAAGCGACGTAACCGTGTCAAAACTACGACAAAATGTTTGTCGTTCTCTCGTAACGACAGATTCTTCTCTTTCGTAGTATGTTTCTGCAGTACCATTCAGTTATAGACGCGGGTTCGATCCCGGCCGCGGCGGTTGAATTTCTTTGGAGGAGAAATTCTAGATTCCCGTGTACTGTGCGATGTCAGTGCACGTTAAGGAACCCCCCAGGTGGTCGAAATTTCCGGAGCCCTCCACTACGGCGTCTCTCATAGCCTCAGTCGCTTTGGGACGTTAAACTCCATAAACCAAACCAGTTGTAATTGCACGAAATTCGGTCGTTACTATGCGCATGACAGGCCGCTCATTTAGAATGGTAAGCTACGTCTGAACATCGAGTTACTTATCAACGAGGTAAATTCCAGTCGAAAGTGTGTCAAAACTACAACAAAATGTTTGTCGTTTTGTCGTAACGACAGATTCTTCTCTTTCGTAGTATGTTTCTGCAGTACCGTTCAGTTGTAATTGCGCGAAATTCGGTCGTTGCTACAAGTTAATGGCAATAATCATAACAGAAAATCTGTTGTGACGACATAAAATTTTCTATTGTGTTTTTCGACTGTGATCAAATAAACGCCTCACCTGAAAAACGAGGCTGCGAGAACGGCAATCACAGTGAAGGCACCGACAAGTAAAATCATCGCAGTAGAGCGGACCGACGAAGGCGTATGTGGCAGCGGGGGCTGGCGGGTAAAGTGAAGGGCAGTGGCTGGGGAACGGCAGCGTAGCAGGTGTGACTGAGCACTGCCGGCTAAAGGAAGGCAGAAAAGTGGGAGAGGCTTGCCCTCTCCGCTCACCCTTTCCACCTTTCGTACTTTCCTCATTGAACCGCACGTGGGATGAAAGCTGTGCAAGGACCTTTACATGGCTGTCTGAGCACATTTTTAGACGAAATATTTTATTCATACTTGCGGGATCGCAGGTATAGTGTCGCGTTGATTCCATTGCAATACTCATGCTCACCGGAAGCTGGAGAGCGACGCACTGGCTGGCAAACAAAAGGACTCCTACAGCAGCTGCAGAATTCGTTTGTGCCACACGTACATACCATTATGCTCATGTCTATGGAAACTATGGAAACGCCGCTGTTATGTTTTTCGCAGTGTTTCAGGGCATGAGGGTTTGTACTATCGGGGACAAAAGCTTGCGGGACGCGAGTTCTTGGAAAAACGTTTGATGTACTCCACCTCGCTACCCAGTCCCCTGATGTTGTATGAAAATATTAAAATCCTAAATGCTCCTTACCCTGGTAACAATCTCAGGATAGTGGGGAGCGAGGTGCAGTTACCATAAACGTTATATTCGGCTGGACGCGCTTAGCCAGGCGGGAACGGAACAGCGCGCCGCCGGCCTTCAGTTAAGCAGCCACGAAATCCAGTCTGCGCGTGCTTGGCAAGCGTACTGGGACTTTCGTCGTCTTCTGCGGCCGGACCACGATGGCACGCTATCGCGAGGGGTGAATGGCGAAAAGCGGATACCCTTGGCGCAAATCGTACGCGACGAGGACTGGCACGGTCGGGAGGGAATGCAGCGGCACAGTTTGCGATGACGTCGGTGTCAAGATGAGCAGGTTTAAGGCGGTTAACAGAGATTGTGTCCTGCCTGCCGTTGATGAGCCGGAGAAAGTGGGGCACGCCGGAGCACTTGGTAGGGGCCATTGTATGGTGGCCTTAAGGGCGGGCGTACGGCGTCGTGGCGAACAATGACGTGATTGCACCGCTGAAGGTCGGAGGGGATGTGGACACGACGAGAATACTGGCGCTGACGTGGTTGAACGACAGTGCTCATAGCGCTACGTAGGCGGTAGGCGTAATCTGAGACGTCAGCAGGCGTGGGTGGCGAGGGCTCGAAGAATTCGCCAGGGACACAGAGAGTATTGCCAAACGTTAGCTCTGCTGCACAGGTAGAAGAGTCACTGCGAAGTGCAGTGCGGAGACCAAGCAGGACGAAGGGTAGACGCTCAATCCATGGCGAAGGAAAAGCGGACGCCATAAGTGAAGCTTTCAACTGCCGGTGAAAACGCTCAATGACACCGTTGGAAATCGGGTGGTATGAGGTCGTCTTGATGTGGTTGACGCCGAGGAGCCGAGATAGGTTGGCAAATAAGGTGGAGTCAAATTGACGGCCACGATCAGTCGTAATGGTGCAAGGGACACCGTAGCGGCTGAACCACAGTGTGATGAGTGCTCTTGCGATCGACTCCGCCTTTATGTCCAGAAGGGGCATCGCTTCAGGCCATCTCGTGAACCTGTCAGTGCAGGTAGCGGTGGTTCCCGCAGGGAGGAAGGGGACCGACTATGTCGACGTGCAGGTGGCTGAAGCGGGCGTCCGGAGACGGGAACGTGCCAAGCGGAGTCGCAGTGTGTCGATGCACTCTGCTTTGCTGACAGCTCAGGCACGTGCGCGACCAGCGGCGAACGTCGACGTTGATGCGAGGCCAGACATAGCGAGCCGTGACAAGGACGTTTTCCAAAGAACTCGCGTACCGCAAACTTTTGTCCCTAGTACATGCGTGTACTTTATTAATATGAAAGCATGATATGATATATGGCTCATCAGCAACGAAACCCGAAGGCGTTGAGCAGCAGCAGTAGTCCGAAAACTCCCAGTGACGTCGCTATCGTGTCACATTATATCAGCAGTAGACGTTGGGGTAGTGACGTCTGCAGCAAATAGAAATAAAATAAAATATCTCGCCAAGATACGGGGAATTGAACCAGAAACTCTCAGATTGCGAGACGAGTATGCAACCCAAAAGTCACAAAAGTGTTTTCTTTTAACATGATATTTATTACAGGTGTGTCTGTGTGTGCTTCGTGCCCTAATCAGAAGATGAACAGTTACCAACTAGCCGAACAAAACGTTCTTCAAATAATAAAGGTGAATCTAGTGCATGCGTTTGATTAAAACCATGCTAAAGAGTTAGAAAGGAAGGAATCTTTAATGAACCCCTCAGCCGCCGCGGTGGCTCAGTGGTTATGGTGCTCGGCTGCTGACACGAAAGACGCGGGTTCGATCCCGGCCGCGGCGGTTGAATTTCTTTGGAGGAGGAGAGGCCCGTGTGCTGTGCGATGTCAGTGCACGTTAAAGAACCCCAGGTGGCCGCAATTTCCGGAGCCCTTCACTACGGCGTCCCCCATAGCCTGAGTCGCTTTGGGACGTTAAACCCCGTAAACCAAACCTAATGAGCCCCTCAACAGAACTCACGACGAGACAAAGCTTTCGCATTCAAAGCAAAACCAGCCCACTTTCGCGCTTACTTTGGCATCTTAAACACTTGCGACGAGCTTAAATTTCAAAAGCCACGTAGCGAAATAAGCACTCAACCGGCATAGTTATGTAGGCCTGTGCGAGGCAAGGCGAAGAATCTGGACAAACGCTTCTAGTGTGCACGGCTGCCACCATTCGCCGCGTGGCGCTGCGACACTCAAATTGCGCGGGAATGTTGATTTTCATTACTCACCTTTTTTTTTTCTACGGCAGTCGGAAGTAGTTTGCGTAATCACAGGAAGCCCTGTCAACTGTGGTAATCGCCATGTTCGCGAAGGATCTCTCATTACCCTATTCTTCTCAAAATTACGAATTTAAAACGCCCCCTCTGAGTTACGCGGTGTTCGCTACAGGTGGCCAACAGATGGCGTTCGTTGGTGTTCAGGATAGCTGGGCATTAGAGGGGAACGTTGCGAGCGTTTGAGCAGTCAAGGCTCGGTATCATTGAGCTCTGCTAAATTGCTCTCTGCGGCCGCAACTTGCCATCCTCGCTGCCACCTTAAAAATCTAACAAAGCTTTGGCTAGCGTTTTATAAACTCTGACAGTTTTGTTCTACACTAATGTATTTATTCTCTTAGCTTACAATGTATACACACGATTAATCTTTTATGTACCCGTCGTTTTCTTTCTACCATTGTTTTCTGTAGCTTTTCCTGCCCCTCTCCTCTGCAATGCCTGTAAGGTCCTGAGGGTAAAAAATAAATAAAATAAAATTAAAAAAAATACCGACGATTACGTTACTTCCTAATGCGAAATTTGAGCGCAGCAAATAAGCTGTTTCACCTTTTCGATAGATTGAGGCAAAGAAATCGAGCAACACATGTATGCGCTATCACAGAATTTTTTTTTTATTTTTCACACGTATTCCTTTAACAAAGACTCCACTAACAGTTCTTGACAGTCATGAAGGAAGCTTTGTGGTCGGAGAACTAGACTGATATATGTTCGACTTGGTACACCAATGCTTGATTCTCAAAGACGAGATCTATACAAGTGCCTCGCGAGGTTGTCACAGCCGTGGGACGCGTTACGAGCGAGAGGAACGGGATGTTCTCCCGCATAAGTGTTAGGAAATTGCTGTTTGTCTTTATGTCAACATTAAAGTCCCCCACTACTAACATCGGTGTGGATCGATGGACGGTTAATGCGAGTTGCAGGAAGTGCACGACGTCTTTCGTGAGTGCGGTAGGGGCGAAGTAGGCAGCTACTACCAGCAAGCCGTTGGGCAACTTTGCGGCGCACAGTTCGCCAACTTCATGTGACGTGCCAAACATTTCGACTGGTATTGCAGAGAGACCTGTGCGCAAGTAGATAGCGACTCCCGCCGCTCTGTTGTGGTCTCTGCGAGCACCACAGCAGTATAGGAAATCTATGATTTCGAGAGGCTCTTCGGGATCCATCCAGGTTTCAGCAAAGCAAAGTACAGAGGAATGGCGCAGAATGTGATCGTGGTGTACGTCCTTGGCATGTGCGGCAAGGGAGCGTACGTTAAGAATGTGGTTGTGAATGATGAATCAAGTGCTGCCAGCGAATGACGCGTCCATTGGCTGTCTGCGTGTGTTACTGATGTGTGGTTTCGCCTGTAAGAGTGGAACGCGACAGCGTCTTGCAACGCTGCCAGGGAGTCCACAGAACGCCATCGCCAAGGCTGTACGCCTTGCTGGACGGTAAATTTATTTTTTGAGGAAAGGAAATATATCTCTCTCGCATATCTGGGTGGACACCTGCACCTCGCCGTAAGGGAAAGGGGGAAGATGGGAGTGAACGAAGACGCCGTATTAGCTAGACGCGCCTTTGTTCATTCCAAACCATTCAGCTGGCATTACGGAGTGGCTAGCGTGCTCGTATCGCACTCCGGAGACCCTGGTTCGATTCCCATTTCGTTCTCGGTTTTATTGATTTATGCGGTCTAACTAGAAAGGTTAATTAGGCTATTTCATATTTATATTATTTATTTCTATCCGTCGTGTTCTGTCATTAACCTGTCAATTGTTGGAACTGTCTAGGATGTTCGACATAACGTATATGAAACGAGCAACGTCTTTCTGAGTGGGGAAGTGCGTGGTGGTGGAGGGAACGCGGATTCGTACTTATCTGTTTTTTTTTTTAGCAGCGTTTCCTTCCGCGGACGCTGTTGTCGCTGCGGCGCGCGTCTTTCTTTTCTTTTCTTTTCTTCTGACGTCTTCATTCTCCTCTATATTAATTAGGGTAATTGATTAATTAAGCAATTAACTAAACTCAGTCCAACTTAGTTGCAGCATCACTATACGATCCCTTTGATTGGTTGCATGGTTACTAGCCAAAGTACAATTGGCCCCATTTGAAATTCGCGCACTGTGACGTCACGAGCATTTCGACCAATTGAAAAGCGTGACATTGGGGGCGGAGCTGGTTACGAGGCCGACGCCGACGCGAAACCCAGGAACGGACGCCAAAGAGCTGCGCTCTAAAAAATAAATCAAAAGAACAAGTACCCTGGCACATTTTGACACCCAACTTAACTTTCACGGCCAGGAATCAGACATCTGGCCAAGAATAACATATTCCGGCCTGCACAAAACGACACCCCCTTTCACGGTATCGCCTTAAACAAAGGCTGCTTTGAATCCAGATCCGCTCCTGGGCGCGGCCATTTTCCGCCGACTGGTGCGCCGCGGTGCGGGCGTTTCTTTGGGGACTGCGGGGCTGCGGCAACTCCGCGGCCGCGCCTGCATATAGCCGCGCTTCGGGCGCTAAAAAAAAATTGCCGAGCATACTTCCGCAGCGTGGCTGTGTTGCAGGAAGTATTCACGTTATCAAAGGGAGCACATTGGTGCGTTTGAATGACATTTAGTTTGACATTCACGTGAATTGTGCTGACGCTTAGAACGCGCTCATGCTTATATCGCTACCGTCTTAGTGCTCCACTGCAAAAAAAAAAAAAAACTTTTCGTTCAATATCAAGTATTAGGTGTGCGGCTAGCATGCATTTCCAATTCCCATGCACTCTTAATCCTTCGGCCATAAAGTACCACCCACAAACAGGGCTTTCTTGTCGCATGCATGCGTGGTGCGCCGGTTTATCAACAAATTACCGCTGTGAGCTTAACTGAGTCGCAGCGCCAACAAAAAACAAAATTTGTCATGGTTTATGCAACCTGGTGCATAAAAACGTACTTTTACTCAAATTATCAAAGCTTGAATAGATATTAGCTGCGAATCCAGCTTTCACGAAATCTGAGGTCCGAAGTTGCGTTCATTTTATTCGGTAGCTCTCGCCGCGTGTGACAGCGTTGCGTAGGCGTTTGGCTAAGTGTGAATGAATGTATTAAAATAGCGCATATTTTCCTATGATTAAGGTAGATAGCAAAAGCACAAAGACACTACGGTAAACACTTTACCCCCCCCCCCCCCCCCCCCCTGATCCCTATGACATGCGTGCGGAAAGAGCAACTGAAGTCGGTAGCGGTCGTGCTTATAATCCTGTGCATGAAATGAGTTTAATGGGAACTAGAGCAAGCTCAGCGCAAGGAGGTGATCGAAAACACGCGCTTCGTCACAACCTTCAGTCTGCAGCTCGACTATCCAGTTACTACACCATTGAATCAAATCAATAAATCCACATTTCTGTGCCTAAAATTATCATAGATGATAGCGCACGTAAAAGACGGCAACAAACGACACTCAGCGCAGAAATATGCTTAGAAGTGCCGCGGTTTCCAGTCCGTACGCTACCTGGCCAACTACTCCGCGGGAAAAATCCTTGCTGTTTGCATAAGTATTCCAGAATTTCCCTGAGCAGCGCCGCTGCGCCAGCGGCTTGGTGGAGCAGCGTCGCCGCTGCGGTGCCAGCGTTTAGAATCCTGAGTCAGCAGAATATCATCATTGAAAAACGTAGAGCGAAAAACGAGACACAGAAAAGGTGACGACAGGACACGAGCGCTAATCATCAATATCAATATCATCATGGTAGGCACAAACAACGAGACAGACGCGCACTGCCTCGCCGCACTCACTCACATCCAAATGAACGAAAAAAAAAAACTCGGAGATGTTACGTTAACGCCTAACTGCGCGCAAGATAACCGCAGTACTGTCTGGTAGAGGGAAAATATGAGTAGTGACGCACAGCACACACCCTCATACGTTATGATGAAGCACTACAACGACAGAAGCGAACACGTAAACATGCATTCTACGCGCGGCGCCGGCGCGACCCGCAGTCCATCGTGCCGCGCGCGCCGATAGATGGCGGCTGGTGTCGAGAGTAGGAGCGCGCCAGCAGCCTGCGTGTGAGGGTAAAAGAATCTGGTCTATACAGAGGTGACTCGTCGAAATAGTCAAAATTTGGCACTATAATTTCACCCACCGTATTTCATGCCGCAAGCACTTCTCTGGAAGAAAGCATTAGCCCGGGTGCATGACGAGTTTCTAAGATTTGAAACAATAATAAAATCCACCAGTTTTTATTGACAACTAATTACAGACATAACCGTTCCGGGTGAGTTGTAGAAACAGGAAGAAACAATGAACCAACAAGGCTTGTACGAACGGAGCTTCGGTCCGACTGTGACTGTGGCTGTCCATCATCATCACCACCACCACCATGATCATCATCCTGACTATGCACACTGCAGGGCAAAGGCTTCTCCCATGTCTCCCCAATTAAACCTGTCCTTTGCCAGCTGCGGCCACCGTATCCCCGCAAAAATTCTTTATCTCATCCGCCCACTTCACTTTCTGCCGGCCCCTGCTACGCTTGCCTTCTCTTGGCATCCACCGCTGTCCCTATTCAAGTGCAAATCACGGTCGAAGATCGAACTTGATCTGAAGCTGGTCGCCTTCCACATAGCCGTCACGGATGAGAGCTTCGAGATTAAGGTGTTGTGTGGAAAAAAATGACACTTGTTCATGTCCATCCCGCGGCCTTTGACAACAGGGACTTTTCTCAGAGGTATCCTCTACAAGCACTCGTTCTTCACCTCCCTTTGGATGAATGACACGCAGTTTGATTGTTTGTTTCAAGGGCCACTCGACGGAGTCATCCATTTCACCCTTGCGTAGGCTGAAGCTTGCACGCAGCGTGGTGTTTTTGCAGAATTTCTGGAGCCACACACTGGGGCACATGCAGTAGCCTCGTAGGTACACCTGCTCGCTCGCATAAAAAACCCCACTTCGATTCCTCAGTTTTTCTTCGATTGATCTCACACCTGTTACGATAATCTTGCAATACGATGCCCGCAGATTAGGTGGTTTGGGCGCCGCTTTCCCACCGCGGGCCAGCGTACTGCTACTTTCTTTCCCTTGTTCCGCGTCCTTCTTGGAGTCTCTTGGAAGCTGAGAGCCCTTGTCACACTTCTTCCGGGCCATTTTTGCTAACTCATCTCTCATCACTTTTTCCAGCGCATGTATCCTGTTGGAAACGGTTTGAATTGCATCGCTGCTCGCAGCGAAACTTCCTTTCGTTTCTTCGCTAAACGCGGCTATTTCGTCGGAGTATTTTTTCAGAGACTCACGTTCTTCTCTCGTTCTTTTGGCCACTTCTTTCCTCACGGTCTCCTTCACGTTATCAATGCCTCCGCAGAGTGCTCGCAATGCTTCTTGGCAGCTGTTCACCCCGTGACCGATTGTGTTGAGGCGGTCGCTGTCGGCGCCATTTGCAACGAGCAGTTGTTCCAAGAGTACCTTCAGTTCACCGGCTTGCGCTTCCAGCAGACGTCTGTGGGATGTCAGCAGCGCCGTCTCGTCGTTGAGGCTCGGACCCATTTCGCGTTCCGATCCTGCAGGCGTCGCAGTAGCTAGGCAGCACTCCGACTCCAAGTGCGTGAACATGTCGCTGCAGAGAACTATGGCCGAACACCTGGGGCAGCGAATGCAGTGGTGCCGACAATCACGGTGGAAGTGCTGGGCGATTTGCGATGCAGGCAGCACTGTCCTACAGCCGCTTCCTTCGTTCCAACACTTGATCTGCAAAATGAAAACAAAAAGAAAAAATTACGAGGAACTTTAGCTGCTAAAGTGGTGAAAGGCGAAAGCCTGAGTGCTGCATTCTGCTACGCGATTGTTCACTTCACATTCTGTTGGTGCATTAATTAACTGCCAATTAATGACGCTTAATCTTGCCTTTAGGAGTGGAACGCGACAGCGTGTTGTAGCGCTGCCAGGGAGTCCACGGAACGCCACCACCCGTTCGTGCGTGATGCGTTGCCCTTTGAACGCAACGCTTTTTAAGGAAAGGAAATGGCGCTGTAATTCCCTGTCATCTCGGTGGACACCTGAACCGCACCAAACAGGAACGGAGTAAGTAGAGTGAAAGAGGAAAGAGAAAGAGGGGCGGTAATGAAGAAAATGAAAAATCAGGGGGGCACTTTTTTTTTTTAATGCGATGTTTATTGCCTCAGGGCATAAAACGGCATGTAATGATAAATGAGGATGCCTAAATAAATGAGTAAAGGTTGGCACTTTGTTGACCTCAAGTGCGGTAAGGCGAAAGCCTTAAGCGCGGTGTTGCTGCTTGTGTCACTGAAGCGTTGTTAAGACGTTAGGCTTCGCCTCTAAGAGCGAAACGCTACAGCGTCTTGCAACGCTGCCAGGGAGTCCATAGAACGCCATTGCCCGTTCGGTTCTACGCCTTGCTCGTCGGTAAATTGGTTTTTGAGGAAAGGAAATGTATCTGCCTCGCATATCTCGGTGGACACCTGAACCTCGCCTTAAGGGAAGGGAGGAAGATGGGAGTGAACGAAGACACCGTATTCACCAGACGCGCCTTTGTTCACTCCAAACCATCGAGCTGGCATGGCGGAGTGGTTACCGTGCTCGTCTCGCACTCCGGAGACCCTGGTTCGATTCCCCAATTCGACCAGTTACCTACTCGGTTTTATTTATTTATCTGGTGTGACTAGAAAGGTTAATTAGGCTACTTGGTTAACTAAGCAATTAACTAACCTCAGCCCCACTTTCTTGAAGCATCACTATACCATCCTTTAATTGGTTGTAGGGTTACTAGCCAAAGTACAATTGGCCCCTTTTGAAATTCGCGCACTGTGACGTCACGACCATTTCGACCAATTGAAAACCGTGACACTTCTGTCGGCAACTCCTGCTTACAACGATGAGGCATTAAAGGCTTCCGCCTTAATACACCACAGCTGCTTTGAACCCCCAAGCTTACCTCTCTCCTCAGCAGATCCTGGACAGGAAACTCCTTTAGAAAGACGTCACCTTCCTCGCAGTGGTTGCCATCGAGCGGACATACTCGACCGCCATCATGCACGCTGAGCAGATAGCAGGACTCGCACAGTGTGTGCCTACATGGAAGCAGCGCCGTCTTCTTGCGCACTAATCCACATGCGCCACACACCCAGTAGGATGGAATGGGCTTCACGAAGCTCAGGGGCCTCCAGTCCAGTTCGGTGGAGAACCCGACTAGTGTGTACTGCATGCTTCTAGGAGAGATCGCTCACATCAATCGCTCGCTTCCTAACCGTCTCGCAGGGGTGTGCTTCCCGCCGGGTGAGTGCGCGCTGTTATCGCTCCTTCTTTAGTTTTCGTTTCGAGTGTCACCAAGGCAACAATCGCGCCGACAGCCGCCTCAACTCTCCCGTCGCTTGAGGATGTGTGCACGTCCGGCGAATGCAGTTCGTTTATCTGCGTCGGCTGGCGGCTCTCGTGCATAGTTTCTTGAAAATTAGAGATCACTGCGGCGACCCGCATTTGGGAGAATGCGAAAGCATTGACGCCTCATCGGCACTCGCCGCCTCTTTTTATCATTTTATTTTTGTTTGTTAATTACTTTAATTACTGAATTAGCGCAATTGTAATATATTACAATTAAACATCGATTTATTTACTCAGATTGCACCTTCTTTATCTCAACCATCTCGGTTTTTCAAATTTGGCGCTGTGGTTGCTTTCCCGTCCACTTACTATATCCCCGTCCAGCCTATTCAACCGTTTAATGATTTTTGCTGATAATTAATTAATTAATCGATTTCAATGAAACTTTTTGTTCGATTACCACTCATCAAAAAAATTTCAGTTCATTTCGATCTTTATTTTCACTCCTTTGCATATTTTTGCACTATTTTGCCGTCCATGGCTGTTTCCCTGTCCACTCACTACATCGACGTCCGCGCTATTTCGAAGCTTTTTCGACATTTTTTGGCTCGAACTAATCATCGTATAGGCATATTTTTTTTTTTTTTTTGCGCAGCATCTTCACGTCATACTCTTTCGATCACAACCACTCGTTTGGTGCCACCTCTTCTGAGAACGTCACAACTGCTGCGGACACGTTTTGCGGACACGTTTTGAAGAGACGACTATAGTCTCTATTCAACTATAGTCCCTAGTCTAATACTCTATACTTTCAAAAAATATCTAGCGAAGATGTCCTTTTTACTATCCTCTGGAAACCACCCTCAATACACATGAAATAAATTATAAAGGGCAGGAAAAAAGAAGCTAGTACCCTGCCCGCACCGAGTATGCATGAGAGTCGGAAGTACTCAATATACTTAACCCCGTTAATGGAGCTAGAAATTTCGCCTGTGATTAGTAATTACACGGTTAAGGAATAGCAGCGGCTGTGATAACGCTGATATTCAGGTGCGTCAGAAAGTTGGTTGCAGTCAAAATTACGATTTCTCTTATCTATGAGTTTAATGTTTTTATCCTTACCGGTATAGAGCTTCTCAGAGAAGCTACGATTAGCAAAAGTGTGCCAGCCCCACGAGACCCAATGCGCACTGAACCTCTCTTGGACGTCCTGCGGACATCCTCAACGTCCCTAGGACGTCCAAGGGAGTTTCAATGCCCATTGGGGAAAGGTTACAAGAGAAAAAAAAATTATAGCTGACCAACTTGAGTGATGCGGGGAAATGAGATAGCACGCTTCTTTCACTCGGCAGTCAATTTCAGTCCCGACATCCTTTTCCAATTCCGATTCTCTTCGAATCTCGACTAGCAACTGGGCAAATTGTGGCACATTCATGGATCGCGGCGAGTCATCATACAGCTACCGGCGCAGTAAAGCGGTACACCACTGCACTGGCAGGTGGCTGTTTCAGACACAGCCGGCGGTAAGACTGACGAGACACAGGTCGCTCTTCCCGAGCAATGCTAGAAGCGGTAGCTCCCGGAAGCTTTATTTTTGCGCAGATAGTTCTTCGGGAGGCTGTACCCCTACAGGTGGAGAGGGGGAATGGGAGAGGGGCAAGAGGGTGAGAGACAAATCTCCCTAAGCATGCACCACCTAGGAAATGGACGCTCCACACAGACGCCGTCGCCGCCGGACAGTTGTCGCCTCTGCGGCCCACCTAATCCTATCGCGTCAAAACAATACAACGAATTATGAGCCCATCTCTATCTTACCCATTTTCCTCAAATTTTAGCTTGTGTGCTCATGTAAACGAGTGCAATTGACTCTTTAAGGGATCGTTAAGTGTTCTGTGGTTTTCTATGGCTCATAGAGTACCCGCACTGAAGACGGGATATTGCACTAATGTGTAATTCATATATTAATACGACAGCATTTCAGTTCACACCAGCAGCAAAATAAACCTCCAATGTTAATAAATTCGATGATTAGTCGATAAACGTTACGTGGCCTTGTGACGTCATCACAACTGGCCCACCGGGTTTTGGTTTGGTTTTATCGGGGTTAACGTCCCAAAGCGACTCAGGCTATAAGAGATGCCGTAGTGAAGGGCTTCTGTATAGGTTGTCCACCGGGTTTTGGACAACCTATAGTTTCTGTAGATAGTAACCTAGACAGCATTAGAACTCATGTCAGGTGCAGCCCGAAGACTTCCGGTGTAACGAAATTCGCTGGCGGGGCGAGAGAGGTAAAATCGAAATAAAAAAACAGAAAAAATGCGATGTATGCTAATGTTGGCGCTATCACAGCATAGCGCATATCTGCTAGTGCAGCCAGCAGTCTGAATATGGCGGCTGATTGAACGAAATGCGCAAAAAGAGGGACTGCGACGTCAATAATCCGAGCTCCGTGGCCCAGGAGAGTTCACCTATAGTATTGGGCACAAATCAAGAACGCAGCGGCGAATGCCCCTCGTCATTGAGTTGTATCCTCCTATGGGCCCCACGTCATTCCTGTTTCTCCCTTTTCTGCCCTCCCAGTGGGTTTCTCCATGCGGGTGTATACGCGTCCGCTGCGGTGCCAACCGGGGCTCGATCCACACTCCCTCCGGCGCTGGGTGGTCGCGGCGAATTGGTTACGCAACGACCAGCTGCTCTTCCTGCCTTCTTTCTTCCCTCCTCTCACCTCCTGCAGCCTCCCAACGCCTACCAGACACAGGCGCTTGTCTTCGCTCGCCAAATTGTCTGGTGATTCTAACATGTCTTGAAGGAGCATTCATACTTGCAAGTTTCACGCGTAATCGGCACCGGGCGAGTCTCGTGACCTCAAGATCTCACGGATTCACGTCCCTGAGGAACGCGCTGAAGGCCTTTTTATGGTGGCCGCACGCATGTCGCAGAAGTGGCGCCATCTAGCGACTGGTCGGCTCACGAACGCCGTGATGGCTTGAGCGGTGGGGACCCGCAGATGCGTTTGGCTGAGCTAGGGCTGCCGTTGGCTACGCCGTCTACGTTGGCTACGCTGTCGTTGCGTCGTCCAATCTGTCAGCCTATTCCCTATTACTACTCCTTTCCCCCCTCTATAGATGCTCCTCTCTATAGCAGTTCACCGCCTGTGGGTGGAACCCGTGGGTACTGACTACGCCTGAACCTTGCAAGCATGAATGCTCCTTCAACACCTCTTAGAATCACCAGACAAATTGGCGAGCGAAGAAAAGCTCATCTGTCTGGTAGGCGGTGGGAGGCTGCAGGAGGCGAGAGGAGGAAGAGAGAAGGCAGGAAGAGCAGCTGGTCGTTGCGTAACTAATTCGCCGCGACCACCCAGCGTCGGAAGGAGTGTGGATCGAGCCCCGGTTGGCCCCGCAGCGGACGCGTATACACCCGCATGGAGAAACCCACTGGGAGGGTATACACAAGGGAGAAACAGGAATGACGTGGGGCCCATAGGAGGACACAACTCAATGGCGAGGGGCATTCGCCGCCGCTTTCGTGATTTGTGCCCAATACTATAGGTGAACTCTCCTGGGCCGCGGAGCTCGGATGGTTGACGTCGCAGTCCCTCTTTTTGCGCAGTTCGTTCCGTGGCCCGAACGACGAAGCAATTTCTCCCTTACGCCGCCGGGGAAAAGAACTCACACTAACTTGCGCCCGACCCATGGCCGAAGCACATGGGTGCACATTTCTGTTTTTTTTATTGCGTAAGCAATACTGCGCCAGGTTTCGAGCCGTCGCGTAGCTCCCGGCGGTGGCCACGGTTGACCTTTCGCCGCAGCGAGGTCAAACAGATGGAGCGCCGTTGCCATAGCAACCGTTTCAGCCGCACTCCACCAGGCTCCAGGCTGCTTACGCAACTTGCCCGGTTTACTTGTGCCCCTTCGCCTACACTTCAACCACATTTGACTACGAGAGCTATTTCTGGGCCATTTTACCACCGGCACACGCGTCGCATGTCCCATGCCGTTTGGTCCGCGCGCTTTCGCTTTCAGGGTAGGGACACTCTTAGTACCACCCCGCGCCGCCGTTTCCCCCTCGCAGCGGCATGTTGGGTCACACGCGCCGGTGGCGTACAGTGCGCTATGCGTGTGGCGTGGTTTGTATGCCGTTGCGTAACAACTGGAATAATGCGTCTGAACTGGAAATATGCAGTACAGAGCTGTTTCGCTAGTAGCAATAATATTCCGGCACTTTTGAATGTGTATTATGCACGGTGCAGTCGCTCTAACCACACGGCAACCGAGAAGTAATGACGGACTGCTATGTTCCCCTGTCACTGGCTGCATTGAAAAACTTCAGCGGTTATTTGGTATTCCTCCGTAGTTGTGATTTAGCTTGTCATCGTCGCCGAATTCAGTAGAATAATGCTGCATTTGTTGTTCGTACGCAAGGACTGTTCACAGGGCCCTAATTTTCCCTGGTATGCCAGCAGCGCATAGAATGACGTGCGAACTACAACTACTTCTTTGTAGTTAACACCCACTTTTTCAACATTATTTGAGATCCCTTCTTCTTATTACTGCACATATGTGGAGACTTCCATGAAAATGGCAAATTTCTCATCTAAACGGTCCGTCGCCACACTGCTCTGAGGTGTGCAGCTGTGGCATGACTATGACCTATTGGTCATACTTTCTCAACTGATTGTTCCGCAAAGGAAGCATGCAGGCGGTTGAGTTTTTCTCTCAGCGGTGTTGATACGACGAGACGACGTTTTGCTGATTCGTAGTTGCTTAGTAGTGTTAGGGCCGTTTCACATGCATGCGATTCTCGCCTGCGACGCTGCGAATTCTGTCGTCCTGCGACTGGGGAGAGCCGTCGGTCTAGCCGCAGACGGCCTGCGACCGAGTTCCGTCCGGTTGGAATTCAGTCGCAGCGTCGGTGTGTTCGCTCTGCGACTGACCAATGGGCAGCGCCGAGACGGCACGTGACGTGGGGTCACGCGGGAGCAGCTGCCGCGGCGTAAGCAAAACTGTTTATTCTAATCAAAACATACGAAATATTGCCTTGCATCGAAAAACACGCTGGTCATAACATCATCAACACATTCAGTGCAGCGTTTCTGTCGCGTTTAATCGTGGGTTGCCTATGCGAACATCGAGCAACCTTGCGTGTCCCTCCGACCGAATTCGCTGGGTGCGCGTTGCATGTGAAAGCACTGTGCGAAAATCGCACTGCGGCGTCACCGACTAGGCCGACTATTTTCGTTCTAGTCGCAGCATGTGAAACGGCTTAGTCGAGGAGAAATTTAACTAGCACATTTAGTTTTTCTTTTCAAAACTTCATAAGAAAAATCGTCAAAAATGATCGATTATTAAAGTAACATCACAAAATCAGCCTCTGATAACCGCTTCGTTTGAATTCCGTTATACCTACCAAGTTAAACTAACAAACGGGAGTCACTGCAACGCGGGCAGCCTTCGTCCCTTCCGTGTCCCATCTGCTCCAGTTTCCAAAAATTACTGAAGATGCTTTGGAAATTCTAAATTGTGTTTGGCGAAAGCCTTATGGTCACCCACTTGTGGTCAAGCCAGTGACTTTAGAGGCGAGCGGACATCAACGCACCCTATGTTTAAGCAGACTTCTCACACTAAGCGGAACAAACTGCATGGGACATGCGACGCGTGTTCCGGTGCTAAAATGGCCCAGAAATAGCTCTCGTAGTAAAATGTGGTGGACGTATAGGCGAAGGGGAATAAGGAGTGGACGAAAAAAAAAGAAAGAAGAAATGTGCGCTCATGTGCTTCGGTCACAGGACGAGGGGAAAGTTACTGCTGTCATTTCTTTTCCCTGGCATCCTAAGGGCGAAATTGCTTTCTCGTTCGGTCCACAGAGCAAAATGCGCAAAAAGAGAGACTGCGACGTCAACAATCCGAGCTCCGCGGCCCAGGAAAATTCACCGATAGTGTTGGGCACAAATCAAGAACGCAGCGGCGAATGCCCCTCGTCATTGAGTTGTGTCCTCCTATGGGCCCCACGTCATTCCTGTTTCTCCCTTGTGTATACCCTCCCAGTGGGTTTCTCCGTGCGGGTGTATACGCGTCCGCTGCGGGGCCAACCGGGGCTCGATCCACACTCCCTCCGGCGCTGGGTGGTCGCGGCGAATCAGTTACGCAACGACCAGCTGCTCTTCCTCCCTTCTCTCTTCCTCCTCTCGCCTCCTGCAGCCTCCCAACGCCTACCAGACACAGGCGCTTGTCTTCGCTCGCCAATTTGTCTGGTGATTCTAGGAGGTGTTGAAGGAGCATTCATACTTGCAAGGTTCACGCGTAATCGGCATCCACACATTTCACCCACAGGCGGTGAACTGCTATAAAGAGGAGCATTTATAGAGGGGGAAAAGGAGTAGTTATATGGTATAGGCTGACAGATTGGACGACGCAACGACAGAGGACCTGTTAGGTGGGAGATCGAAGACAGGACGATGGCTTTATGTGCAAATTGGAATACAACGCATATAAGCTTTCATATCCCTGACTGAAAGAGAAGCCAAGGCTTCACGCTTAGTTCTTCGTATTCTTTTACAGCTTTGACACGGCATGGCCGCTACGCTGCAGCAAGGATACGATAAGCTTGTTCTTGCATGGAATGGGGTCTTTCTGTTGATTTGTATCGGGTGCGCCGCGTAGGAGTCCACCGAGGTGCGACCATGCCGATATTCCATGTAGAAATTTCTTCCCTCCTGTTTCAATATTGCAAACACGCTGCTTTCCCCCGCGTTCGCTATTAACAAGCGACATTGTCCTGGCTAAATCCACTTTTGATGTGCGCACAGGCACCCCACACCAGCAACAGCAGTTCTATATAAAGTACACCAGCTGGCACGAAAAACACGAGAACTCAATATTCCCCTCAACATAGGAACCCGCATGCACAACAGCTGGAAATAACACGACTACACAGCGCAGCCAACGGCAGCCCTAGCTCAGCCAAACGCACTGTCGGCATGCACCGCAGCTCAAGTCAGCACGGCGTTCGTGACTCGAGCAGTTGTTAGACGTCGCCACTTCTACGATATGTGTGCGCCCACGATGGGGTCTCCAGCGCGTTCCTCAGGGACGTGAATATGCGAGATCTTGAGGTCACGCGACGCGCCCGGTGCCGACTACGCGTGAACCTTGCAAGTATGAATGCTCCTTGAACACCTCTCAGAGTCACCAGACAATTTGGCGAGCGAAGACAAGCGCCCGTGTCTGGTAGGCGGTGGGAGGCTGCAGGAGGTGAGAGGAAGGGAGGAAGAGCAGCTGGTCGTTGCGTAACCAATTCGCCGCGACCACCCAGCGCCGGAGGGAGTGTGGATCGAGCCCCGGTTGGCACCGCAGCGGACGCGTATACACCCGCATGGAGAAACCCACTGGGAGGGTATACAAAAGGGAGAAACAGGAATGACGTGGGGCCCATAGGAGGATACAACTCAGTGACGAGGGGCATTCGCCGCCGCGTTCGTGATTTGTGCCCAACACTATCGGTGAATTTTCCTGGGGCCGCGGAGCTCGGATTGTTGACGTCGCAGTCCCTCTTTTTGCGCGGTTCGCTCTGTGCCCCGAGCGACAAAGCAATTTTGCCCTTAGGCCGCCAGGGAAAAGAAATGACAGCAGAAACTTGCCCCTCGACCTGCGAACGAAGCACATGGGCGCACCTTTACGTTTTTTTTTTTTCGTCCACTCCTTATGCCCCTTCGCCTATACGTCAACCACATTTTACTACGAGAGCTATTTCTGGGCCATTTTAGCACCGGAACACGCGTCGCATGTCCCATGCAGTTTGGTCCGCAGAAGTCTGCTCAAACATAGGCGCCTTGATGCCCGATCGTCTCCGCTTTCAGGGTGGGGACGCCCTTTGTACCACCCCGCGCCGCCGTTTCCCCCTCGCAGCGGCATGTTGGATAACACGCGCCGGTCACGTACAGTGCGCTATGCGTGTGGCGTGGTTTGTATGCCGTTGCGTAACGACTGGAATGATGCGACTGAACTGGAAATATGCAGTACATAGTTGTTTCGCTCGTAGCAACAATATTCTGGCACTTTTGAATGTGTATTATGTACGGCGCAGTCGCTCTAACCACACGGCAACCGAGAAGCAATGACGGACTGCTATGTTCCCCTGTCACTGGCTGCACTGAAAAACTTCAGCGGTTATTTGTTATTCCTCCGTAGTTGGGATTTAGCTTGTCATGCTCGCCGAATTCAGTAGAATAATGCTGCATTTGTTGTTCGTACGCAAGGACTATTCACAGGACCCTAATTTTCCGTGGTATGCCAGCAACTACAACTACTTCTGTGTAGCTATAACACCCACTTTTTCAACATTATTTGAGATCCCTTCTTCTTATTACTGCACCATATGTGGGGACTTCCATGAAATAATGGCAAATTTCTCATCCAAACGGTCCGTCGCCACACTGCTCTGATATGTGTAGCGGTGGCATGACTATGACCTATTGGTATGACCTATTGGTCATACTTTCTCAACTGATTGTTCCGCAAAGAAATCATGCAGGCGGCTGATCTTCTCTCAGCGGTGTTGGCTACATGTAGATTGATGATACGACGAGACGACGTTTTGCTGATTCGTAGTTGCTTATAGTGTTAGGGCCGTTTCACATGCATGCGATTCTCGCCTGCGACGCTGCGAATTCTGTCGTCCTGCGACTGGGGAGGGCCGTCGGTCTAGCCGCAGACGGCCTGCGACCGAGTTCCGTCCGGTTGGAATCCAGTCGCAGCGTCGGTGTGTTCGCTCTGCGACTGACCAATGGGCAACGCCGAGACGGCGCGTGATGTCACGCGGGAGCTGTTGCCGCGGCGTAAGCAAAACTGTTTATTCTAATCAGAACATACGAAATATTATTGCGAAAGCAATACTGCTAGCACTTTTCTGCCGTCGGTGGAGGTCGTTCCTTCGCTCCGGCGCAGCTGCGGCGCACGACCACGTGACAGCGTGACGTCACGCCCAGAGGAGAGCAGGGGCCCCAACTCGTCTCTTCGGCCGTAGTCGTTCCTTCGCTCGGCGCTGCGGCTACCACGTGATGGCCTCCTCGGCCCGCCGTTAATTAATTAATTCATTTAGTTGATTAAATTGATTGATTTATTCAATTAATTAATTTAATCCATTTTACTTAATGCCGAAGAAGAATCTGAGTAGTGCGGAGCGATATAATCACAAGAGAAGAAAACGCCGTGCGGAAGAAACGCCGGAACAGAAAGAAGAGCGGCTTGCTAAAAGAAGAGTGCAGTATACAGCCAAGAAGAAAGAGCAGAGCATTGTGGTGATTCGAGACGGCGACATCGTGGCTCAGCGACGTGAAGAACAAGAGATAAGAGTTGGCGAGTTCGAGTCTGCTACGCGTGAATTCGAGAAATTTAACTACCGGCAGAACCAAGCGCAGCCAGGTGTTACTGCTTTCGCAATCAGCTAGGCTTAACCAAGCTAAGCCTTCAGCCAATTTTTTGCCTTGCATCTAAAAACACGCTGGTCATAACATCATCAACACATTCCGTGCAGCGTATCTCTCGCATTTAACCGTGGGTTGCCCATGAGATTATCGAGCAACCTTGCGTGTCCCTCCGACCGAATTCGCTGGTTACGCGTTGCATGTGAAAGCACTGAGCGAATATTGCACTGCGGCGTCACCGACCAGGCCGACTATTTTCGTTCTAGTCGCAGCATGTGAAACGGCTCTTAGTCGAGGAGAAATTTAGCTAGCACATTTAGCTTTTCTTTACAAAACTTCATGAGAAAAATCGTTAAAAGTGATCGATTATCAAAGTAACCTCACAAAATCAGCCTCTGATAACCGCTTCGTTTGAATCCCATTATACCTACCCAGCTAAACTAACAAATGGGAGTCACAGCAACGCGGGCAGCCGTCGTCCCTTCCGTGCCCCATCTGCTCCAGTTTCCAAAAATTACTGAAGACAGTTTGAAAATTCTAAACTGTACTTGGCGAAAGCCTTGTGGTCAACCCACTTGTGGTCAAGCCAGGGACTTTAGAGGCGAGCGGACATCAACGCACCCTATGTTTAAGCAGACTTCTAACACTAAGCGGACCAAACTGCATGGGACATGAGACGCGTGTCCCGGTGTTGAAATGGCCCAGAGATAGCTCTCGTAGTAAAATGTGGTTGACGTATAGGCGAAGGGGAATAAGGAGTGGACGAAAAAAAAAGAAGAAATGTGCGCTCATGTGCTTCGGTCACAGGACGAGGGGCAAGTTACTGCTGTCATTTCTTTTCCCTGGCATCCTAAGGGCGAAATTGCTTTGTCGTTTGGGCCACAGAGCAAAATGCGCAAAAAGAGGGACTGCGATGTCAACAATCCAAGCTCCGCGGCCCCAGGAAAATTCACCGATAGTGTTGGGCACAAATCAAGAACGCTGCGGCGAATGCCCCTCGCCATTGAGTTGTGTCCTCCTATGGGCCCCACGTCATTCCTATTTCTCCCTTCTCTACCCTCCCAGTGGGTTTCTCCATGCGGGTGTACACGCGTCCGCTGCGGGGCCAACCGGGGCTCGATCCACACTCCCTCCGGCGCTGGGTGGTCGCGGCGAATCAGTTACGCAACGACCAGCTGCTCTTCCTCCCTTCTCTCTTCCTCCTCTCACCTCCTGCAGCCTCCCACCGCCTACCAGACACGGGCCGGGCGCTTGTCTTCGCTCGCCAATTTGTCTGGTGATTCCGAGGGGTGTTGAAGGAGCATTCATACTTGCAAGTTTCACGCGTAATCGGCATCGGGCGTGTCGCGTATCCTCAAGATCTCACGGACTCACGTCCCTGAGAAACGCGCTGAAGGCCTCCTTATCGTGGGCGCAAACATATCGCAGAATTGGCGCCGTCTAGCGAGTGGTCGGGTCACGAACGCCGTGCTGGCTTAAGCTGCGGGGACCCGCAGATGCGTTTGGCTGAGCTAGGGCTGCCTTGGCTATGCGCTGTGTAATCGTGTTATTTCCAGCTGTTGTGCATGCGGGTTCCCATGGTCAGGGGGATATTGAGTTCGCGTGTTTTTCGTGCCAGCTGGAGTCCTTTATCTAGAACTGCTGTTGCTGGCGCGGCGTGCCAGTGCGCACATAAAACGTGGATTCAGCCAGGACACAGCCGCTTGTTCAGAGCGAATGCGAGGGAAAGCAACGTGTTTGCAATATTGAAGCAAGAGGGAAGAAAGTTCTACATGGAATATCGGCATGATCGCACCTCGGTGGATTCCTACGCGGCGCACCCGATACAAATCAACAGAAAGACCCCATTCCAAGAACAAGCTTATCGTATCCTTGCTGCAGCGTAGCAGCCATGCCGTGTCAAAGCTGTAAAAGAATACGAATAACTAAGCGTGAAGCCTTGGCTTCTCTTTCAGTCAGTGTATTCCAGTTTGCACATCAAGCCATCGTCCTGTCTTCGATCTCCCAGCTAACATGTCCCCTCTCGTTGCGTCGTAAAATCTGTCAGTCTATACCATATAACTACTCCTTTTCCCCCTCTATAAATGCGCCTCTTTATAGCAGTTCACCGCCTGTGGGTGAAATGCGTGGATGCTGATTACGCGTGAACGTTGCAAATATGAATGCTCCTTCAACACCTCCTAGAATCACCAGACAAATTGGCGAGCGAAGACAAGCGCCTGTGTCTGGTAGGCGTTGGGAGGCTGCAGGAGGCGAGAGGAGGAAGAGAGAAGGGAGGAAGAGCAGCTGGTCGTTGCGTAACTGATTCGCCGCGACCACCCAGCGCCGGAGGGAGTGTGGATCGAGCCCCGGTTGGCCCCGCAGCGGACGCGTATACACCCGCACGGAGAAACCCACTGGGAGGGTATACACAAGGGAGAAACAGGAAGGACGTGGGGCCCATAGGAGGACACAACTTAGTGACGAGGGGCATTCGCCGCCGCGTTCTTGATTTGTGCCCAATACTATCGGTGAATTTTCCTGGGCCGCGGAGCTCGGATTGTTGACGTCGCAGTCCCTCTTTTTGCGCAGTTCGTTCAGCGGCCCGAACGACAAAGCACTTTCGCCTTTAGGCCACCGGAGAAAAGAACTGACAGCAGTAACTTGACCCTCGACCTTCATGTTTTTTTTTCGTCCAATCCTTATGCCCCTTCGCCTATACGTCAACCACATTTGACTACGAGAGCTATCTCTGGGCCATTTTAGCACCGGAACACGCGTCGCATGTCCCATGCAGTTTGGTCCGCTTATAGTGTGAGAAGTCTGCTCAAACACAGGGTGCGTTGACGTCCGCGCGCCTCAGCTTTCAGGGTGGGGACACCCTTTGTACCACCTCACGCCGCCCTTTCCCCCTTGCAGCGCATTGTTGGGTCCCATGAGGCGGTCACGTACAGTGCGCTATGCGTGTGGCGTGGTTTGTATGCCGTTGCGTATAGCGACTGGAATAATGCGATTGAACTGGAAATATGCAGTACATAGTTGTTTCGCTTGTAGCAACAATATTCCGGAAGTTTTGAATGTGTATTATGCATGGTGCAGTCGCTCTAACCACACGGCAACCGAGAAGTAATGACGGACTGCTATGTTCCCCTGTCGCTGGCTGCACTGTAAAACGACAGCGGTTGTTTGATGTTCCTCCGTGGTTGTAATTTAGAGGGTCATGGTCGCTGAATTCTGTAGAATGATGCTGCATTTGTTGTTCGTACGCAAGGACTGTTCACGGGGTATGCCAATTTTCCCGGGTATGCCAGCAGCAGAGTAAGGATGCCTTTGCGACATAAATATAAAAATTGCTGGGGGCTTAGCTTTGGTTAAGCCTGGTACACTGTAAACAAAAATATACGCAAAGGGAGTAAAAATGGTGGCGGCCACCCTTTTTACTCCATTTTTGAAAACATTTACTCCATGAGTGTGGAGTAAAAAGGTGGACTGTCCTCCATTTTACTCTCATGAGGGAATAAGGAAGTAAAAATGAGGATTTACCCGCATTTACTCCAGTCTATAAAGGGAGTTAATTGTGCCAAATACTCCACCAGTGCCGAAATGGAGTAAAAAAACACCATTTTGTGCAGTCTGCCCCGCCGCCTAGCGTCTCGTCTGCTTCTGGTCAGTTGTCGGATGATGGCGGTGAGTGACGACCGCTTGGTTACCATCGTCGCTGGTTCTCTGCTGACTTCTGCTCCTTCACGGGCGCCTGCCGCGGTACAAGATGTCGGCTTGTCGCCGTTTTCCGCTACAGTACGTTACATAACTGAATTGCTCCTGTGAAGCCTCCAGTGCTCTAACGATACCTGACTTTCCTTTGTATATCGCCACCCCGTTACAGCCCCCGCTTAGGCCTAATTCTCACAGGCTTTTTTCAGTGTGGTTCTCGCAATGTGTTGCAGCAGATTATGTGTTGCATGAACATGGAACTGTGATAGAACATAGTGTCAACGCTGAGCTCTTGATTGAGCTCATGAGCTCAGCACTGCCATTCCAAACTACCATCAGGTGCATTTTCATCTTTTCTGCTCTGGTTCTGGGTAAAATATAGCGTGGTGCATGACCGTGAAAACTACCCAGCGTCTCCATTTCAGTTTTGAACTACTGATTATAATGTTACATCCATTTATCTACCAACATATGGCCAACGAAACGAGCTCGTACAGCAAAAGGAGACGACAAGCAGACGACGGAAAGAATGCGTGACGCGGAGTTACGTTAGTGCAGCACAGTTTCCCAAGTTGGGTTGCCGGCGGCCCCGCAGACCTACTGCCCGTTTCCGCCGCTGTCACTGCTGTAAGAATGAGCCAAATGAAAATAAATAAACATGACGTCATTTTTGGGCTCCATCTCTGTGGGTAGTAAAAAAGTTGGAGGCTTATCAAGGTTAAGCCCCGTGGATGCGAAGCAGCCTTCGTTTTGCATTCTTATTATTAACGTCCTTAGCGTTTGGAGGCATCTTGACCGCATACACGCCCGGCGCAAAGACGCTGGCGCTGTTGCGGGCACAGAGACTGACGCGACGGCGGGCGCGCGCCGCCTCATCCCTGGCGTGACGTCACATATCACGTGATGCAGCGATGGTGGCGCCGCCGCCGCGTCGCGCGCGACGGCGCGAACCGAAGCGTGGAGGCCTTCGCCGGGCGACGTCCGACGGCGCGATATGAGGCCCCATCTGCAGCCGCTGTGCCGTCATCACGTGACGTCACGTGATCTCACTTCGAGGTCAATGGTGGCCACCGCCGGGCGTCGCGCGAAGGCCCGAAACCTGCGTTAATATGCTTTGCATAAAAATTTACCCCCTTTTCACTCCAAAATAACTCCCTTATATAAGAGAGTAAATAAAAAACACCATAAATATGGAGTAAACTAAACCTCCTTTTGGGTGTGCGTTAAAGCACAAGCCATTTACTCCCTTTTGGGTGCTTTTTTGCTAACAGTGTAGGCTGCGAAAGCAGGTGTTTTATACTGCATAAGCAGCGCCTCTGGCGCGGCCGCCGTTACCCGACGAGCCGAGTTGGTAGCCCGTCTCTCATTCCGACCTGTCACGGTGGCAGGCAGCGCGAGCGGTCGCACGCCACGTCGGCTCTACCAATGATCGCTGTTATTTGCGGTCCTCAACTCTTTCCCGTAGAAAGCTTGGCACCATCGTCTCCGGCAACCTAAGCGGCATCCGTGGACACCACATTTGCCAAGGTGCGCTGAATTTTGTTCCATTTTCAGTGCTTTGAAGACATCGCCCCATCTCTGCGGCGCTAAGCCTGACGGTGGCAAGGCCTGCGCCGGCAGCGTTCGGGGTTTCCTCTGGGATTCCTCGGCAATGGCGGTCCAAGGCCAAGTCACCGGATACGATCCCACCTCCATAGGGATCGTTAACATGGAAACCGTTCAACATGAAGAGCCTCTTCCCAGCGAGGAGGAATACCTCCAAGACATGGTCCGCGTATGGCGCGGACGCAGGAAGACTAAGGCCTCCAGGGACGCCAACACGGACGCCGGCCAGCAACGGGTGGCGGGACGCTCTGCACATGTGCAGGGCGAGAACGCTCAACATGGAGCTGTGCAACAAGCAAAACAGCCCCGGTGGCGGCCGCAACACACGCCCCGCATCGGGAAAGACGAAATCATTGTGGTGCTTAAGCCACGAGAAACCATCGACCTGAAGGCCACCTTAGGTCCCGGACAAGCCGGCGCTGCCGTTCGCAGCATCCTCGGGGACGCCGCAAGTGTGGGGCTTGCAGTGTGGCCCGTGTGGGAGCAAAATGTGCTCGTGTGCACACTGAAATCAGTGGAAGCTGCGGAGAAGCTGCTCCGGGACGTCATGCTGCCGGTCGGAGGCCGCACGCTGCTATTCCGGGGCCACCCTAAGCTCTCCGGCGAATTCTGCAAGGGCGTCATCACCGTCTCCCCGGACGAGACATCTGAGACTGTCAAGAAAAAACTCAGTGAGGACCCCAACGTACTATCCGTGCGCAAACTGGGCAAAACGCAGGTTGCTGTGGTCACCTTTGTGGGGACAAGGGTGCCGCGGACCGTGCTTTATAGTTGCGAGCGTCTCCCCGTCCGCTTCTATAAGAAAACGATCCCTGCCTGCCCTCGCTGTGGCACGGTGGGGCATCGGGCCGACGCCTGCCCGCGTCCGCAGCCTGGACGCTGTGAACGCTGCGGGGCTCAGGTTGCTGCTGCTCCTGACGGTGGCCCAGCTGAACATCAATGCTCCCCGTGCTGCCTCATCTGCGGAGGCAGCCATCCCACCGGAGCGCCTGGCTGCGCGGGCAAGTACCGCAAGGTCGTCAAGCCGGGACGCCCACACACCTCAAAGCAGAAGCAGACGCCGGGACCCAAAAAGGCCCAGACGCCCACAGCCGGACCCAAGCAAGCCCCGGGGCCCAAGCCCGAACCCAAGAAGGCCCAGTCCGGGCCGCCAAAATTTGTGAAGTCCGGGAACCCGACGAGGCCACCGGTCCTGAAAGCCGAGGATTTCCCACCTCTGGTACCGCGCCAAAATCAGGTGAGCAGTTGGAGTGGGTTAGTCTCTGGGCCCACCCCCCCTCCCTCCCCCACTGAATCCGCCCTACAGCGGCAGGTAGAGGAGCTCAGGCGCCAAAATCAAATTCTCGCCCGTAAAATTCAAGAATTAGAAGCTAAGCAGGCCGGGCAGTCCGAGCCCATGCAGAACGCTGAGCCCGAGGATAGTGATGACGGATCCTCAGTATCATCTTGCCTAACTAGCGTCTCGCGGCAAACCGCGGACACGGTGGTCGATTCGGCCCCCGCGGACGCCGGCCGCTTCGAGGCCCTGGAGCGTAAAGCCGAGCAGTTGGAGGAGCGGGTGGCAGCGCTCCCGAACCAAATTATGATTGCGGTCCGCGAGTCCTTTCAGGACATGTTCAGTTCCGCATTTGCTACAATGCTTTCCGACATTGCGGCCCAGGTGACTGACTCTGTCCTTAAGGCGGTGCAGCCCTGGGTCAGCTCCCAAATAAAAAATTATCTCTCCTGCGACTCCCCGCAGCTAAAACGTAAAATAGCTCCTCGACAGGCAGCGGAAGAAAGCGGTTCCGGGCCGATAGCCGCGGCGTTGATGCAACCCCTACCTGGGGCTGCGCCGGCCTCCGAACCGAGTGGCTACCCAGCACTGTAAAATAAAAACATCAATATGGCTGGCAAACCTTCTCAGAAAGCTAAAAAATTAGACCAATTCGAAATCATTCAATGGAACTGCAGGGGTTTCAGAGCCTGCAAAAAACGGTCACATCTCCAGCTCTACCTGCAGTCCCTTGGTGACATGCCGGCGCTTCTTGCTTTGCAAGAGCCCGGCAATGATGCTAAATTCTCTGGGTATAGCTCGTTTCAGGGGGGCCCCTCGACCTGCATCCTGGTGCATAAAGCATACACCGCGATTCAGGTCGATCTTGATCTGGAGACTGAGCAAGAATACACCATGGTGAGGGTTCTGCCTCTCAGGCGCCGCGACCCGTCAATACATGTGCTTAATGTGTATTGCCCCCCGCATAAGCCGCGTGTTACTTTCAGCGAAATTTTCTATCGTGCTCTCAAGTCGGCTGACAATGAACCCCTGGTGATCATTGGGGATTTCAACGCACCCAGTCTACATTGGGGCTATCACTTCGAGAAATCCAGGGGACGCAAGCTGGCGGAGCTCATCTCCACCCTTCGTCTTACGTTGCTCACGGATCCGTCTTGCCCCACACGTGTGGGCAACTCGGTCACCCGTGACACGTGTCCTGACTTATCTCTGGTTAGGAACACTACAAACGCCACATGGGAGAACCTGGGGGATACCCTGGGCAGCGACCACTGCCTTCTCCGCATCACGCTTTTGGCGAAGGCAGCCCGTAAAAAATGGGGCCAGGCGAAAATAACCAATTGGCACCAATTTCGAATTCAGGACGTCCCTCCGGTACTATTCTCTGACGGCTATGCGGAGTGGGCAACACAGGTCACCAACATACAGAAACAACACACGCAAACACTTCACACCACCGACGAGATCCCCGCAGTGGACAATCACCTCCTGGATCTGTGGGAGGCGCGCCGGAGCTTAACAAAACGATGGAAGAAACACAAGACGAATCGCAAGCTTAGAGCTCGTATTGCACAACTTACGGAGCAGGCTGCGGCATATGCCGCCCAGCTCACAGACACCAATTGGATAGAACGCTGCAACTCGGCAGCGCGTCAGATGAGCTCGAAGGGGACTTGGCGTCTCTTGCGCAGCCTCATCGACCCTTCTCAAACGAAAGGGGAGACGCAAAAACAGCTCCGGCGGGCTCTGCACGGGTACCAAGGTACGACGGCGCAACTTGCGGACACTTTGTGCGACAGGTATCTCTGCCGCACAAACGACCCGGTTGGGCCCGAGTACACGTACTCCGGCAAGCCAAATCAGGATTTAGACGCCCCTTTTGAGTTGCATGACCTTAAGGCGGCCCTGGCTAAAATGCGCCGAGGTGGGGCACCGGGTCGGGATCGCATAACAGTGAAACTGTTGGCGAACCTCTCCGACTGTGCATATATCTCCATTTGCTACAATACATAAATCAGATCTGGGATGGGTGTCCGCTCCCACTCGAATGGAAAACATCCCTTGTAACGTTCATCCCCAAAGCAGGTAAAGCCGTGACTACGGACAACTTGAGACCCATCTCATTAACCTCGTGTGTGGGAAAGCTCATGGAGACGATGGTTCGGGATCGCCTCTCTCCATACATGGAGGGTAAGGGCCTCTTTGCAGACACTATGTTCGGGTTCCGCCCGCACATGTCTGCACAGGATGTCCTACTCCAACTACACAGGGACATAATACGACCCACAGCCATGCAACAAAACGACAAGGCCATTCTCGCCCTCGATCTTAAGGGGGCGTTTGACAATGTTAAACATGCCACCATACTCTCTAACTTGAACACCACTAACTGCGGGGCGAAGGTCTTCGCCTATGTCAGAGACTTCCTCTCTGCGCGTCAGGCACTCCTCCGGATCGAGGACGAGGAGTACGGCCCGTACTCTATGGGTACACGAGGTACACCACAGGGGGCGGTGTTATCACCGCTCCTTTTCAACATCGCCATGATGCACCTGCCCGGCCGACTGGCTCAGGTAGATGGCATAAAACACGCACTCTACGCAGACGACATTACAATCTGGACCACCGAGGGGAGCCTTGGGGAGATAGAGGACCGCCTTCAGCAGGCCGCCACCATAGTCGAAGCATATGCTGCCGACTGTGGTCTCCAATGTGCTCCCGCCAAATCAGAGCTTCTACACGTACGTCAGGACAAACCACAAGGACAACACGTCTCTACACATATCTCTGTCAGGCGGTCCCATCAGAGAAGTGGCGGAGCTCCGGATCCTGGGTCTGTTCATCAATAACAAACTTAGGCCGGACTCTACTATAGCGAAACTCAAGAGCATAGGTGAACAGGTAGGGCGCATGATCCGCCGTGTTTCCAACAAGCGGGGTGGTCTGCGGGGCAGGGACGCGCTACGGCTCGCCTATGCCTTCGTGACCAGCCGGATCCTCTACGCCGTGCCGTACCTACGCACCACCAAACAACAAGACGAGCGCATTGACGCCATCATCAGGAAGGCAACAAAGCGAGCACTGGACCTTCCGGTGGCTACCTCCCAGGTAGCACACGACGGCGGGCCAATATTGGAAATCCACTGTCAAAGCGTGGCCCTAACTAGGCCCAGAGTTGCCAGTGAGCATCCGATATTGGTTGTGCCACTCCTTAGCACATCCAACAATGGCCCTGGTTGTCCGTCACTTTACCAGTATTGGCTGAGCCGTCATTAGATCCTGGCTATCATGGGCCAGGTTAGCCAGGATTGCCCCACTGTTTGCCATTGCTGGCTGTGCCATCATCGAATCCTGGCTATCATGGGCCATGTTAGCCAGTGTTGTTCCACTCTTTGCCAGAATTGGCTATGCCATTTCCGGGAGCTGGCTATATTGGCCTAGGATTGCCACCGCTTATCCAGTGTTCAAAGTATACTGGCAAACGTTGGTAAACATTGTGCCATCCATTAAAATGGGTTCAAAATTAATTTTATTGTCGAGTACCATATCGGCAGTTCATTATTTTCGAACCCGCTAAAACATGCGAGTTCAAAGATTTGGTTTTATTTATTATTATATTTTAACCGAACACTTTTGCAGTTTGTGAGCAAAGCTACCCATGACTCCGTTGGAAAAGCTGCACTCTGGTTGCGCAGTGAGCAGCAATAATACGTTTAGGAGAATTGCGATCGAAGTCCTGTTGTTCAGAATTAACGTTCTGATTACACCCGAGACGCCTTCAACAAAAATTGTCAACAGGTGCCTTCAACAAAAATCAAATAAGTTTCATTTGATTAAATTTTTGGAATAAAAAAAATCACTTTTTTTTATTCGCTCTAGGAATTCACTGCCGCAGTGCGCAGCTGGTGTCTGCTTCAGGGAGATCGCGATACAAACGTAATAGATTAGCGCAAGTGCATTCGCTAAACCGAAATTGTGCTCAGTTTTGGCAACGTCCAGAAACGAAGCAGTCGCCTCGTAATTTCGAATTATGCGTTGGGCTCGTGAAATATTAGGCGGGTGCTTCATAAACGCACGCCGACACGTGCTAAGCGATTCCTACGCTTCCCTACGTCGTGCCCTGTGATCGCACCTTTCCCGTGTTTTCTGATTTGCTATTTCTTTCGTTTTCTGCAAATCGTTGTGTTGGAAATTGTTGTTTTTGACCATTTTATTCTTCTGTTGAGTAATTTGCATTGGGGGCTATATAGCTCTTCCTCACGTCTTTGCATATTTACTCGCAGGTTTTTTTTTCTTTCGAATATCACCTTTATTGATGAAAACCATCGAAAGTAGTTGCGAACCACAATTCAACGTGCCTTTGTTTGTTTTGCTTTTTTTGCGCGAAACTTCCACCCCAACAAACAATTTGAGGATTCTTCGACGACCACTGAATAAATGGACTGACAAATGGCGTTAGACGCATGTTAACCTAGCTTTTTTGGCGCATGTACGGTACATGAAACTATGAAAGAGCGCGCATTCTGCTTGGATATTTTTTTTGCTTTATATTTTTGTTATTATGTGGTAACATTTTAAGCTATCTTGAACTAACAGAAGCCACATCATACGGCCCCACAAAATACGCGAGTGTCTCAAGTCGTTTTGGCGAAATGCATCTTGAAGCTCCAAATTTTTCACTTCAAAATTTTCAGGCTTTTGCTGCAGCTTTGTAGCAATACTTCGACGCTTCCGTGTTTCCCATCCACTTCTCTCTTGTAGATATTGCTTTCTGTACTGCCTGTGGCCATGTGACTCATTCTCCAAAAATTCCAAACCCTTTTCACGTGTTTTGGCCTCTTTCCCTCTCTCTTTCAAGTCTTCAAGTCCAATATCTCCCCGCCTGTTCTCCCGGCCGTGCCCTTTTCCAGGTAGCGGGCTAACCCACCACCCGCGAAGCGCTATTTTTTTCTTTTTGGTTGTCATTTTCTCAAACCTGTTTTCCCTCGCGCGCAGCTACGCTCTTCGCTGTTCCTCCACCTCCCTGTCTCCGCCTTTCAGCTCGAGGACTTTTCTCGGAACCACAAAACCTGTGTAAAGGAAAATTACTCTCTCCCCTCCAGCCACCCCTCCCCCCCACACCATCGTCTCCACTGCTCGTCTTGGAACCGCGCGACATTCTTGACTGCACAGCGGAGCTCAACCACGTGCACAACCAACGTGACGAAAATGCATGCACACTCGAGCTAGCACCGTTCATAGTCTGTGCACGCGAAAAGCCACACTCATATACTAGGAGAGCTCCGACGCTGTTCGTACCGCCTGCAAGATCTTTTGTAAGTACTAAAACTCTTTTATCTTGATATACGTCTGGAAGTTAAAGTGGTTTTTGTAGTAAATGTTGCTTTGACTACATGCGCCTTTATTTTTTCGGCAGGAGAAGAGAGCGAGCCAAAAAGCACGAGGGCGACTTCTGTGTACCCACTCTCATTGCGAAATGGCTTGCTTGACGTCGTGAGCAGTGGAATTGTGGCCGAATGGTGAGAATTTAATTTTTTGTCTTTGGTGAGATGAACTCACTGAAGATTCACTACTTTGGCTAACAGCGGGTTTGAACTCATATGACTTGAGATAGGATGCCTTCGGGAATATGTCCTTTACCGCTTATGCACGACGGAAATCAGAACCGCTTAATTAATTTTCCACTGCAGACTAGTTGGTAAGGATATGTGTAATACTTCCGTAGTGTTTTTTTTTTTTTGGCTTCTACTCTTGCAGACTCAATAGAAAATCCGCAATTACTGGTTAAAGCTTTTGCCCAAGTTCTCTCGCAATGAAAAAGGGCATTACTCTGGACTATCAGACTAGTATTTTTGTGTGGTTTTCAAGTTGCAGTTTCGAATCCAACTATAGCATGCATGCGAAGCAACTAAGGTAAAACAAAGGTGCCCTGAGTTCCTTGCGTTCAGCGTATTTCGTCAAAAATCGCAAGCCGCATTTTTAACCCCATTAAATAAAACTAATCAAAAATGTTGTTTTGACGTCCATGTGCAAGAGACGCTACAACCTGTGCATATTTACTGGAATAAAAAATTACCTCGCAATTTAGAGATACGAGTTATGATATTAAAACAAAATAATACATTAATCTGTTTTCAATATCACATTAATTTCCTTATCTCGCATTGAATATATTTACTGGGAGTGCGACACGACGCATTAAACTAAATTAAACCATTTGGTATAAGGGAAGTTTAGTAAATTAAATTCCACTTTGTGCAACTAATGTAGTGCTGGTTCTATAAGAATAAATTAAAAATTATCCTGTAAAATATGTTGCTAGTGTCTTCACGATGACTGTGTTTCACAAAATTCTGTGTTATTTAATCATTTTTGTTTTTGTTCTGTGATGGCCATAATTCAACTTACCATGACATCATGCATCTCTTTGCAGGCTTGGCGCTTCGTGAGGCCATCGTGCAAGAACTGGACGAGGAATTTGTTTGAATGCAGACCAGCAGCCCCCTTGCAAGTGGAGTGCAACGATTACTTCGGATATGGCTGATCAGTTCACTGGAGGACAGCTCCGTTGAGCGCTTTATGGATGCCTTAGCCGTGCCGCAGCAGCTTGCCGAGATGCTTTGTCCAACCTGATCGGCACTCACCAAACTTGAAAATAAATTGTTTTCCCACAACCTCTGCAACCATGCTCTTGGGCCCCCTTTCTTTACTCCCCACGGTGGCTGGTGGTAGCGCAAACCATCCTGTGTGCGCTAGAAGCGTAATTCTTGTAACTCAAAGCAATAAAGGGGTCTTTTTTCTGGAATTCTTTCGCACCCTCATTTATGAGTATTTGCTAGGTAGAATATGACAGAAGCCAACAGCCACAGAAACCAAGGAGCACAGGGGACTTTTTTTAAATTTATTTATTTAATTTGTGGTGTTGATCAATTTAGAATATTACTGAATATGTTATCACTTAATGCTAATTGATTGGAAATGCAGAAGAAAAAACAACCACATTCCGGTCATTGGCGAGTGGGTTAATTGCATGTGCCAGCGTTCGAAAGCTGGATGCCATTATTCGAAAGCTGGAAACCCTTATTCGAAAGCTGGAAACCATTATTCGAAAGCTGGATGCCAATATTCGAAAGCTAGAAACCATTATTCGAAAGCTGGCTACCAATGTTTGAAAGTTGGATGCCAATGTTTGAAAGTTGGATGCCAGTATGAGACCTTTGCTGGTCCATGCTGCAGAACGAACATCGGGACTGCGTTGGTCGCTTGATCGGCCGAGCGTTGGCCCAAAACTGGCATGAAAGTAAGGCCAATGTGTAAAGTGGTAGCGCTCGGCCCAAATGCCAGTGTAGGACCGATGTTCGTGCCAAGTTTTGCCAACACTTGCGCGACGTTCGGCCAATGTTGTTGTGCTGCCTGGGAAATGACCATGACAGGTTCCTCGACGCCGGACAGAATCTTGTTCCCCAGGCTGATAATTCCCATTTGTGATAGGCCACCTAAAGCATCCTACACCGGTCCATTTTTCGACCATGGCTGGCAGAATATTGTTCCCCAGGTCGGTCATAGGGTGGCCGCACTGGGCGGATAGGGTAGATAAGGATAGGATGGCCGCCTGGGCCACCCTGCCTCGGACCATCTTGACTGGCCACACTGGGTGGATAGGGAGGATAAGAATAGGATGGCCGCCTGGGCCACCCTGTCTCGGGCCATCTTGACTGGCAACACTGGGTGGATAGGGAAGATAAGGATAGGCTGCCTGGGCCACCCTGCCTCGAACCATTCTGAACGGACTACGCAGACGACGCTGGGTTTTCTGCGGAACAGAAGCCTCAACGCTGCCGCGTTAAAAAAGCTAAACGACCGTCATTCCATATTAAATTAATGAAACAGACGTTTTAACTAGAGCTTATATGGATCCGCAAAAGTTAACTTGAGACTGAGATTAAGAGTGTAGAAGCATTTGTCCAGATTTCTTGGGCTTGCTTCACAAAGGCTCAGGTAACTAGGGGGGTTGAGTGCTTATTTTGCTACGTACAGTCTTTGTCAAAAATATACAGCCCAAGGGGTCCGCTTCCAAGGCGTGCAGAAGCGCACTCTACAGTCCTAAGCTTGGGAGGGTTGAGGACTTATCCTGAGATAAGGGTCCTTCAGTATGCAAGAGGAGCGGCTCTGCAGGGCTCAGAAGCAGACCCCTTGGGCTGTATACTTTCGACAAAGACTGTAGCTCTTGAAACTGAAGCTCGCCGCAACTGTTTGAGGCCAAACTAAGCTCGAAAGCGCGTAGCCTTTAGATAAGTAAAGCGCATGCCCGTACACATCTGTACGCACCTGTGTACAGCGTTCAATCTGCGGCACACTGCGGAAAACGAAAAAGAGCTGTTTACGCAACTTGAGAGGCAAGGCAGCAACATAAAGCTATATATGTACAAGTCACACAGACGAATCATGCAGCTACTCTGGGACTCCACGCTTAATTGCCCGCCAGCGCGCCATTCTCCAGCCTTGAGTGTGCCTGTGCCTGCAAACGCTCCAGCGCAAAGTCGCTCAGTGACCTTCACGTAAATGAGCTTGCCCAGCCTTGATACTACTCCACACCGGTATTCTACAAAAAGGAAAAATAAGAAAATTGAAAATGGCGAGCGGAGAGGCATCAGGACGTAGGGCAAACCTCTCCAGCCTTCCGGTTGAGCCACATGCTGCTACTCTGCCACTCTGCAGTTTCTGCTCTTCACCTCCACCGCATATACCTCGCCTTCGTCGGTCTACCGTACTGCCATGCTGCTGCTCGTCGGCGTCCTTACCGTGATAGCCCTTCTAGCAGCCTCATTGTTCAGGTGAGGAGTTAATCTCAGTTACCTCATAGATGGGCAGGAACCTATGGGGCAGAAACATGGAGGCTAACAAAGAGGGTTCAGCTTAAAGGGACAACGCAGCGAGCTATGGAAAGGAAAATGAGAG
Organism: Amblyomma mixtum; assembly: GCF_055824585.1. Taxonomy (NCBI): domain Eukaryota; kingdom Metazoa; phylum Arthropoda; class Arachnida; order Ixodida; family Ixodidae; genus Amblyomma; species Amblyomma mixtum. Next base: position 114,026,003 of record NC_143020.1, on the reverse strand, counting down.
GTGTAAGGTTAAGAGATCGGAAGAGGGCGGAGTGGGTGAGAACGAACGCGGGTTAATGACATCCTAGTCGAAATCAAGAGGAAGAAGTGGGCTTGGGCAGGGCAAGTAATGCGAAGGAAAGATAATCGCTGGTGCCTAAGGGTAGCGGAGTGGATTCCAAGAGAAGGCAAGCGTATAGCAGGGGGCGGCAGAAAGTTAGGTGGGCGGACGAGATTAAGAAGACTGCGGGGGTATACGGTGCCGCAACTGGCGAAGGACAGGGTTAATTGAAGAGACATGGGAGAGGCCTTTGCCCTGCAGTGGGAGTAATCAGGCTGATGATGATGATGACCTCATAGATGAGTGCTTCGCTGTTCAAATGGGACTCTCGACTCTAAATTATTGTTTCGTGGGCCTTCGTGAACGCTAAATGAGTCTTTCGCTAAGCACAAGGAGCCATGCGTGAAGCTCTATGGCGTTTATTCTATTTATTCTTATGCGTTGTAGCATTAAAACGCCCATTTTCGCAATGAGTTCTCAGGGAAGCATACCCTGCCCCTAAAAGAAGTGCTCTAAAGGATGACTTACTCCTTTTTTACTCCCTTATAGGGTAGTTTATGGTTTACATTAAAGGTTTACCGGGCACCGATTATGTGCTCCAGTTACTGTCCTCGACATCTCTGCATGTGTGAACAGCTCTGCGCACATATATTTTGGGCGTGCTTATTAGCAGCGCGCTTTTTCCACATTGCGTACCGGTACCCGATTTCACCCCAGTATATATTTTCTGTGTCTTTGCAATGCGCTGCAAATTAGTGAAACAGCTGGCTTATAGAATCAAAGTCAGAAGAATCGATTCGAAACTCCAATGCCAGTGATTTTAACAGATTCACTGTGGATACGAGACAGAAAGCTATAAAATAACAAAACAGAAGTAGGCACTTAACCGTGCCCTCCAGGACTGCGCAGACAGGTTGGCCACCGTCCCTCTCCTTCCGATAGACACGCTGGTAATGTTTCCTTTTGTGTCTAGATGGCGACAGAAGCACTTCTCCTACTTCAAAACTCTCGGAATACCTGGCCCCGAACCTAGCCTGCTGTGGGGAAACATCCGCGAGTACAACGGAACGGTGAGATCACGCGGAAAGTACAACTACAAAAGAATAAACACCTCTGGAATGTCGGTGCAGAAACACCCCGATCCAATATGTCTGCTTGTTTTCAGCGAAGTGAACAATGTTGAACCCAAAGGGCATTGAAACTTCCTTGGACGTCCTGCGGATGTTCAGGATGTGTGCAGAACGTCCAAGGAAGGTTCAATGCCCATCGGGAAGGGACAGCCGCTAAAAAGTTGTCTGACGATTACGCTTCTCGGGAATGCGATTTTTGAGAGCGGCTGCTGAGGTACTAAAACTATGTGCGACCGCAGACTGAGCACTGTTATAACTCGGGTAGCAGCATCCCACCGCTGCCACCAGTTGTTCTGGGTTGGGTAGCATGGACAGTTGTTGCGTCACCCTGGGGGCTCGTCCAGGATGAGGGAAGTCTGAAGCTTCGCAGTTTGGGAAACGAAAAACAAGCTGTTTAATTGCACTTTTTAAGACACTGAATTACATACTGTACAAAAGAGCAAAGAATCAAAAGTTAAGAGTTCATAGCGTTGACCGACTGGATGAGCCTTGTCTCCAAGGCCCAGAGCGTTCGTTTTCACTTATGGCGCTGGTTATATACCCTAAGGCTCCGCCCCTTCACCAGGCGGCAATTCAACAAGACACACAGATCAGCACAGCACCGCACGGAGGCACCTGGTGCAGAGTCCACGCGTGGGAACTGGCGAGGAGGAAACGCAAGTCTGCACCTCTTTCGCACTGCGGTGCAACATTACTGCAAGCAGCACGTGTCCATCGAACACAGGTGTGGCGTAGACGTGCTGGCGCCGCGGCCGCATCTGCGCCGGCTTCCTCCGATTCGTTCCGGTTCCTCTCAGACGTGGTGAATCCCTTCTTCCCTGTCGTCTGTCCATCGACGGTCGCTCCTTGCGGGGTACCGAAGGGAAGGCCGTTCGCACCAAGCCGAGCGCGGGAAGAGCTCCATCGGCCACTTACCAGCTAGTCATCCTTTTTTTGGTGGGGTCATCTTGGGGTCAAACGACCTTTCGAAATTTCCGCTGCTGTTGCCGCCACCGTGATCATCGCGGGTCTCAAGCTGAGTCGTAACAGCACGCAGTGCCGAACGTGTGCGGACTTGGGTTTAGGTTTCGGCAGCGCGCAGAGGAGTCAGCCACCGCTTAGCTTATAGTTCTACCTCTCCTCGGCGAATCCTCGCTGGAACCGTTTACTAATGACATTACAGCTTTAGTCACGTGGCAAGAACGCAAGCAAGGCTGTCTACTCGGGCTCATGTCATTCGTCGGAATGAAAAAATAAATTCGCCTCCTGACAGGGGCTATTGCAGTTGCTTGGAATTCAGGGGGTTCTGCAGCGCGATTCATTGTATTATTCACCGTCTCCCCTCTTCCCCGCCATACACCTTAAATTTCGAGGGATTGATCATCAATCGCGTGGGTAGGTGCTCGTGTTACATACTAATTTCTGTTACGATACACCAGTTAACACAAAACGTCACAAATGACTGAGTAGAAACGGTCACAAATGGGAGAAGGACGATTTAGCACATGCTAATTCAACCAGCGCGGCTAAATGCCACGGGCAATGGCCAGCACAACCAAACGTCAGCGTTATTACTTCGGCAAGGAGTTCCTGCAGAGAGATTAGAGGGAAGGTGGGACAGACGATCGCCGCACACGAAGGTCATAGGGCACTAATCAAGCCGTCGACACGTGTGTACGATACATGTAGGGGTGTCGAAAATCGAAGCGCAGAATTTCAGTAACACGTTCTGCTGGCAAGTTGGTTCATCTTGGTAATGTAAAGGCTTTTAGCGCAAAACGACTAAGAAAGGACGGGGATAGAACACAGACACAAAGGTTTATGGTTTATGGTTTATGGGGTTTAACGTCCCAAAGCGACTAAGGCTATGAGAGACGCCGTAGTGGAGGGCTCCGGAAATTTCGACCACCTGGGGTTCTTTAACGTGCACTGACATCGCGCAGTACACGGGCCTCTAGAATTTCTCCTCCAAAGAAATTCTAGCCGCCGCGGCCGGGATCGAACCCGCGTATTTCGGGTCAGCAGTCGAGCACCATAACCACTGAGCCACCGCGGCGGCCAGACACAAAGCAGCGCTCCTTTGTGTCTGTGTTCTATCCCCGTCCTTTCTTAGTCGTTTTGCGCTAAAAGCCTTTACATTACCAAGCAGAATTTCTATAAGCGGCTGGAAGAAAGGGGATAGCAGTCGCAGCTCGCGTCAAACCATCTCGAACCGTAGGTCCTATCAAGCCGCTTCGTCAAGGTTGCTGGGAGAGGAGAACAAGGGCCGTGGCTGAGACGGGCTAGCGGGAGCCCCAGCCTTCAAGCGGGCTCCGGAACACTCTTTATCTTTTCCTACTTTTGCCGCGGGTTGCAGCGGCATCACCCGCATTCCGCTTTCCTCCTCGCCCTCTCTTCGCTATTGCCGTCTTTCGCCCGCCGGTGCCTTCTGCGTTCGCTCTCTTTTTGCTCCGGTGCGCTCGATCGCTCGGTTGCGCCGAGGCGCGATGCGACGTCTTTCCGATCTGGTTACGTTGCTGTGACGCAATGTCTCCTTCTCTCGTGGTTTGACGTCGCTGTGACGTCGCACCTCCTCTTCCAATCAGTGACTTTTATGACACAAGATGGCAGAGTTCCAGTTGAAGGTGACGCGAAAACATTCCTTTCATACGCGCAACTTGAAGCTTAAATTTTGCTGCCTGTTCGATCTAAGTTGAAATGATGTCCCGACTGCACTCAAACAGTTGAAGACCCGCCCTCTTCGTGTTTTCGCCGCTCCAGGGCCGCCCGCCTTGATTTGGCTTTGATGGCCCTCCTTCTTTCTAGCTTCGTGTTTTTTGCGATGTTCCCGGTAGCTTGTGATTACGTTCTCAGTTTTTTTTTCTCTTTCCATTTCTATGAAAAAAAAAAAAACAGTTGAAAGGATGGGCTGAACTGGAAACATGCGTTGCGTTACTTGTGGCGACTCAATTTTTTGTTGTTTTGGTGCCTTGTTATTCGGCGTTCAGCGATGAATGAAATACCAAAATATATATGTATTACGACCTGTAATTAATACGTTCAATATTTATGACAGGACCACCTCAAGGTTATTGAGAGATGGCTGGAAAAGTACGGCGACACTTTCGGGTAAGGTCTACACGATAGATTTGAGAGGGAGATTTCCTTTCTAGCTGTTAATTTGTGATCGGAAAACGCATGTCGCCTTCCTTAATACGCATTGCCGCGAATCTTTGTAGTGTTCGTTTGCTCATTCTTCAAAGCTACCGGCACGCCACTTTATCGCTTTGTTTGTGATGCAAGATGCGCATTTATCTCGATTGATCGCATCCGGGCAGAGACGATTCTACGTTGTTCCAGAATGTTATAGTAACTTTCCAAGCTTTATCTCGAAAGTTCGCTATCAGCTTTAAAAAGAGCGCGGCCGAGAGCGGCAGGCATTCTGTTCGCACGCTTGTTGCTACGCCGCCGCCGAGTCATTCAGTTCTTTGCGGGCGCTAGTCAGCCCAAATAAAGAGTTTCCTTTAGAAGCCATTTTCGCCGTCTTTCTACTCTACGGACTGCAGTCACCACTACGTGACAATATGTGCACTGGGCCGGAGCAAGCGTTTGGGAACTGAGGCCGACAGACCACTTCTAAGGACCTCTAGCTGTTTCCTCTGAAAACAAGCGCGCTATGCGTTGCTCTAAGGGGTTTCTTGCTCCAAAATGAAAATTAGTCAACACATACGTCATTGGTGAGCTAAGCGGCAGCCTTTCGGGCCCTGACTGGACTTCACGAGGCTGTCATGTATACTCGCTAACCCGCTTCTGATCAGCTGCTACAGTTTTGCCAGAGCTTCAATCCAATTAAGAAACCGTGCTTGTTACTTCGGCACTGTGGGCCCCCTTCCTATATCTCTTTGTAAAACTCATAGTTGAGGCGCCCACCCGAAATAAACGATAGATTCGGGCCCAAATATGACAAAATGTTTGGTCACGTCGTAACGAGAGGTTGCTTGTTGTCACGGCACAGCTAGTTCTGTTACTGCCATAAAGGAACTGCAAAATACTACAAAAAATGTGGTGTTTAATATAAAGACATGTGCAAATATACTTCAAAAATCTGTTGCGCACCAGAATATTTTTATTATCTTAATCAAAGGTAAAACACCTACATGTGGCGCTTTTCAGATTCTACAACGGAGATGTGCCATTCATCGTAACAAAAGACCTGGACTTCTTGAAGTTTGTTTTCATTAGCAACTTCCAAAACTTCACGGATCGCGGAGTAAGTTTTATGTCAGCATTTTTTTTTTGCCCAAAAATGGCAATTACCGAACGGTAGAATTTTTCGACGGCCTGTAATCAACCAAAGTGTTTTCTCCTTTGCTTTATTTCCAATTTATCATTAAGTTGTTTTAGAGCTCAAAGATATTGCCTTGCTATCCGCACATGCGTGCAGGCAGTTTTCAGATTGCTCTCATTTGGCGCATGTCAACTGCTTATGAACGTCTACGTGTTCGCCTACGCATGCGCAGTCGTGGATGTGAACCTCGCAGTGTACTTTGTATCTGAAAATTCTTCTATTTTCCTAATGGCGCAATTAATGCTGAGCCCTTATAGAAATAGTCTATAGACAGTCTATAGACTTCTTATAGACGCTATTGCCTTCCTATAGATATTTCTTTTTGTCTATTCATAGTTTACAGAAATGTCTACAGACAAAAATCTACTAAAAGTGCATGGCCATAAATCTATAGATTGTATATTGACTGTCTATGACGTATATATTGCCTATAGACTGTTCTCTGGGATTTGTATATAAAGAGTCTATAGACTTTATCACAAAAGTCTATGGACAGTCTACGTGTTCCTAGGCATGCGCAGTCGTGGATGTGAACCTTGCAGTGTACTTTGTACCTGAAAATTCTCCTACTTTCCTAATGGCGCAATTAATGTTGTGTCCAAGAAGCACAGCCCTTATAAAAATAGTCTATAGACTAGTCTGTAGACTTCTTGTAGACTCTATTGCCTTCCTATAGATATTTCTTTTTGTCTGTTCATGGTTTACAGAATGTCTATGGATAAAAGTCTACTAAAAGTGTATGGCCATAAATCTACAGATTGTTTATAGACTGTCTATAACATATGTATTGCCTATAGACTGTTCTCTGGGATTTGTATATAAAGAGTCTATAGACTTTATCACAAAAGTCTATGGACAGTCTACGTGTTCCTAGGCATGCGCAGTCGTGGATGTGAACCTTGCAGTGTACTTTGTACCTGAAAATTCTCCTACTTTCCTAATGGCGCAATTAATGTTGTGTCCAAGAAGCACAGCCCTTATAAAAATAGTCTATAGACTAGTGTGTAGACTTCTTGTAGACTCTATCGCCTTCCTATAGATATTTCTTTTTGTCTGTTCATGGTTTACAGAATGTCTATGGATAAAAGTCTACTAAAAGTGTATGGCCATAAATCTACAGATTGTTTATAGACTGTCTATAACATATGTATTGCCTATAGACTGTTCTCTAGGATTTGTGTATAGAGAGTCTATAGACTTTATCACAAAAGTATATGGACAGTCTATAGGCCGTCTAAAATTTTTTTTGCAAGGAAGGTAATCGGCCCAGTATTGGAAAAGGATGGTTCCGCTCTCCTCTTTTGCAGGACCAATACTTTCTCAATATTCTCAGGACCAATACTTCTCAGGACCAATACTTTCGCAATACCAATACTTTCTAAAGGTCGACTTGTACCAACAAAACGCATGGGGATTGGAGTGGACAGGGGTGTGGTAAATACAGATCCTTGTTTGAACGCGGTTACTTAGAAGCCTCATGGAGAAGAAATTGCGTCTTCGGAAGCTATAAGTTCCCTGATTTGCCACCAGACGGCTATAGCGCGCCATGTTGGCTAGGGAGCCTACATGGGCTCCCTAATGTTGGCGGTCTTTTCACGCCAGCTCGCGCGGAGTTAAGTACCCCATGAGGTATACCTGGCATATAGTGGCAGTGATCCGTAACCTCTTTGCACGTTGTTAAATGCGTCAACGTCCAATTATCTTTGTGTAACGCTATGTGCGCATTAAGCCTGCAGTAGAATTCTTCTGTGCCGTAATATAACCAAGCTGCCTGTTTAGTGTTTCAGTTAGCCCCTATAAAAATGGTCTATAGACAGCCTATAGACTTCTTATTGACTTTTTGTAGATATTGCTTTTTGTCTGTTCATAGTCTATAGACAGAAGTCTACTATCTATAGATTGCCTATAGACTGTCTATGGCATTTGTATTGCCTATAGACTTTTGTCTATAGACTTTATAGACATAAGTCTATAGACACTCTATAGAATGTCTAAACATTTTTGTAAGGAAGAAGGCCATCCTACGCCGCAACTCGGCAGTAAAACTGGCCGACAGCACTGCACGCAAGAATGTACATGACTTGCAGCTTTAATACCAGTTGATAACTGTCCGCTAATCATGCAGGAGACACATCGTGGATACACAGCACATGATTGATTACCTACATTCCAAAACTGCCGCCGCAGAAACTCGTATTTCCAGCGGCTGTTGTAGCCCGCGATCTGCCCAAGATTCACAGATCGTGCCTCAGCAGAGAGGCAGCGTCATAGCTGCCTTATTTGTCATGCGCTCGCAGGAAGAAGGCAGACGCAGCAATAATGTTTTGCAATTTTGATTGTAGCAACATGTCGCTACTTCCAATGCACAAGCCTTGGAATCTAGGCTGGTTCGCAGCAACTCGGTGTGCAGCGATTCCGTTATAGGTTCAGTAGTAAAACGTCACTTTCAACAGATACAGATGACAAGTTAAGCTAGCAGAGAGAACAGACACTTCGAATTACTTACCTCTCCAAGTATGGATATTGGGCTCGCCCGCTCGTCAGGTAGTTCCACACATAGATTTTTACGCTTTAATTTCATGGCCTGTCAGCAAACTTAAACCGCACACAAGCCGGGCCTCGATATCGGTGAATCGAACGCGCGGCAGCAGTCCTGTGCATCGCACACCACGTAGCCGCCACTGCATTCTAACGGGTCGGAGTTTTGACAAAGTGGAACGTTTTCAGCGTGCCCGCTCTTTTCGGTTCCGCGCAGTTCATGGCGTATCCACTCAGTCACGCGGTCTTACGGGTCGGACAGAAATTATCTGCGACGACACGCGAGGCACACGCGCATTTACCAGATCGCCGGCGAGATACATGCTGCGGCTGAACGCGGCGGCGGCGCACTCGACGACCGACACGGCGACTGCCGCGGCGGCCGCTAGCGTCCCTTGCGGATGACGTCACGAGAATACCTCCCTTGTACCTCCTACTGAGCCACGTTTTGTTTAGCCTTAGTTTTCAACTCGTTTCATTCGCATACTGCTTACCGTAGACGCACGTCATTTCAGCTTTCAGGTTCGCTTAACGGGCGCGAGCTATGCCGTTCTATCCTTTCGCTGCGCCATTAGTTTGTTCGCGAATGCCGAATACCACACCACACAGACGTGATTCTAAAGTGTTGAGGTTTGTTCGCCCCAAAGCCCATTTTAAGGCGCCTTTAATGCCTCATCGCTTCGACAGAAGGTTGTCAGCAGAGGTGTCACGCTTTTCGGTTGGCCGAAATGGTTGTGACGTCAGAGTGCGCAGATTCGAAGTATTGAGGTCACCCACGGATGCCTGACGCCCCCTTTTGGAGCACACGACAACTAATAAAATAGTTGTCGTCTGCTCCGACGGGGGACACGAGGCGTCCGTGGGTGACCACATTACATACCTCATTACTGTGAACAGAGCCATAGATACAACCGAACTCATCGAAGCAGAGAGAGAGTCATGCTAAAGAAGCAGCCAAAGTCGGCAGTCAAAGTGTGTAGTTGTAATGTGTAGTCAAAGTGTGTAGTCAAATAAAGCACTAGTACAGGGCAAACAGACTCGCAATCAATGCCAAACAGTGCGCCAGGAAAGGCTTTCGCCTTGCAGTACTTTAGAGAGCCAAAGTGCCCCCTGAATTTTTTATGCGCTGGCATTAAAACGTCTATGTGAATAAAACCCGGCGTCCCATATACTTCGCATTCTTCTCTGCTTGCTGTCATCGCCATGTGACCTCATCAGCTGCATGGGACGGGAGCGACTGTGACTGCTGTGGCTATGTTAATTTGGAGTATAATTACCCATCGCCAATCCTTCGCGTTATTTACATGCATATCAGTTTCTTACGATAGCACTTTTACGCTACATGCGCACTAATAATTTAACAAGGGCTGCTGTCGGCGCCTTTCTTTCCCAGCTAACGATGGCTCTGGAGAAGAATCATCCTCTCCTGAGGAAATCTATTATCAATGCTGACGGCACGCAGTGGCGAAGCCTACGTCGGACAGTCGCTTCGGGTTACACTCCAACGAAGCTGAAGCAAGTAAGAAGCAAGCTTCTTAATACAAAACAGATATGTCTTCAACAGTTGGGGGGTCTTCGGAAATCTGATAATCTTTGAAATCTGTGACAGCCATGATTACATAATTGAGCCCATAGTCAGGATGATGGTGACTGCATTGAAAGAGGCTCTAAACATCTTCTGAAGAGAGTACGTAAACTCGCTCAATCACTACATTCTCTCGTCAGGAACACAGTTTTAGGCATGAAATGCTTTTAGCTCCCGTTGTCGGCAGTGTGGTGACGTCACGCCGAGACCGAGAGCCAACATCCGGGCACCGAATTCCACTCATCCGGGGACTGAATTCCATACATCCGGGAGCTGAAACGAGAGCATCCGGGCACCGTACGAGATTTAACGAGACTCTCTAAGGGAGAGGGTCGCTTTGAGCTAGAGGGGAGCTCCAGGGCGAGAGGGGCTTTGGGCGGAAAAACTGCTTCCGCGCCGTCCCCAAGGATGGCGCCGCGGTCCCACACTCACGCATGTGAAAGACCGGCAGCTGGCCCTTCAGCTCATGACGTTTCCCCCTTTGGCAGGCAGATGTATAGACGCTCGCGGAGTATTCGAACGCGCTGCATATACATTCTTGTCAGGCCTGCATCTCGTCGTGTCCGAGTACGGTTCTGCATCGTCCTGCATTTCAGTGCCGCCACCGTCACTGCTGCTTAAGCCGAGCAATGGAGCCTGACAGAAACCAGATACAGCTGACGAGGCAGGACGGAAGAGATTCCCCAGACACTCACAGGAAACGATTGCGTCCTCATGGACCAGTGCACAGTTTGTGTGGTGTGGTGTGTTGAACACTAGACCCATTTCAAGATTTTGACTAGCACCATCTACAACCAATGTGTTATGCCCGTAAACATTTCATGGTTACTCTACTCTCAGTTATGGGAGAGGCAGAGATTTTTGAAAATAAAAATCGGTAATCTTTTAAGAAATCCCCTGCCATATTTCCAGTGTTTCACTTCCGGCGATGGCCTTTGTGCGTTGTTCACTAAAGCCTGCGCCAGTCCTATCAACATCATCATCAGCCCGACTACGCCCACTGCAGTGCAAAGGCCTCTCCGATGTCACTCCAATTAACCCTGTCCTTTGCCAGTTACGGCCACCGTATCCCCGCAAATTTCCTAATCTCGTCCGCCCACCTAACTTTCTGCCACCCTCTGCTACGCTTGCCTTCTTTTGGTATCCACTCCATCACTCCATGATAACTCTTCCGCCCTTATTCATAATGGCGAATGCCTACTGACTTTCGACCTGGTCCCTGTCGCCCATGGTGGAAGTAAAGAACTCAAGAGAGGCGGTTACGTCACATTTCTTGAAGCCGGCTACCCCCTGTTCACCACCTACTTGGCTGCCGTCTCAGCGCGTTTGCGCATGCGCAGCAGTCATTGCAGCAGACGACGCCGCTGCGCCTAGCGTTACTATTGGGTGCGCCGTCGGACCAAATACTCCCAGTAGTCCTTGCGAAAGCGCGTGACTTCCGGCACACATTTTGGCATACAGCTCAGATAGCGAGGGCCTCTCCTGAGTTTTCCTTCCTCCAACGCATGCCTTGTTTTCTGACTGCCTACTACTATCCGTGGACAGATGATGCCGGAGCTGAGAATGGGCGCCGACATATTTCTGGACCTGGTGGCAGAGCTCGCTGAGAGTGGCCAGGAGGTGAACGTGTGGTTACTCTATCAGCGGCTCGCCATGGACTACGTTGGGCGATCTGCGTTCGGCGTCGAATACAGTTTCCAGAAGGGACCCGATGGTAGCCTCGCCGCTGCCATCAAGGCAGCGTCAGGACGGGGCCTCTCCACTTGATCTGCCGTGAGTGAAGGGTGGACGCCCATTCCAGAATACACAAGATCCTGTTTGCCGTATAGGAATGCAACTTCGACATCGACGATAGGAAGTTGCACTATAGTTGTACGCTGAACTATAAATGCAACACTGAAAGCCATTTCCAGTGGTAAATAGATAAGGACAGAAAAAAAAATTATTGCCTTATCTATTTATGATACTCTTGGAACGGTGCTCGGGCAGAGGGGAGAGGAGAACGTGCTTTAAAATAGTACACAGGCAAATATTTTTTCCTGATAAGCTTCCAAAATCACAGGTGCAACTCAGTACTTTTGAGCTGCAAGAGGCAGCGCTGCTCAGCTCGGACCAAGCATTCCAAAGCTGGGCCCTCGAGCGAGCCGCCGATGTAATTATGAAGCAACGTCTTCTGATCACCTAGCGCAGACCTGAAGTTCCGTTATTTTTTTTTTTACTTTTGGAACTAATGAAGTTGTTCGTCCCCCTGCTCCTTATCAATCACAGGAAAATATTTTGATTTGAAACCCCAATGAAAATTTAATGCGTTAGCGTGAGGTAGGGTGTCTTAAAGTGGCGGCGGCGGGAAGCGCGCGTGTCACCCATACTTCATCTCACAAGTTATTTCGAGCGCTGTGAAAGGTATAGCTTCAGCCCTCCCCGAAAATTTTTCGAACTGTTACGCACCGGTGACCAAAACAACCACTGGCGCCGGAAGTCATTTTGGTTTTTGTCACGTACAATGTCTTTTTCAGACTAGAAAAGACATTTTGGCGCAGAAATTGCTAACTCGGGTTGGATTTCGTGACAACGCCCATGCACCTGGAGTCACGTAACGCAAGCATCAGTTAGCCTCATGATCAAAATTACCATGCGAATAAGAAAATTTTGAGGACATCAATAATCGATTTTGATAGATCTTGCTTGTTGAAAGCCCTGCCCACGCGGCGTTTCCCCAACATACACACTCGGATATTGGTCATTTCAACTTGCGGCAACATTCGTGGATTTCGTTTGTCCTTCTCTTTCATTAGCTAACTGCTGTTACTTTTTCTTTGAACCAAAGGAATGCCTTTCTGTAATTTTGGGCGCAGAATAATTGTCGCCGTGCAGGCACTTAAAAAATACATACTTTCGTTTTGATTTCTGCATAGTTCCTCTATTATTCTAATCGCAGCATGGCCCAAGTACATATCGCGACTTCTGCTATCATAGTTTTGTTCTTGTCTGGATCGTCTGTCTTTCCGTGCGTAAAGTTTAGTATCTGTGATTGCGCAAGTTGTTTATTTACCTTGTTTGACGCATTATGTAGAGTGACTTTTGCTTAGATACGTAGATTTAATGGAGACATACATGTACTTAAATATCTTGTTGCGAGGTCTTGTGCATACATACAGTGACTTTGTTCCCAGTGACACTTTTTTGTCCTTTATTGAATCTTATCTTCGCATTTCTAATCGCCCACTTTATCTTCGCACTTCTCATGTATATTTTGCACAACTCCTTGTTTATACATGTGCCCGCTATTGCGACGAAAATTCCGGTGCAATTACTCGCAATACATGGCCGGTGACAGCTGCTGCTGCGCAGTACACTCGAACGAAGGACGGCGTCGTTGAGATGTTTCCCTGGCCGTCGCAAAGCATATGTACAAAAATGTAAATGTTCTTTAACGACAGAGATTCATCAAAATATTTGTCCTCTATGCTGGCTAATTTCACGGCCTTTACGCTTTTCATATCAGCGGCATGCACTGCTTTGCTGGTTTCGGACTGATATAGTTCTAGACTTCGTGTGATATTTTCTTTACTTATTAAATACGCAGAAACATGGAAGAATTGGGGTCAGTTATGTCTGCCACGATTTTTAAGACATAGAATGCATTGTTTTATTTAAAAAGATACATATTTCACTTGTCTAGACAGTGCGTAGCGTTATCTAATACACAATGGCATTGCCAATACGGCAATGCATTTACTATTCTGACTTTTGATCCCTCCACAAATTCTATGAGGAGGCCGCGCTACAACATGAGCCCCCCCCCCCCCCCCCGAACAAAATTTCTGGCTACGCCACTGGCGGAGGGGTATACACTGCTCGCACGCCTAATTGCACTCACTAAATCAACGCCCAAAAAGGAGGTCACTATCAGTGAATGTTATAACGAGAGGGTTTAATAAGTGAATGCCTGCCTGCCTAGTCCGTGATTTGCAATGCCAATTAAGTCGCCATGGGGATGCCGGACCACTGTGCGAGCGCAGCCGGCGTCCGGTGAACAGCTAAACGTCTACGCTAGTACGTCTCCAATATTTTTTTTTTGTTACCGTCTTCGCGGTTCACTTATCGCATTCACTTTTCACTGGACGCTGACGGTACAAGTAATTGTGTACCTATGTTTTGCGGTCCTCGAATTGTGAGTGCAGCCCTTTTTCCGATTAATTATATCACCTTCGTCATCAGCCTATCTACGTGCACTGCTGGACAAAAGGCTTACTCCACTGGCCTCCAGTTAGCCCCCTTCTGCGCCCGCCACAGCCCCTTATCCCCGTAAACTTCCTTATCTCAACCGACCACCTGGCTCTCTGTCGTGCACTGATGATCTTACGTTACATTGTAGTTGACTGCGTTATCTTGACTGTAATAAATTGATGGGAGCAGATAGACCAAATGAGTTAAAAGCAACGCTAAATCTGCATCAACATGTAAATTTGATTTAAGAAACAGTGTTCCTACATGAAGGTTATGCATTTTCATGCGCGACAGAAAGCGCCACCATGCTGGGGTCTGTAATGAAGCCGTTGCATTGGCTCAACATGCTCCTCGGCGCCAAGGTTGCCATTCCTGTGACGAAAGAAACCGCAAGAGTGATTGAACGCAGGAGGAAAAATCCCAAGGTAGGTGCTTCGCCATAAGTACTGGTGGTAGTGGTTTATTTAAAAAAAAATAAAAAAATAAAAAGTGAAGCAAAAGAGTGTTGCCGGCCGCGGCAATTGCTATCTAATATCTTAAGCACCCGAGCTGCAGCCGGCGGAAACGAAAGGGAAAGGGAGAGGATAGTGAGGAGAAGTATAGAGGGGAGCGACAGCAAGAAAGGACAGGGGAGAGCTTTGTACACTATTTACAAAATACAAAAGTAATCAAGTTCGCGCCGCTCGCGCGCTAATGTCCAAACATTGTCCGAAAATAAGTGCGCGCGAGCGACCACTGCGCACAATCACAAAAGATGTAAACACAATGTACATAGCCGCGCGCACATATAGCGTCCTGTCACGGACTAATCGCGCGCGCGACACACTGCACTAGCGGCCGGGGTGGGGCGCCCGGCCGCGTATACCGTCCGAGGTAGCACCAACGGAGCGTTCCTGTCACGCGTGCACTACCTGGCGAAGAGCAAGCGGGAAGTCAAGCCTGCCTGCTCGATGAACACACAGAGGCTCACCATTGTCCATAAGTACTGCACTTTGCACTTTGATCCTTTCGGACGCCATTTTTTGTTTCCATCGAAAACAAGTATTTTTGCACTTAAATAGTATATTGAGGCGTCACGAAAGATAAGTTGTTAATTTCCCAGCACGAAACAGTGGTTAAGTTTTCAGAGATGTGCAAAATATTCGCACAAATGGTCATAACTGATGAACACTGCAACATCAGAAAGTCAGGAATTGCGACCACCCGAAGGATCGTGGAATCAATTTTTGCATTTAAGATGAACGTCACGCTTGTGCTTGGGGGAAAAAAAAAAGTGATATTGTTACACTCTAAACACAAATACGGCTATGTGCGAGGAAAAAGAGAGTAAGACGTCCTCTCGCGCACCCCCTTTTTTAAAAAAAGTGCAGCGTCAGAGGACAGCTTAGTCCCTTTTTACTTCTCTCTGTTTAGAGTGTAGCGATGACAAAATCTGCCTTCGTAAAAATGGCGGACAACAGGTGTGAGTTCACTCTGTACGCTACTGTGCTCTAAGGGTCTCAAAGGGTTAAACGAGTTTCGTGCACATCCTTATCGCATTGCAGAGTTTAATAAAAGCGGTAGTGTACACAAAAGCTTTTCGCAAAAGTGTCCCGTGAGAGTAACTTCTGTATCCGCTTAAGCTTGGCATAAAACGAGCCATAACAGGGATAACTCGATAAAGTCTCGACTTGGGCTTTAACACTGGTTGCACATTCACCCACATACAACGGGGCCTGTGCGGTGAAAATGGGACGAAACCAAGTTCGCGGAAAGAGCAGCTGCTCCTGACTGCGTTCACTTCAGTTGCCGCCTTACGTGCATATATTGGCAAAATACGGTATATGCACTGTTGTCATACGCTATACGCCAGCTAATTCTCAGTTGATGCGAGTGCAAAACAAGTGTTCGCAATGATCGCAGCCTAATGGTTCAAACTGCCTGTCACAGCTCCGGAAGCCCGATCTTCTTCAGAGCTTGCTGGATGCCGAGTATCAACCGGAAGACACCACGGTTTACAACGAAGCCGTTCAGAGAGATAGTGCTGCTGGTAAGAAAACTCAATACAGAAACACATGAAAGTCGGCTATCTACGAAGCCATAGATTTAGCCGGCGCTTTTATGCAAGTTATCCTTATGATGATCGCCCTTGAGTTAAGTATTTCGAATACCTCGACACTCTGTGGCTATGCTTTGAATTATCAATAAACCCCTGAAGGTGAATTAGAAGCACGCAAAAAGAGGGACGTTGCATGATCCGCCTTAACGAAGAAACTCCTTGAGCTCTGATCTTAATGAACAGAAGGTATCATTCATAGATATATTCAGCTCGGATACATCAAACCCGCTTTCTTCCTCGTGAAGGCATCTAGATGATTTTGTGAATTGTGTCTTGAAAGTTCTGTCACGCTAACGCTGATGCGTTGTTTGAGACCCCGGTGAAAACGGACCGTGAAAAAGCAGAGCTACCTCATGCCTTAGCGCTGCTGTTTGCTGGCACAATCTCTTTGCCCAATTGAAAGACGAAGTACCAAAAGCGGATATCACCTGAAATTCTCGAACTGAACCTCAAATTATTAATATTAAATTCCATTTGAATGAGATAGCCGCTGCAACATACCTTGAAAAATGCCCAACATAGACGGCGCAAAGAATGAAATGATGGGCACCACTTTTCAGCTGGCGCCGATATTTAAGTGGACCCAGCTGGAATCATTTGCAGAGCGTTAGCTGTAATACTCGCATTACTCAAGGTCGCGTTAGTATGAAGAAACACAAGGTCATTCAAGTGGAACCAGTGGGTGGTACCACTGGTACACACATTGTGGACCACCTAATCGGCGTGGAATGTTCGCAGTGATAACATACGATTCAGCGCATTACGGAGCATAAGATTACTAGTCGAAGCTTAGTATATAATAGGGATTCGCACCGACGACCTTTGGGTCCCTAAACCGCGAGTTCTTGAAACTTGAAACGTTCATTACGGCCAAACTAATTGATGTAGGACATTCGAAGTGGAGCCAAAGATCTCGCTTCTAGCACGGTGTACGTTGGTATCAAAAAGTATAGGTATCTAGATGTAACGAAAAATTTGTTCCGGATATAGCGAAGGCAACTAATGACACAATATTCGTTCGATATTGCTATCGCTCGATACTCGTACGCTGCGTCAGCGTTTTGCTCTTTTATTTATTGTCGCATACTAATGCAGCAGATCTATACAGGTGGTATTTGTAGGTATTGGAGTAAGATTCATAAGCTCTGAGTGGACCCTGCAATTCACAAATAATTTTTAAAAATTGTTGCTCCCAACCGAATAGGGCGAAACCTGGACGCGCGTTCTTAGCTGCCCCTACTCCGATGACGTGAACAAAAAGTCTGAGCAGGCCTTCTGACTGGACGTGCTCAAACGATATCTTCAGTGTTAATGAGGCCAGCTATAAAAAATTTGTAGAACGTTGACGAATGATGGAATATCAATCACTCTTGCGCATTTCCTAACCTCAGTAAATACCATTTCTTGGTGCCCATTGACAGCGTACAATGCGCCCACATTTCACTTGGTATCATTGGGTTTTACAGGAATCGCTTCGAAAAGCTGCGCACTGACCACGGATGAAGTGCTTATCAACGCAATGACCATTTTCGTGGCAGGGTAAGAATACTAATGCTCAAACGTATTGCCGCTAGTAACAAAAATAGTAACAGCCCTTTAATTAATGACAGCTCACAGAACCAAAGCTTCGAAGTCGAGAAGCAAATACCAGTCCCCGAAGTGGCCGTCGCGGTGGCTCAGTGGTTATGGTGCTCGGCTACTGACCCGAAAGACGCGGGTTCGATCCCGGCCGCGGCGGCTGGAATTTCTTTGGAGGAGAAGTTCTAGAGGCCCGTGTACTGTGCGATGTCAGTGCACGTTAAAGAACCCCAGGTGGTCGAAATTACCCGGAGCCCTCCACTACGGCGTCCCTCGTAGCCTGAGTCGCTTTGGTACGTTAAATACTCATAAACCATAAACCAACGAATTCCCGAAAATGGTTGGATTATGGTTTATGGGGTTTAACGTCCCAAAGCTACTCAGCCTGGGGTTCTTTAACGTGCACTGACATCGCACAGTACACGGGCCTCTAGAATTTCGCCTCCATCGGAATTCGACCACCGCGGCCGGGATCGAACCCGCGTCTTTCGGGTCAGCAGCCGAGTGCCATAACCACTTAGCCACCACGGCGGCTTAAAATTCCCGAAAATATATCTTTACTTAATCTCAGAGAATGCCTTACTCGACCCCGAATAGCTGCTGAGCCATCCCTTTTCGATGCCCTGCTCTATTAGCTATATACTATACAGTCGAAAGCGGATATATCGACATCCATGGGATTGCGAAACGTTTCGATACATCGATGATTCCATATATATAAACAGCAGTATGTAGCCTGATCATCCGTATACCCCAAGTGAGATTATATGGTAGGGTGTCCGGGAAGCTCATAGGTGGAAAGATGCTGCTAGGTCTAACCTGTTTCGCATCAAAGATGCAGCGGACGCTGCTTTGAAGCTGGCCCCTACGAATCATAAGATGTCTATCATTTTACCAGCATACTATAAATAGAATGATCGGCCATTTAAGTTAAAGAATAGTTGGTTTCAATGCCTTTGGCAGCGGAGGACGCCACGCGAGGGCTCCCGCTAGGTTTTAGTTAGCTTGGCTTAGCCGCATCACAGCGATGTGGCGTGGAAAATGAGTACAAGAAACTGAAGGCAGCCTTATAACACACCCCAAGTGCATCTTGTCTACGGTTTCTGAGCGCCAGCGCTGCCAGCAGGTGCCACAGAAAGTAAGCGAAGAATGCCGTTTGAAGCAGTGGCACTTACAGGGGCGCGGCGCGCAGCGTTCAATATATGGAATGGCCGGCGAAATTGCACTTCGATATACGAGTCGCCATCTTTAGATACTTTTCTAGGGGATTTTCACGGCGATATCTCCGTGTGTTCGATACAGCAAATAAATCGAAACATCCTGGATCGATATGCATAAATTAATATGGGCAGAAAAAAGAAATAAATATAAAATAGCCCAGCCCACACCGCATAGAGCATGGATCGATATACAGGGTGTGTCATCTAAGACTAAACAAAGAGGCTTTTTGAGTTAGAACGGCGCTTTTTTTCGGCACAGCATTGTCAGCCGTGTAGTGCATCACAATGCAGCTAAAGTGTGCGAAATTGCGGGCTGCTTAACAAATATTGAATAGTTAACTATTTAACGATTACTGTAAGAATACATAACTATTGAGAGACGTGTAAGTAGTACCCGTATCAGTTTTTAGAATTTAGTAAACGCGGTTACCCTCGGCGCTGTGGCGCAACAGATTTGCCACAGTTCAAGGCAAAAGGTCGTAGCCGCGCCAGTCATCTGACTGCGGGCAGGTGGGAGTTACGTGTCACCAATACGTCCGCGGGGTACCCGGAAAGGAACCTTGTCGCGTAACAGGCCTTGTGCGTACTGAGATGATAGGCAACCTGTTGACGTGTTTACGCTTCCAAGTGCGTTTTGTATACGCCAGGACCCTATACTCCACCTCACAAGTTACTATGGAAGCTAGATACTTTCTGTGCCAGTCAGGAGAGTGCGTTAAACGTGTTCCTCCGCACTAACCAATTTTTCCGCAAATGTGGACGCTTACTTTCAGATACGAGACCACAGCTTTGTCACTAAGTTACATTACGTACCTTCTGGCTAAGCACCCTGAAGTTCAAGAGAGAGTTCGAAAAGAAGTGAACGATGTTGTTTCCAGCAATGTAAGTAGTTTCTTGCTTTCCAGATTACATCTATCTAGCTCGTACAATCTGGCTAATCACACAAATACGGTGACTTAGGCATTGTCACTGTATGCTGTGATATTTGAGGCGTCGCTGAGCCGCCGGACAATCACTATGATGCAAAAGCACGCTCAGGAGGGCCGCATTGTCCGTAGCTGGCCGAACTATACAAGAGTACAAAATCCACAAAAGATGACTTGGCTGCTCTAGCCCATTGTTTCCTCTACCAGCTTGCTCGGAGTCTTCTGGCACTAGCCCGATGTTGCTGCATCGGAAGTGGCGTCACTAGCACAGCTAATTCTCATTGGCTGGAGGAGTCTCCTCACCAGACGGGAAGTGACCCCACTTCCGGTGAAGGCATCAGCAGCTTCTAATGTTACAGCATCACCAACACACATTGTTATTAGATGTTCCTGTGATTTATTTCGTGTAGGCAAACATGGATTACGAAACAGTGACAAAGAAGTTGCCGTACCTAGGCCAAGTCGTCAACGAGGCTCTCCGCATGTACCCAGCTGTGCCCATGTGAGTGCCGTCCCTATACCGCACATATGCAGCTCGCCTTTCACCAGGAACGCGGTTGGGTCTCCTTCAGACCTTGCCGTTATCTTCACTCGCTTATCAACTCTTGTCTTGCCTCTGAACAGGTTCGTCACGAGAAAGGCTGTCAATGACTTCGAGTACAAGGGCGTACGGTACAAGGCCGGGACGTGCATCACCTCTCCGGCACTGCATATTCACAGGGACGGGCGCTACTGGCCAGACCCGCTGAACTTCAACCCGGAGAGGTGCGTCATGCACGGCCACTCACGCCGGCTCTTTTTTTTAAAAGGGATAGCACGAGAGGACAGCTTACTGCCTTTTTACACCCATATAGGTGTATTATTGTTTACACTCTAAACAAGACTATACCTATATGGGAGTAAAAGAGGAATAAGCTGTCCTCTAGTGCACATCCTTTCATAGAAGGGTGTTCGCTAGAGAACTTACTCCCCTTTTAGTCCTATCTGTTTGGAGTGTAGAGAAGGAAGCTGCCTTTGCCAGTATATGTAAATGCGCTGGAAAGATCCGTTGGTCTACTGCGGTGAAAGCTGATGCCGAAACAGTACTGGTGGTCGGCAGAGGTGTAGGTGGCGCGACTAGGTTTCGACGAGTTCTCCCATGGGGCGCCAACGGCTGGCGCAGTACGGGAGTGATTGCAGATCTCTGGACGACGTCTTCTAATGAGAGATCATTAGATGCCTCATCGGGAAGAAAATGTATCGTCGGAACCTATGTTCGCTGATTTGCCGGAAATTACATCACAAAGACGGATAATCTCCAATGGCTGACTGACTGGAAGGAAGTGGTGGTCACTTTCTCCTTGCAAAAATTTCTTTAGACAGTCCACAGGCAGTCCATAGACTTCTGTCTATAATGTCTATAGACTGTCTATAAACAAGTTCTAGAGAATAGTCTATAGGCAATACAAATCCTATGGACAGTCTATAGACAATCTACATATTTATGGCGATACACTTTAATAGACGTTTGTGTATAGACACTCTATAGGCTATTAGTAGACAAAACGAAATATCTATGGAAAGGCAGTAGAGTCTATAAGAATTCTATAGACTGTCTATAGATCATTTTTATAAGGGTCGGTGTGGATGCGACGGCACCTAACCGCAAGTGGCATCACTCTCGGTAAAGAGCAGAATAGAATTGGGTGTCCCTGAGAATTTTTTTCCTGCAATGGACTTTAACACGGTGATGGTGATGACGATGATGGGGGTGGTGGTGGTGGCGATGACGATAAACTGACCTATACAGGAGCGCACGATGAGATCTCGATTTTTCTGTCCACGACAGGTTCTCCCCCGAGAACGAAGGCACCTTCCACAATATGGCGCACCAACCATTTGGTATTGGACCGCGCAACTGCGTCGGAATGCGCATGGCTCAGATGGGGCTGAACTCCACCATAGCCCGGCTTGTGCAGAGGTTTCGCCTCGAGTTGGGACCTTCGCAGGGAGAGGTACGTGATGGCAACGTAAGCCCGGTGACAGCCCCTTTTTGCTTGCTATCATTATGGCGGGAAAGTTCGGCATTTTAAGCATGAAATGCTTTTAGCTCCCGTTGTCGGCAGTGTGGTGACGTCACGTCGAGACCGAGAGCCATCATCCGGGCACTGAAATCCACTCATCCGGGCACTGAAATCCACTCATCCGGGCACTGAATTCCACTCATCCGGGCACTGAATTCCAGTCATCCGGGCACTGAAATCCACTCATCCGGGCACTGAAATCCACTCATCCGGGCACTGAATTCCAGTCATCCGGGCTCTGAAACGAGAACATCCGGGCACCGTACGAGACTTTACGAGATTTAACGAGACTCTCTAAGCCCTCCTACGCGACCGGCATGCAAGCGCCGGTTGGTCTCCAAACGAGACAAAAAATAACTGCTGCCAGTGCCTTCTCAATGTTTATCAAGATATCAGTGGAGCTGTGGGTTTGATAATGCACGGAAATGTAATTTTCCATTTCTAATAACGCGTGCAAAAAGCACATAAATGTCACGTTACACTTCGTTGTCATACGTGATCCGGGGGAGAAGCGCTGCGTTCAAAGGGCAACGCATCGCGCCGAACGGGTGGTGGCGTTCCTCCCTTCCTGTACGGTGCGGTTCGGGTGTCCACCGAGATGACATTAGGCCCGTAAACATTTCATGCTTACTCTACTCTCGTTTACGGGAGAGGCAGATAATTTTTTTCGGATAAGTTCGTCTTCATGTTGTTCTTTATGGTCATGTTTAGGGGAATCTTCCAAGCTGGAGTAATTTTGTAATAAGGGAGTAATTACTCATTGACATCCACCCCAGCGCAGCCATACGGCTACAAAGGAAAGCTGTAAAGCTTTCTCAGAAACTTTGTAGTTAAAGAAAAATTCGTCCTGGTCCAGGGTTCGAACCCGGGACCAACGCTTCACCGGAACAGTCGCTCTACCAAGCGAGCTAACCAGGACAGCAAGCCTATGGTAGGGCGAGAGCGAATTGATCAATAACTCGAAGTGGGAACTGTGTTTGTCAAATGTTTAAGGGAATCCCCCAAGGTGGAGTAATTTTGTAATAAGGGAGCAATTGCTCACTGACACTTGATTGCCGTCCCGGTTAGCTCAATTGGTAGAGCGACTGCTCCGGTGAAGCGGTGGTCCCGGGTTCGAACCCCGGACCAGGACGAATTTTTCTTTAACTACGAAGTTTCTGAGAAAGCTGTATAGTTTTCCTTTGTAGCCATGTGGCTACGGCTGGGTGGATGGCAATGAGTAATAACTCCTTTATTATGTTGTTCTTTACAATCGGACAACATTCACCTTAGGTTGCCGAATACTGGAGCTCAAAAGCATTTCATGCCCATAATTTGCTATCTCTCTCGTCGTCGATAACAAAGTAGTAAATGAAATGCCCTGCCAGGTTTGATATTTTAGTCCCCCAAATATGTAACAATTCATTTACAGAAGAAAGACAACGAATGTAAGCTGCAGGTATTGGAAACGAATTTTAAAGGGCTCTAAAAGGAAATATAAAACATAGCACTATAGGGATAGACTATTTCTAAGGGAACACTACCAACGTTTTCTTTTTCTTTTCTTCGCGGAATGATGGCTGCCTTGCTGAGAAAATCACAAGTGAACGTTCTGAAACCCTTGCGCATTCAAATAGCATGCGAATAATGAGCACAGTTATATCGTTCTTATGACGTATTTGCGGTGGAGCTCTCCGACCAACCAGAGGCGCCACTTCCAAAAAGCGGAGACGGGAACGGAAACCGGAAAAAAATTGCCGTGAAGACTTCCGGTGGATGTGACGTCACACCATTCCCGTGGATATATCGATAAGCAAATTATACACCTTTCGGAGATCTTAAATGTTAATTACGCTTCATTACACATTTTTCTATCTAATTTGACACAAATCGGACGTCTTTCCGACCATTCTGTGGCAATTTTCTATGCCGTGGGGACTTACGGCGGATGTGACGTCACTGCATTTTTGTGGCTATATCGACGTCCGCGTTATTTTGACGCAATTTCTACATTTTTGACTGTAATTAATTAACTAATTACACTACAGTCACTAAACGTGGCTTCTAGGTTCTTTTTTTCCTCCTCTATCTGAAGCAACCATTCATTCTCTCTTATCTTTCTTTAGTTCCCGATTTAACAGGAGTTAAACGCTGCCAAAGGTGCGACACCCTCTGCTAACGGACGGCAGTATGAGCCATTAAAGACATTCGCCTTAAAAGTCCCCCACTGGAAGGCAGATGCTCTGCGCTGCATCGCGTACGGCTGCATATCGCTGAATCTAGCTGCAGAGCTCGCGTTCGGCAGAAATCGACTCCGTGGGTGCGAACACATACGTGGGGTTATCGAGGGCAGCCGCAGACTGCATGAGGTGTCTGCTCCTGGTACCTGTTGCGCATGGCGTCATATAGGTGCTTTCATATGGATGTTTGGCAAGACTTTCAGATTTTTGATTTTTTTTCACTCCTTCGCACTCGTTTTCAGGACTACCTCAGCGTTACTGCTCTAACTGGCATCTCGAAACCCAGCCATGGCCCGTGGATTGTCTTTCGCCAACTGTGAACTCCTAATGAGGCCGGAAGAGGGAGCTACCAGCTCGACGCCTGGCGAGAAACGAAAGTTGGGTTTGCTGTGCATCGGTGACTTGCACAAAGGCGATCGCGTGTTTTAACAGTAAAATCGCACATCCACGAATCTCAGTCTTGGGGAATATTCAGGTATTTTGTTAGTTCACGATTTTTATACTTTCGGGGAACGTTTTCTGTATGGTGTAGTATGGTATGGTATGGTACTGTGTTGTATTGCATTGTATGATATTGTATTGTGTGGTGTTGTATTTTATGGTATTGTATAGTATGGTATTGTGTGGTATTGTATTGTATGGCATGCTATTGTATTGCATGCTATTGTCTTGTGTGGTATTGTATGGTATTGTATTGTATGGCATGGCAGTGTGCGGTACTGTATTGTATTGCATTGTATGGTATGGTATGGTAAATGGGGTTTAATGTTCCAAAGGGATGCCACAATGGAGAGCTCCAGTTAAATTTAGACCACCAAGGCTTCCTTGACGCGCACTGGCATTGCAGAGTACACGGGTGCCTTCCACATGCTACGCACCTGAGGGACAAGATAAAAGTTCTTTCCACGCGCCTTTCCTCTTTTCTCTCTTGTCATCACTACCTTCCTACCACCTCTATGTGGCTTATTTATTTTCAGGTCTTACAGCAGACTTTAACTATATCTGATCCTGTCTGGTGTTCCGCATCTCCAGTTCCGACTCGAACACACAGATCTGGATTGTGACAAGAGCCCTGGAAGTCGCCGAACGCCACGGGCTCATGGCCACTTGATGGTTGTATCACCCCACACCGTCTGCTACATTTGTCGGCGGAAATAAAGTTTATCCTCCTCCTCCAAATTCCCGTTAGCGAGAGGAAGTGCTTACTGCAGAACGTGTCCCTCCTCGAGCACTGACGGGCACGTACCACTTTGCTGTGCCCGGCAGCTCTCAGACACTTCGACCCTTCTTTCTCAGGCAGCTGTCCGCACTGTGCGGAGAAGTCTTCGGACATCTACCACATGGTGTGGGCCTGCCCCTCCAACCCTGCTCTCCCCCCTCACCCCAACCCAACCCGGGAGGACTGGGAGGCGACCCTTCTCGGCTGCTCTGACCTGCAGGCCCAACGGGCCTTGATCGCGCGAGCCCGGGCGGCGGCCGACGCCACTGGGGTCCCGAACCAGGGACCTCCACATAGTACTCGTAAAAGCTGGCCCCCTCTGGGTCAGCTCATGCACCACCTCCTTCAGTGTATCTGTACATAAATGTTTTCCACCACCACCACCACTCAACGCGTACAGCGTCGCTACAAGTTCCCCTCAGCACGCCCCCTCTCCCACTGGAGTTGGACCGTCTTTTCGCTGAATACGCTGTCTTTACGCCATCGTCGATGGCCCAATTTGGTGGTCATACATATCTTCACACTGACTTTCTCCTGCGCTACGATCCCTGGCAAGACCATCCGGCCCTCGTCTATTACTTTCTCTTTCCCTCGCCTCCTCCCTTCCAGCTTTCCCAGTCTGCCTTCTTTTACCGGGGACTCAGTGGTTACGGCGCTTGGCTGCTGACCCAAAAGACGCGGGTTTGATCCCGACCGCGGCGGCCGAATTTCGATAGAGGCGAAATTCTAGAAGCGCGTGTACTGTGCGGTGTCAGTGCACGTTAAAGAACCCCAGGCAATCAAAATTTCCGAAGCCCTTCACTACGGTGTCCCTCATAGCCTGAGTCGCTTTGGGATGTTAAAACCCATCAACCAAACCAAACCATATTTACTGATAGTTCTCACAACCCAGTCTCAGCGAGTTCTGCATGTATGGCGGTACCCTAAGCTCTGTCGCGCGCTTCCGATAGATCACGCTTCCTGCAGTGCTTATTGCGCGGAGGCCATTGCTTTTTTACGCCTTCCGGTATGCCCAACAAATACCCTCTCCCCGAACTCCATTTCTCCACGACTCTTTCCTTGTAGCGCATGTAGCGAGCTGCTATATGCGTCTACTCTTATACGACCGTTCATGTGTGTGCCAATGAAAGCTTCTAAAAGACTACTGGTGCTGCGGCCAAGGAGTTAATGTGGTGAACTGACTAGTTAGAACGGGGCACTGCTGCCCTCTGCATAGCTTACGCCCGAAAGTCTTCTTTGAGGCGTATGAAATAAATCCTAGCAGCAGTGCACTCCACCACTAGTGTTACAACTCCACACTGGCCATTCACTTTGCGATTCCCCTTCCCATCTGGCTCCGTAATTAAGATCTCCACGACCATTACGCAGAAATAGATGGACGGCTAGCAACGATAATAGATGCAAGCACAACCAGGGCTACTGATGCGGCCAGGGCAGTGTTACCACCGGCCAACCTCTCCTCCTTTTCCTCTCATTTTAGGGTATTTGGTTCGATTCTGGAGTGTTGCCCTTGTCGCGTTTTGTTTTGGAATTTAATGTAAAGTGTTTGTCACTCGTCTATTATTCGAGTTGTTCCGCAAAATTGTTGCTGCATTCCTGCAGGCCTTCTTTTTCCTTTTTTTTTTCGTTGTGTGCTATTGGCAAAGCACTGTGCAATTGTATCCCCACTCCTGCCTTGGCCACCAAAAGGCGGCTGACAGTATTGAATAAATAAATAAATTTCTCTCTCTCTCTCTCTGATGCGGCGCGTCGCTGCAGTGCTTGCAACGGTGTTGATGTTGTTGTTGCTGTTGTTGTGCCCTTGGTTTCATTTTCTTCGCTTGGCCTCCACCTTTAATTTCCTCCTCACCTCCGCTTACAGCGATAGCTGTCAAAGGGATATATATTCCTTTGGTTGAGCGCCGTTACATTAGTACGGGTCGGCGTAACCGGATGGTAGCGACCACGGTAACCACCAGGAGTTACCTTATAGAACACGGAGGGGAAGGGTTACAGTGACGTGATTGGAGCGCGCCATGACATCGCACTACGCTGAGTGGTCCAACTCAATGACGTCACGTGTGACGGAGTACTTCCTCTCTCTCGTAACTTCTCTCATTGCTGTGGCGACTTTCCGAAACTCATAGAGTTCGTTTGATCGATCACTTCGAAAACATCATCTCCTGCCACTTCTCAAATCACTTGGTTTCCTTCATGACAATCAAGGACATGGAGAGCTAGCCTCAAGCTACTTTGAAGAATAATTTACTTCAATATATCACATCACGAATATACCTTAAAACAGCAGTCGCTGAATCTCGGGTTGTTGTTGTCTTAGTGATATGACACATACCCACGACGGGGCATCGATCGGCCAGGGTTCAGTGAGAAGGGCCAAAAGAATAGGGCAAACTGGTGCCAAGCTAATGGTTATGCTTTGGGTAATAACTCAGAGATTAATTAAAGAGGAAAGAAAAAAAGGGCACACGAATATAGAACTGAATACATCAAAAAATTCAGGGGGCACTTTGGCTGTCTAAAGTGCGTAGAGGCGAAAGCGTTTTCCGCACCACTTTGACTGCTTCTGTGGCACTGGTGGCGTCACATGTAATTGAGTACTAATTACTAAGTGACGACAAATCACTAATTAATGGTTAATTACTGATTTGTACCTGAATACTAATTAACTGCTAATTAATAACGCTTAAGCTTCGCCTTTAGAAGTGGAACGCGACAGCGTGTGTAGCGCTGCCAGGGAGTCCACGGAACGCCACCACCCGTTCGGCGCGATGCCTTGCCCTTTGAACGCTTTTTGAGGAAAGGAAATGGCGCAGTGATTCTCCGTCATCTCGGTGGACACCTGAACCGCACCATAGAGGAAGGGAGGAAGTGGGAGTGGAAGAAGAAAGACAAAGATGGCCCGTAATGAAGAAAATGAAAATTGTATTTGAGGAAAGGAAATTACGCAGTACCTGTCGCACACATCTCGGTGAACACCCGTCAAAATTCAGGGGGCACTTTTTTGACCTAAAGTGCGGTCACTGATGTGTGGTTAAGATGTTAAGCTTCGCCTCTAAGAGTGGAACGTGATAGCGTTCTTGCAACGCTTCCAGGAGTCCATAGAACGCCATCGCCCATTCGGTTCTATGCCTCGCTCGTCGGTAAATTGGTTTTTGAGGAAAGGAAATTTATTTCTCTCTCATATCTCGGTGGACACCTAAACCTCGCCGGAAGGGAAGGGAGGAGGATGGGAGTGAGAGAAGACACCGTATTCACTAGACGCACCTTTGTTCTTCCCAAACCATCGAGCTGGCATGGCGGAGTGGATAGCATGCTCGTCTCTCACGCCGAAGACCGGGGTTCGATTCCCGAGTTCGACCAATTTCCTACTCGGTTTTATTTATTTATATGGCCTGACTAGAAAAGTTAATTAGGCTTATTGAGTAATTCAGCAATTAACTAAGCTCAGTCCCACTTACTTGGAGCATCACTATACGATCCCTTCAATTGGTTGCCTGGATACTAGCCAAAGCACAATTGGCCCCGTTTGAAATTCGCGCACTGTGACGTCACGACTGTTTCGACCAACTGAAAAGCGTGACATTTCTGTCGACAACTGCTGCTTACAACGATGAGAGATTAAAGGCTTTCGCCTTAAAATTACTGACAGATGTTTTACATGCGGAAATTTTGGATACCGTTAGCTAGGGAATCTGCCGGTGGCTATTATGCAATCGTGGAGGTAGCCGCAAACTTGATGCAATGCAAAACCTCTGGCGCTAGCACCGAATGACAGAAGAAGCGGGACCGACAAAGTGAGTCCCAACTTTGTAATGGGAATTTCAAGGTGCGTCCTTCTCCAATGTGCAAACCACCGTGGTGCAAACCTCCGGAAAAAAGAGTACAGAAATGCTGCAATGTTTCTACTTCTCCGCAAGCCGCGCAAAGGTTTCTGGGACTGAACCCGCATCTGTGTAAGTAAAGATTTAGGCGGGGGTCCTGCACCACATCGCTACCTTACACTGCCGGGATTTACATGCACCAGCCTCACATGAGTACATGAGGTGTTATAAGTCAGCGGTAGAGATCTACGGGTCGTGCCATGTGGCGGACATAGCAGGTATTTCAGCGAACACTTTCAAAAATTTTCAAAAATAGGCTTTCTGGTGTAAAATATTGCTTTTGCGGCATAGTATTATTGTTGGCGGCCACCAAAAAACCGGTGCATCGACTTAAGCAGTAAGTTGGTTACCTAATTTTTAATAACTAACCTTTTAACTAGTAGAGTTAAGCGTATAGTTGCAATCAGAGATCTCTATGAGGTCGTTAGTAATGGCGATATCAGTTTTCAGAATTTTGAAAACGCGATTACCCCTGGCGCTGTGGCTCGACAATACTTAGCTGCATCGTGCCAAAATACACGCGCTTCCGGAAAGTATGAAGGCAAATCAACCTTTACAGTGCATGTAAGTAGTCAAAAAGCCAAATTTTGTCGAGCCACATCGACAAGGGAAATCGCGTTTCCATAATTCTAAAAACTGATATGGCTATTACTAACAAATGGCTACAAATCTCTAATTGTAAGTAGGCGCCTAACTGTACTACTTATTAAAAACTACTTATTAAAAATGAGTAAACCAGCTTGCTACTTAAGACGATTCACCGGTTTTCCGATGCTCGCCATCACTGGTAATACTACGCCGCAAAAGCCATATTTTTAGCCCAAAAAGCCTATTTTTGAAACACCTGGTATACTGACAACGCCGATTACGTAGTAGTAACCGTCCTTTTCTTTTTGATGCGGAACCA
The DNA here is from genome assembly GCF_055824585.1 of Amblyomma mixtum. Taxonomy (NCBI): domain Eukaryota; kingdom Metazoa; phylum Arthropoda; class Arachnida; order Ixodida; family Ixodidae; genus Amblyomma; species Amblyomma mixtum. The sequence continues at coordinate 113,996,064 of NC_143020.1, read as the reverse complement.
CTTCTTGGCTCATCAGCGGCGTTCGACCGACAAGACAGATCCATAGCCAATCCAACACTAGCCACATAACAATCCATACATTGGCTAAACTGGCTGAACAGTTCTTTCTTATAAAAAACTAAACACGTAACAAAAAAGAAAAAAGAAGAAAAAATAAAAAGCAAGAAACTCAATACAAACCGAAAACAAAATAAACAAAAAACTAAAAAAAAACACCCCGAAAAAGGAAAAAAAAATGGAAGAAGGAAGAGAGGACAGGGAAAAGGCCTTCGCATTTCCGTTCTTAAGTAGACCTAAGTGTTGTTGTTGTTGTTGTTAGGCTTTGAAAGCATGGCACATACTCACACTGGGGGATAGGCCAAGAATCGGGAGGCAGACGTTGATAAGTACAATCCTGTAATTTATTTTTTCGTTGCCGTTCTCTCTGCACTGCAAATCCTGCTCCGCTTTAACATGTCTCCTTTAAACGCCCGATCAGAATGCAAAGCGTGCAGCGCCATCCGCGCTACAAATGGTTTCGATATCGTAATCATGACAATCATCATCATCACCACCACCTTCGCCTTCGTCGCATCGTCACGAGTTCCAGCGTGACACCGTCCAGCAGGGGCCATCTACCCCGCGACTATAGCCCTCCACCGTGCAGGAATTTCGCCTGGGAAGACCACGCAGCTGCTCTCGGCTCACAGGGGAAGCACCCTGGAACCCTAGGCAGTTCCCCGGTCGTCGACTGTCCAAGGACAGCGAGCCGGAAAGAAGGAGCCGCGGTTTAAGAACAGAGGAAGTAAGCACCAATCTCTCTTCCGCGACGATCCCTGCCAGCCACTGTCGAAACGTTCGACCTAGCCTGCCCGCGCCATTTCCTACGTCATTATAGGGCCGCTGGTCCCTCTGGAACGGAAATAGGTAGGATGTATACGCTGAGCGGCAACGACACGCGCTGCTGTGCAAGGCGTCGCTTGGGCTAAGCTCGCGTGGCCTTCGGAGTTGAAAGGCTTAGCGCCGTAATCATCAGCAGAAAGCATTGCCGCCACTTAGTAGCAGTTCGTACCTATAGATGACACTTCGCGTTGAACTTCCGGTTTGACAGTACGTTTTACATAAGCCACCTTGACGGTCTGGAGTGGTGTGAGCACTCTAGCACCTATTCACGCACGCATACACAATAACACCATCTGCCGGGCTAGTTGGTTGCGATCCATACGTATCAGCAGCGCGAACACAACACGGGAAGAAGAAGAAGAAGATAGTAGAGAGCGCTGAATTTCAGTGTTCTGTACTATATTCTCCATCTTCTCCGTGTGTTGTGTTCGCGCTGCTGATACATATGGGTACACAATCACGAGTGACCGCCGAAGTTCTGGAATGTCTGCCGGCGTAGTTGTAAGAGTGTGTCGGACTGAAGGTCGTGGGTTCGGTCCCCGTTCGGCGTGCTATATTTTTATCCTTTGCGGTCACTTTGACGTCGGTGCATACTCCTTACAGAATAGCTTCACGTCAGAAAACAGCGTTGAACACAATTTTCTTTCCTTAAACGCGTGCATTTTCGCTCAGTCGTATCAGGTTTCAGCTTTTCCGTTACCCTGTTACATTGGGATCAAAAAGTCACATGAAAGGAATTCTCTTACACCTGAAAGCCGAAGGAGTAAGTGTTGACTCCTGATTTTTTTCCGATTCCGTAGAACGTAAAGAAAAAAAAACCTGATGGCTTTTAGTCAAAATTTTTGTGGCTATTTCTGCGGCCATTCGCGCTAATTACATGATGTGCCACCAATTAGCCCCACTTGTCACATTGTTTGGTTATAATCACCTCACACGACTCCGTAAAATTCCCACTGAAATGTGCGTATACTGATTTGTGACTGCGTAACTCACGATCGCTAGTAAGGTACTTGCGGTCTTCACTGCAAGAATGTGTAATCTAGAGGTTGGTCGCGATCAGTGCTAAGCTACCCAACGATAATGAACAGAACACTGGAAGAAATTGTCAGATAACGATGTCCTGAGAGGCTGGTAGCGCATTATCCTTAACTTCCCAACGCTAATCGTTATGGTTTAAAAAAGCTGGATTTTTGTACTTCCGCCCGTTGTTAAACTCTCATAACGAGCACGACCAACGAATGGGCAGCAGTTGTAAGTACATAAGCCACCACATCTGCTTTTAAAGCCGGGCTGTGTGTTTTATTCATTTTGAGGAAAGATAGGCGTTGTAACTATGCCAATCTTGATAGACAACTCAACCACGCTTTGAGCGAAGGGATGAAGGAAAGAGCAAACGAGGGAAGAGAAAGAGGCGCCACTCTCATAAAATTGTTCAATAGACTTTTAGGGAATTCTTATACCCTACAAATATTTTCTTTTATCTATTCACAGTCTTAGACCATTTACAGACAAAAGTCCGCTAAAAGTGCACGGCAATAAATGTATACATGGTCTATACCACTGTCTGTAGGATTTGTATTCACTATAAACTAATCTATAGGACTGGTCTATAGAAACTCCATAGACGTCACTGACAAAAAGTCAATGTAGAGTCTACAGACTGTGCAAAGAAAGTTTTGTAAAGGGCATAGCGGAGGGATGCGGAATAATATTCGACTTCCTGGAGTTCTTTAACGTACACCTTTTTCGCATCACCGGCGTTACAGACGCCTCGAGGGAGAGGGGAGATACGTGCTAACCCCTTCTGGACTTGAGAGTCCCAAACATGCTGCAAGAATTCCAGTATACGTGCAACAGCGGCAAATCGAGTGGCATGTATGTTTGTCACGAAGCCTGCTAGTTCGAACGGCGGGCACACACTGTATAAGACGCACGAGATAACGCAAGTTATCTCGTGTAGTTGGTATGGTGATAAGGCTGAGAGCTCTTTTATCTTACAGAATAAAGGTTCTTGTTTATAACACCTTTTTTTCCACTCTATATTATTGTCCGCTCGTGTGGGGTACCGCATCACGTACGAACCATGAGAAGATACATATAACTGCCGAAAAAAATTTGTTCGAGCCCTATTTAACTTACCTAACAATGGCCACACATCAGGCTTATTTCCGAAAACCAATATAATGCCCGTGTTTAACATTTATATTTACAAGTTAACTCAAGCTTTCAAGCGAGAGGTAAAAGAAAATTTAAGGTTTCTTCATGAATTATCTAATCTTACCAAGAACACACATGCTTACGTCACAATACAGGGAACAGTGGAAGGTGGTCACTCCGCGAACCAATTATTCTACATAAAACTATCATACACACTATACCAACACTTTTAAATACTTGTCAACAATCAGGTCTCGATTTTTATAAATCTCCTGTACGAGCATTACGTGAACTTTTTGTCACTCATTATTTATTAAATAATTGAAGAGCATTTTTAATGTAATTTGAGTTTTCTTTTTCTTTATTTTTGTTCATACCTCATATGAAATCATCATCAGCCTGACTACGCCCACTGCAGGGCAAAGGCCTCCCCCATGTCTCTCCAATTAACCCTGTCCTTTGCCAGTTGCGACCACCGTATCCCCGCAGACTCCTTGATCTCATCCGCCCACCTAACTTTCTGCCGCCCCCTGCTACGCTTGCCTTCTCTTGGAGTCCACTCTGTTACCCTTAGGGACCAGCGGTTATCTTGCCTTCGCATGACATCCCCTGCCCAAGCCCATTTATTCCTCTTGATTACAACTAGGATGTCATTAGCCCGCGTTTGTTCCCTCACCCACTCCGCCCGCTTCCGATCTCTTAACGTATGATGTCAATTGCTGTCTATTTCCTCCTCGATCGTTGCTTGAGATCTAAAAGAGGCCGCGGGCTCTAGTCAAGTCGCTTGCCGCTACAGCGACTTTCTTATCCGCAGTCTCTTCCATCAATGATGGGAATAAAGATTATTATTATTATTATTATTATTATTATTATTATTATTATTACTATTATTATTATTCGAGAGGTCTCCATCAAACAAGTCTTTGCAGGATGGAGACCAGTGACAAGCGAGACGAGCCCGAGCAGAGCCGCACGACGTCCGTTGGTGCGTACCTTGCATCCTACCTCACACGTCCCGAAATGCCGAGAAAAAAAAGAACGTCATTCGCATGTCTACTGAACCTCGTTTTACAGGAGAAAAGCACTGTTTCCACACATTATCTTGCACCCCCCCCCCCCCCCCCCTATTTATCGCTGCCCAGTCCGTTTATTCCTTGAAAGTTTTTCCCGAGATATTCAAATCCACCTTTCTCACAAGATGTGACGCCCTCTGGGGAGTGGCAAGAAACTTAATAACGCGATAGCGTTACAGGGTCTCGGGGGTCCGCTGGCGCACCGTTCCACGGACATCGATACGCTCAATGGTTGCCATCACATACTGGTTTATCACACATAATTGTCTATATTAACTGCTGACGTAATTAGTCACCCTAATTAACTAAGTGTTCCTACAATGTAATTCACCTGTGTGCGGTGCGAGTTGCTCGTACAAGGCTTCCGTTTATGCCAATGAACGAACGCTCCAGTCGTGGAGAAGTAGCTTGCCCGACTCCCTACCCAAAGGACAGCGGTTCGATTCCGCTTGACCAACTCTGCTCTTTTCAGCGAAACTTTCTACGTCACTACCCTATCGACTAATCAGCATTTTTCAGTTACGCGGACGGTCACACCAGGTTTTTCGCCGAACGGGACCGTTAACGCTGACGCATATAAATTCGTCTGCAACTGGTTGAAAACAAACACGCTTGGGACACTCAGGAGTGATCCCGTTGCACGAAGCGCCATCTGTACCTGCGAAGTTGGAAGTGCAAGATAAACAGCTGCCGCCATCTGTCGCATGCGGCTGTCACTAACCTGAGTTGCGCATGCGCAGTAGGAGCTGGCTGTTTTCAACCTGAGGGGCTGGAGGAGGAGAGAAGCGCATGCGCGTAGCGGCCGTGTGAAAAAGGTGGATTCCGGAAACAAAAATATAAAGTAACTTGGCATGATTCTATGCGAATCTCACGACTTGCTGCCCAGCGAAGTATCGTGAACGTTAGAAGATGGCTTCCAGGATAACGCGAGCACAGTCCACTTGTGGAAGCCGTCCCGTCGTCGTCGCAGTTTAAACTCTAATGCCAATAATTTGTGATAGGACTAATTGGCTGCGTAATGCCTTCGTCATATGAATTCCATAGGCGCATCAATCCTTCCGTTTGCGTAAGTGACAACCCCGGATAAAACGCGGTTATGAGGCACGCCTAAAGAAAGGCTTCGCTCAAATTACAAGTTCAGTTTCTGGCCTTTTTCCTCAAAGGAAGTATGCTGGAAGAACGAAGCGCAATGCTCAGTTCTCATTGGCCGAAATATGCCGTGCCTCTAGCGTCCTTTTAAATTTAAAACAAGTTTGGCCAGTTCGCCCTTTATATACGCCTGTTTCATTATACTTTGTTTTACAGCCGGAGTCACAAGTCTCTGTTCCCCCTGCATATGGTGGCTGTACCCTCAAAACTATGTATCGCGCCTGTACGCCAGTCTCGACGCCAGGACTGCGCCGTCAAGTGGCGCCCCCATGCAATGCGGCACGGTTCGGAGCTTGGAGGGGGCAGCAGAGGAATATATATATATATATATATATATATATATATATATATATATATATATATATATATATATATATATATATATATATATATATATATGAGAGAAGCCAACAGCCACAGAAACCAAGGGGCACAGGGGATTTTTTTAAATTTATTTATTTCGTGGTGTTGATCAATTTATAATATTACTGAATATGTCATCGCTTAAAGCTAATTGATTAGAAAAGCAGAAGAAAAAACAACCACATGCCGCCGGTGGGATACGAACCCACGACCTCCGAATTACGCGTCCGGTGCTCTACCGCTAAGCTACGGCGACGGCTGTCAAACCTTCTGCTTTCGGGGGTATTTATGTTTACAAATAACCTAACCTTGGGAGTGTTCACCAGCGCCACCCACGTTCTTAAGCGGCGGACGTAGCACATCCTGAATTACCGCTGATGTGACGTAGAACGTCATCGAACGACGAGGGTGGAAGCTGTGTGAGAACCCTCTTATGCTTCCTATGGCGTCAAGGCTGCCAGAACCGAGGCCCTCGCTAAGCAATTAAGCAAACATAGCCCCATAACGAGCCCCTCATGCCCCTTCCCTATATATATATAAGGAAATATAGAGGGTATAAGGGAGTAATTACTCATTGACAACCACCCAAGCGCAGCCACACGGCTACAAAGGAAACTAAAATTCGTCCTGGTCCGGGGTGTTTCCGATTTTTTCTTTAACTGCGAACTTCCTGAGAAAGCTGTATAACTTTTCTTTGTAGCCGTATGCCTGCGCTTGGGTGGATGTCAATGAGCAATTACTCCCTTATTACAAATCTGCTCCAGCTTGGGATTCCCCTAAACATTTGACCCAAATATACAGGGTGTTTCACCCAAGACTTAACACAATTTTTAAAAATTGGTTTTTTGTGTTACCAGAGCGCTTTTTTCGGCATAGCATTGTCAGTGGTGTGACTCATCGGAATGCCGCTAAGACGTGCTAACTAGCAGCCTGGTTCGCTAGCAGCGAACAGTTCAGTTTTTAACTATTAATGAAAGGCTCCTTACTTATGAAGAGGTGTTTAGCCCGCTGTAAGTGATATCCATTCCAGTTTCTAGAATTTCGAAGACGTGGTTCCTCTCGGCGCTGTGGCCCAACAAATTCTGGCTACATCACGCCAAAATACGTGAGTAGTAGTAAATACATTTATTTATTTATTTTTTTTTCAAAAGGAAGAGTTAGGGAGTAGGGGGATGGGGATAGATAGATGTGGAGCTTCAGTGGTCGGTCTTCCCTAGTCCAGGATCCCGTTGGCCTCCGCCGCTGCCTTGGCCCTCGTCACCAGCATAAGCTGAGTGCTCGGGTCGGAGTCAGCCAGGAGGGCCTCCCACTGCTCTAGACTAGGGCTATTTACCTTTGGTAGTAAAGGGCTTTTTTCGCAGCGCCAGGTGGGCTTTCGAGATGCTTGTAGGCAAAGCAACCTCTACAGTGCCTGTAACTCGTCTAAATAGCCAAAATTTGTTCGGATACATCGCCCAGGGAAACGCGTTTTCGAAATTCTAAAGACTGGTATGGATATTATTTGTGGTGGGCTACATGCCCTTCAATTTAAGGGGCCTAACAGTAATAGTTATAAAGTTAACTATTCAGTATTAGTTATTAGCACGTCTTATTTGTATTCGATGTACTGCACCAGTGAGAATGCTGTGCCGAAACAAAGCGCTCTTTTAAATGAAAAAGCATATTTTAAAAAATATGTAAAGCCTTGACTGAAACACCCCGTATCTACTCGGCAGAAGCTGAAATTTTCATCTAATATCAAGTGATTTAGCGTATGGCTGACCGCTACGACTCGTCTAAATTGATGCTCTCTCATCTGTTGCAGTAGACGGTAGCAAAAGTAAGTTGTTTTTTTCTTCCTAACCATAATTTATGTGCTTGCAGTCCAGAAACATTATCTCGCGTAGCGGCATTTCCTTATCAAATGTATCACCGTGGGAAAAAGTAAGAGTACCCCCCTCCCCCCCCCCCCCCCTCCAAGTTCCGACCCGTGCCACTATGCGTGGGGGAGCCACCTGACACAACCCTTTTTGACGCGGGAACTCGATCTACACGTTCCCAGCTTTCTTAGAAACTTCGATTTATTGCCCTGTGCGGCCGATTTCCCAAATTAAATCGGATTAACATCCGGCTCCCGCCTTTTCTTTTAATTCCCCCCATACGGTGGGAGGAGTCGACCAACGCATGGAGTGCCTTTCAGGCAGTCGCGTGGCGACTTTGCTTTCGCTTTTATTTTGTTTCTTTTAGGTTTCCGCGAATAAAAAGTTAGTTAGTTAGTTAGTTATATGGGGTTTTATGGCACATAAGCAACTATGGCTATCATGCGCCAAACACCGAATAAAAAGTTATAGTCAGTGACTACAAAGCTGCAAATTAGGCCCACGGAAATAAAAATACGCGGGGACTCTTTGCTTTCGCCTATCACTACGTATCACTTCGCCGATGGCAGAGCGGCAAGCCGCCACGGGACTGGCTGAAAGGTTGGCTGACTCCTCCCACCATTTGCGGGGAATTCAAAAAAGAAAAGCCGGGAGCCCGACGTTATCTAGATTTAAATTAATGAAATCGGCCGCACAGGGCAACAATTCCAAGTTTCCAAAAGTTCTCGGAAAATGTAGATCGAGTTCCAGCGGTAAAAATACGAGTTCAGATTCCTCTTCAGTGCACATTTAAGTCTGTATACTGAAGATCCGCCTACATTCAGCCTCCGCACACAGAATTCCTCCACGACGAAAAAGTAGTCTGTTGCTTAAACGTGTCGTGTAAAGTAAACAAGAAGCTTATCACAAGAAAAAAATTATGAGCTCTAGAATTTTGATAGGTGGATTGTTTGATATAGTCAAGCATTAAAAAACTGATTTTGTTAATTGTTGCGATTGGCCAACGGAGTAATACAGGACGCCGCGGCCAGTGTTAGCAACTGCTGTTTTTTTTTAAGTTGTATCCTACTATAGTGCTGCCGACGACAGTACGTTTTTCAAAAGACGTGTAAATCACTCGATTCAGTTCACGATTGCCACTGACTAAATTCGTGCAGCCTGTATCTATAATCTCGCCTTTTTTTTCGGGTGAACGAGCTATCCATAGTCAGCTTCCCAGCGGGCACTAAACTTCCGTTGGACGTCCCATGGACGTCTTAAACGTCCACAAGACGTCCACCGGAGTTTCAGTGCCTGTTGGGTTGTAAACGATTTGGGCATGAAAAAAGGATTTCTGTGCCGCTTTTTCACAGAGGACCTATTATGGAACGATAAAAGTCTTAGCATGGTTTAGCATGGAGTAGAAGACGTTACTGAGCAGCCGTCGTTCCATTCGACGAGGAATTCCTCACTGCGTAAACTGTTTACCGCAACAATACGCAGCATGTATGTATATCAGCCACAGCGTTGTCCATCGTATGTCCTATTCAAAACAGAAATGCTATACTTCTTTTGGTGCATATCTCTACTCCCATTTCAACCCCCCCCCCCTCCCCCCATCCCGTTTTTTTTCTTCATGCAGGAAAGCGGCACAAGTCGAAATCGAGCTCACGTAAGCACATTGCTTTGTTTTGCGAATGACACCGAGGCGGATAAACGGATAAGCGCACCTGAAAAATGACCGCTGTATTCGAATCGAACATTGTTATTTTCGCTTAAGGAGGACGGTAATGTTGTTGCAACTTGTGTGCCCAATGATGTAACTCTAGAAACCGACAGAGCTGTACGTCGAGTATACATGGGCCAAAAGGCAATAAAGTAGACTTCGCTGTGTGTTCAGTGAATTAAAGTGCAGCTGAAACGGTTTTCAAACTGCTTAAAATGTACTACTGCATGGGAAGAAAGGATCTTGCAAAATTTGTGTCATGCGACGAAAAACACGTCGTCGTCGCTTCTGGGAGCGCCGGATGGGCGGAAGTTACGTCATCCGCGGAGAGTCGGCCGGCCGTCCGGCTTTGCTCGCTTTACATCTTTATTTTCCAGAGAACAACTGAATGGTCTCTCGGGCTAAAAGCTACACAAAAGCTTGACGAGGCCCAAGAGACCATTACAAGGCAGCAGCGTAATGAATAGATACATAATAGATGAATAGTACATAAGTAGACAGTAATAGGGAAATAATAAAACAGTTACTGTGACAAGTAATAATGATGTCAGTCACATAAAGCAGCCAGTAATGAACTGAAACCAAAATAAAACAACTGAAAAGCACATACGCGGAAACAAGAAACAAAAATTAATGGATCACAACTGCACGAAATAGGAATGTAATTGTTTTTTGTTCAAGCCCTCTGTGTGTCCATATTTGTTTAGTATTGTAGGGAGGTTATGGGTAAGTGACTGATATTTATAAAATGTGCGTAAATGAGGAACTGCCCACGCATCAACATTTCTTGTTTGCACGCTAATATTTCGTCGCTCTAAGGATGCCAAGGACGTTAGAAGGTTAGTAACTTCAGGGGGGGAAGTAGATTGACTGTAATAGGCGAAATTCATACAGCTTGTCTACACTTATGATACTGAATTATTCAAATGCACCCTTTGTAGTTTCCATGGGCTCAATATTTGCTATGTAACGGATGATTTTTTTTCTGTAAAACCAGGAGTTTATTTCAATTGGTTTTTGTGGTTGTGCGCACCAAACTAGACCACATTATCTTAAATGGGAGTTAAACAAAGCATGATATACTTGAAGTTTTATCTTGGGTGGAAGTACTGTACGACAGCGCGGTATGACTCCTGTAATCGAGGAAAGTTTTTTACGAAGGTGATCAATGTGAGCATCCCAGGTTTCTCCGTTCGATCCACTCTATCCGCGCTGCGGTTATCATAGAGCACTATACTTTGATGATCTGTAATAATATAAGGCAAGCGTGGCGGGGGTGGCAGGAAGTTAGGTGAGCGGATGAGATTAACAAGTTTGCGGGTATAGGGTGGCCGCAGCTGTCAAAGGACAGGATTACTTGGAGAAACATGGGAGATGCCTTGACCTGCAGTGGGCGTAGCCAGGCTGCTGTCACTGATGATGACGGTACCTTCGTGAACGACGGATCAACACAATCTTCTGCCAGCGCAGTTTGTTTTCTCACAGCGTTGTCTTCCTAGTATAAACTGCCTGCTTATATAATACAATACAAAATAGCCTCAGACAGTTCTTTGTGAAGAAAGAGCGACGCAACCGGTGGAAATTTATGCTTCTTCTGCCGCTGCTGCTAAACGAGCTGCCCGAGCTAGAATCACTGTTATCCAGTCCGAATAGAGGCACGGAGCCGCTGACGTCAAAAAGGAGTGTTACTTGAAGAAAACCCGCCGCGGTGGCTCAGTGGTTACGGCGCTCGGCTGCTGACCCGAAAGACGCGGGTTCTATCCCGGCTGCGGCGGTCGAATTTCGACGGAGGCGAAATTCTAGAGGCCCGTGTACTGCGCGATGTCAGAGCACGTTAAAGAACCCTGGGCGGTCGAAATTTCCGGAGCCCTATGGCGTCTCTCATAGCCTGAGTCGCTTTGGGACGTTTAACCACCATAAACCAAACCAAACCAAACCAAACCATAAACCAAACTTGAAGAAAGATTGTGTGCGTCAAATACAGTGCTTTGTAACTGTACATACATGCACGTATCTCTACAATTATTTACCTCAATATATCGCAAATTTAAAACGCCTACAGAGCTGCGCTCAAATTTCGAATTAGGGAATATAGTAATCGTTATCAGATTTTTTTTTTTTTTTTTAGGTGGCGTTATCTTCTTTTACCGCACGCTACCGCGTGAGACGTTCATTTCGGGGGACCGCAAGAATAGATTATACAAAGCGCAAAAGGGACAGGACGAACGAAGAAACAACACGGACAAGGCGCTTTGTCGTCTTCGTTCGTCCAGTCCCTTTTGCGCTTTGTATCATCTAGTCATGTACCAACTCGCCCACCAATCGATTCTTCTGGACCGCAAGAAGCCTGAGGGCGTTTCGTTTTGCAGGAAAGCACCACGGGTCGCAGGCAGACCGGGCCGATTCTTCCTCGCTGAGCCCGGAAGGTGCTGAAATCACAGGCACCGGTAAACGGAGCTCGGATGTCTTGAATGACGTCCGGTTTTCGAAAGCGATGACAAAGGTTGCTTTGCGATTCGGCTAATGTTTCGTGTTTAACTGCGAATCGCCCGACCGAAGCCATCATTATTTTTCACTCACTTAAGAACAATGGATCCATTTAATTCATTAATTCCCATGCATTGAAAACGTCAGATAAAAGTTATGAATTCCCGGGACTTCATCATCAATAGCTCCTTGATCACAGAAATATAGAAACTTTCATAGTCGTTAAGAAAAACTTATTTATTTATTTATTCAAAATACCTTACAGGGCCCAGAAGGGCATTGAGTAAGGGGGGCAAAAACAATAGATTAAGCACAATAGGAACAATAAGTTAAAAACAACGCGTGATACAAGGTAAAAAGTAAAAACAATTATTAATATACAGGGCAAAACGCCACTGCAACACATACATCACCACGAGCAACAAAAATTAAAATAGCAAGAATGCATCGCATGTACCCAATACACATCTAAAGAAAAAGCAGTAGCCATAAAAAACACACGAATGGTTGAAATTGCACAAGAAACCAAAACTTAATATAATACCAACGAGATTACCTATTAGTTAATTGCCTATTAGCTTTGCATATTAGTTACCTATTAATTAACCTGCTGAAGAAAACGAATCACCAGCCAGTTTCCCTGGACATCGGATATCTACATCATCTAGCTATTGCCGCAGGCCACTGCATAACATTTCAGTGGGTACCTGCTCACTGTGGCATTCAGGCTAATGAAAAAGCAGATGAAGCGGCCCGTAAGGGCCATCAACATCGGAGATACATTTGAACTTTTTTTACGAAATCTGATGCGTCCCAGGTGGCCAAAAGTTTTGCTTCCGAAGAAATGTATCGGCTTTGGAGTTTGCCGACATATCAGTACCAATTTCTTCACTCAATCGACCCACATCTTAGATCAAGACTCTCACCCAGAATTCCTCGACATCTGGAAACACTTTATCATCGACTTCGTCTTAATGCTGCATATACAAACGGCTTACGATACCGTTTTAGACAAATGGACAGTCCGCACTGTGACAACTGTGCCGCGATAGAAACTGTAGAGCATATCTTGCTTGAGTGCCCTGCATATGCTAACGAGCGTGCGTACTACGCACATTGCATGCAGAAGCTCTGCTCAGTGCCCCTTACAATGGACAAAGTTTTAGGTCCCTTAGCCTGCCTTAGGCAACAGAGACTTGCAATGACTTTTCTATTCACATATTTAAAAGACATTGGACATGTCGATAAGCTTTAAATTCACTTGCACGTCACCTTCATGCATTCTTCATGCAGTGAACTTCGTCAGCCCATTTGACGGACTATGCACTCCATCACTCCATAGGTTACATCAATACTCGCCATTGCATCCTTAGCACCCATTTCATGGCCGCATTTTATCTTCGTTTTTTTTTTACCTCTTCCACTCTGCTCTCCTTCTGTCTTTATCTCCCAAATTCCCCTCCCTACGCAGAGTAGCATGCCAGTGATTTTTAAACGCCGGCTAAATTTTCTGCTCTTCATTAAAGAGTCTCTCTCTCTCTCTCTCATTTGAAGTGATTTTTGCAATATCTGAGTACCTAAGGTCCACAAAATATTGTGCTAACACGCAGGCGAATGCAGAAATTCAAGTGCAACATTCAAAACTGCATGCTCTATCATATGTGAATGCATCTTTAACACTACATAAAATTTTGGGCTGTTTTGCGTTAGGGCTGGCTTATGCATGAATTTATCTTTTCGCGCGCCTCCTGCATTTCTAGCAGCTGATACGCTAGCCTAGCAGCTCTAACAGATATGCAGACAGACATTAAAGTTATTTACGTTTTTGCGCACTGTATCATGTATGCAACGTCGGCGTTAGTGGGTTAACACAACACTGAATGAAACCGCTGCCTTCTACATTTTATTCCTAAAATCCATGATCACTTTGTCTGTTAGAGCGTTCAAGGGTTCGATTACCGTGTTTCTTCGAAGCAGGGGACAGCACCTTTCATGACGCGCAGAAATGAGTAAGCTTAACGGTGAACTGCACCACTTTTTGAGAATTTCGTGATACTCAATGATTAAAATCTATATAGGCTGTAGGCCAAGCGTGCCAAGTTTTTTCGCACTAGCTTTCAAAATAGTGACACAACGACGATTGAATTTCACGCTTCTCCTCAAAGCACCACAGGAGGGCGGGGAAGTTCAGTGTGACGTCACGGAGGGTATGATTTCAAATTACCGCTGCCGTCAGCCACACCCTTCCATGCCTCGTTGGAGGCTGCGAAACAACGTTCGGCGGGCTTTTCCTTCGGTGGCGTTGTTTTTTTTCCTTCAAAGCAGGCGTTCATGCGTTGGAAATGTACCCATACCTTCGATGACGTCATCATCCGCCCCCTACTCGGCGTTGTGCGGTGCGGAGAAGCTTGAAGGCCGTCGCGATTTTAATCGACCTTTACGTCACCATTTCAAATGCTAGCTCAAAAGGACTTCGCAACCTTTACCTGCAAGTTTCACACATTCGACCCTTTTAAGGTCGTCGATTTCTGAAACCTATGCAGTTGCCCTTTAAGTGTCCGCTCCAATTTTTTTTTTTTTTTTTAAGGCAAGAAACTGCCGCAGGGCTCTTCACTTGGCTGTGCCCTACGCTTAGGAGCGGGCGAATGTTATCGGCAAATGCTGAGCGTTCATTCCCGTCCGTTCCCAGCCTCTCTCGTGGTTCGGGAGGAGCCGAGAGAGTCGGAGCTGAAAACCGAACAGAAGAGTCAGCAGAGGCGGCGCCACGACGAGGAGCCCCGTTCAAGAAAATCGAAAAAGAAACACGAACAGCATCAGGATCAGCAGCAGCAGCAGGCACAGCAACAAGCCACAGAGGTCCAATTGAAGCCAGAGCACCCACAGGGAACACAACAGCAGAAGCAGGAAGACGACGATCTCTGTGAGTGATAGGAAAGGTTGGTCGCGTGTTTTGAAATGACTGAAATTGATGGACTGATGCCTGATTGAATAATTGATTGATGCCTGAGTCGCTTTGGGACGTTAAACTAACCGAAACTAAACCGACGCCTGGTTTTTTGATTGATGCCTGAGTCGCTTTGGGACGTGAAACCAAGCCATTTGATGCCTGATTGATTAACTCAGTGATTAATTTATTGACTTAGTGATAGACTGATTTAATGGTTGATTGATTGAATGAATGATTAATTAACTAATTAGTCGATTGGTTGGTAGTTGGCTGAATGATTCATTGAACAATTGCCTGGCTGGCCGATAGATTGATTGATCGATCGACAGGTATGGACGACTTTTGCTCAATGCAGCGGGATAAGCGGCACGCTTTAATGGGAACCTAGTGATTATTTTAGCAATCGGCACCGGATTGTCTCCGGCAGTCTTGCGGCTTCGCGGGGGACAAGTGTGGCCAGATTTCGATCGATAATGTATTGATCTACTTTTACGTGCGAACGCAACTCTATAGTCTACGCGGCACGTGGTTCTGCGCGTTCACAGGAGACGGCCACCCTTTCCGGCCTTGCGACACATAGGTAGCGCGTACTCGCGTCTTCCGGCGGCAATCGCTGAGACGCTTCGCTTTCATTTTTAATGCGAAAGCCTTTAATACCTCATCGTCGTCGACAGGAGGTTGTCGACAGAAGGTTGTCGTTAAAGGTGTCACCATTTTCGGTTGGTCGAAATGGTTGTGACGTCAGAGAGCGCTGATTCGAAGTAATGAGGTCACCCACGGATGCCTGACGCCCCTTTTGGAGCAGACGACAACTAAAAAATAGTTGTAGTCCGCTCCGACAAGGGCGCAAGGCGTCCGTGGTTGACCACATTACATACCTTATTACTGCGAACATAGCCATGGGTACAACCGAAGTGTGTAGACAAAAGCACTAGTACAGCACAAACAGTCTCGCAGTCAATGCCAAACAGTGCGCCAGGATAGGCTTTCGCCTTGCAGCACTTTAGAGAGCCAAAGTGCCCCCTGAATTTTTTTCTGGCACTGGCGTAAAAGCTGTACGGCTAGTGTCTAAAAGGGAAGCCACATTCTCGGAACCGTTCTTACATGCGAGGTGCGGGATATTTTTCATGACCTTGGCATTCCTAAAAGAGGTACAAGCTTTCTCCTGGCCTGGTGCTCGGCTTATCTCGGATGAAATGCTTGGGAAAGGGGTCTCTGACCCTATACCTTGAGCAGACGGAAATAAATTCAGGGGGAACTTTGTTGACCTAAAGTGCGGTGAGGCGAAAGCCTTAAGCGCAATGTTGCTGCTTGTGCCACTGATGTGTGGTTAAGATGTTAAGCTTCGCCTCTAAGAGCGGAACGCGACAGCGTCTTGCAGCGCTCCCAGGGAGTCCATAGAACGCCATCGCCCGTTCGGTTCTACGCCTTGCTTGTCGGTAAATTGGTTTTGAGGAAAGGAAACGTATCTGTCTCTCATATCTCGGTGGACACCTAAACCTCACCCTCTTCTACACTTCTCTCATTGAATTTAATCACGCTGTCTGCCCGTCGCCACACTGAATCATTAAAATTCTTACATTGTGTTGTCAATTCCTCAGTAAGGCTCTCAGCTAACCACTACATTAACTTTGCACCATTATCATCTACAAGACGTCATCACGAGCTTAATTTGATACCGTATTTTGCGCATGCTAATTTTTTCAAATTCAGTTTTTTTCCCCGTTCAATAGAAGCCTGGAATTCTTTACCTGGGTCCATTCGTTCTCGTCCATTTCAAAACTTTGTAACTGCCATTGAAGACGCATAATAGCTGTGTATTCTTACCCTGTTGTTAACAGTTCCTTTCTTGTTTGATATTTCATTTGTGATTTTAACTTTTTGTATTTCTCACTTTGTTCATTTTGCTGCATTTTGTTTCCTTGCATTTTGTGTTTTTCCCACTCCTGCCATAGCGCATACAAATTGCGCTGCAGTATGTATAAATAAATAAATAAATAAATAAATAAATGGGAAGGGAGGAAGATGGGAGTGAACAAAGACACCGTATTCACTAGACGCGCCTGTGTTCATTCCAAACCATCGAGCTGGCATGGCGGAGTTCAATAAAGAAAAAAAAAAGCTGGCATGGCGGAGTGGTAACGTGCTCGTCTCGCACTCCGGAGACAGGGGTTCGATTCCCAAGCTCGGCCAATTTCCTACTCGGTTTTATTTATTTATCTGGTCTGACTAGAAAGGTTAATTAGGCTAATTGTTTAAGTAAGCAATTAGCTAAACTCATTCCCACTTACTTGGAGCATCACTATACGATCCCTTTAATTGGTTGCATGGTTACTAGCCAAAGTACAATTGGCCCCGTTTGAAATTCGGGCACTGTGACGTCACGACCGTTTCGACCAATTGAAAAGCGTGACATTTTTGTCGACAACTGCTGCCTACAACGATGAGGCATTAAAGGCTTCCGCCTTAATACCTTGTGCCGTGGCACTCTTTGGCCATAGATGGCCTTGCGCTACAAAAATTCATCAGCAGCATCAACCCAACTGATCGCCCCTAAATTTTTTCCGTGCCATATTATTTCGTCCTATGGCTAGCGCTGCGTTCTAATAAGGTAGTATACGAGTTCCACGTGACTTCTTTCTCTCCTCTCGACTTTCCGCCACTCACAGGCGACTGCTCCCACTCCCCAAGTCCTGAGACCTCTATGACCGTGTGCGTCTTAGGAGCCGGCGCTGTCATCCTAGTGATTCTGCTCTTCACTACAAAGCCCACGCCCAAAACGCAATGCGTCACGCCAGCATGCCTTGAGGTGAGCAGTGACGTCACCAGCTTCACTCGAGCGCCACGACGTCGTATACGAAGGGTAGCGCAGTTCGAACCATCGCGTTAGCCAACGCCGCTTGTTAGGTCTGATTGTTAGGTGTAATTGTTAGACCACGGCGTCCGCTTCCGGAAGTCGTCGCTACTAGCGCAAGAAAGGATGGCGACGTTTTCTCGGGTTTTTTTTTTTTTTCATGCCAGTCTATTTCCTTGCCACGGATCTCGACTGTCCTTGCGCGCGTCAGCGGCATCTGTAAGTCCGTATCGAACGTTTCGCATTGGATTACCATGAATCACGCCAGTCATTCAGTCACACTTATAGCGACAGTCTGGAGCAGCACGCGGTTCCGCCTGCCTGCTTTTGAGGCGAAATCCTTTAATGGATCATCATTCCGTTCGTCCGTCCGTCCGTCCGTCGCAGTATAGCTGTCAATCATACCGATGGCGTAATCAGTGGTGCAATACGCCGTATCCAGAAATCACTGAATTCATTCTGGCATAGTATGTAGTAACTATTAATTAGCAATTATGCATTAATTACAATCTGTAATTAGTAACTAGTGATTAGTCATTAGTTTTGAATTAGTAATCAGTCATAGATTAGTAATTAAGATTAGTAATTGGGTTGAGTACCACGAAAGTCGTTCGGACGTCACGATAGCCATGGACGTCGACATAGTTTGCCCGTCTCGGAAGCAGACGTCACGATTGCCATGGACGTCGACATAGTTAAGCCTAATCCCTGCGGTGTCTGCAGGTGCTGGGCTACATGGACAGCATCGTAGACAAAAGCGTGAAGCCATGCCACGACTTCTACCGGCACGTATGCGGCCGCTGGCTTGGGAATGCGTCGGGGCCTGAGCTGCCCGCCTCGTCCTTCATGGCGGACGTGATGCGCAACTACTCCGCCAGGAGGCACCGGGAGATGATGACGCGGAAGACAGTGTCGCAACCCGCCGAAGCGGTGTCTCGCTACTACAGCAACTGCGTCGCCTACCTAGGCGTCTCGAGGAGCGTCCGGGAAATCGTCGACAAGGTCCTGGAGGTGAGACGGGCGCAGTGGCAAAAAGGGCGCGGGAATTACAGAGCAGACTTCTTTTCGCAGGCGAAAAGTAGTCTGAGGAAGCATACGGCCTGACCAACATAGGAGAAACAAGCCCCTCTTTGCTTCATTTATTCATTTTTTTAGGCAATACAAGTATTGCCCACGAGGCAAGACAAAAGGAGACTATTGGTCTCCTGACTAGGTCTTGGCCTCGCCGGGCGCAGCAGAGCAACATATCCCCTTAAGCATACATCCTAATCACGATCGGATCAGATGATTATATAATCCTACATGCAATATACATATGCACAAGCTGCGAGCCATAAATGGCACTTTGCTTAATAGCGACATGAAGAAACATAGGAATATTTAACAAAAAAAAAACAAGAACATCAATGACACAATAGGGCGCGTGCTCTTTGCCTAAACTGATATACAGATGTAACATTTTTTGCAGTAGCTGTTATATCTGGATAGGAATTGCAGAACTTTGTAATTTGATGTTCGATAGTTTGTGTGCCATAATTTGTTCTTGGGCTTTTTGTCAGTAAGGTAGTACGGCGCAATGAATAACCGGTATCTCTATCAAGGTGCAGATTACAAAACGCTGCAACATTTGTTGTCATCTCTCTATATATATACAGACTCAGTTTCAGCTGATATGAAAACAGATTCCCTTGGGTTAGTCGTCGTAGACTCCCTCTTTTCTTTTTTTTTCCACCGAAAGCTGTTATAGCTTTGGGTTTGTCGTATATCCCTGTATTTTCATCGTCATCATCAGCCTGACTACGCTCTCAGCAGAACAGGGGCCTCTCCCATATCTCTTCAGTAAACCCTGTCCTGCGCCAGCTGCAGCCACCTTATCTCCGCAAACTCCTTTATCTCATCTGGCCACCTAGATTTCTGCCACCCTCTGCTACGCTTTCCTTCTGTTAGAACACAGTCCGTTACCCTTAAGGACCATTGGCTATCGTGTCTTCGCATTACATGCCGTGCCCATGCCAATTTCTTTTTTTTTGATTTCGAGTAGGAAGTCGTGAACTCCCGATTGCTCCCTGACCCACTGTGCACTCCTCCTGTCTCTTAACGTTACGCCTAGCATTTTTCATTCCATAGGTCGCTATGTTGTCCCCAAGTTAAGTGGAACCCCTTTCCCTATCCTCCACGTGAACCTTGGAACTATAGCAACAGCCGTAAGGCCTTAATTACTTTGGGAACTTAGCTTAATTAACTGATTGGAATTTAGGTTCGTTTAATTCGAGTGAATGTAACTGTATGAAATTCAATTTCCCGCCCACCAACCCTGACAGGTTGCAAAGTAGAGAGGGGAAAATTCCCCTCTTCACGTTGAGGGGAGAGAAGGGAGAGGGACTAGAAAGAGGGAGTAAGACGGCTGGTGGCTAGGTCAGACTTCATCAGCATGGAGGTTTTCTCTTACGGCTGACGATGTAGATTCCACGGCCAAATGCACGGCTCATCCGGAGCTATAACAGCTTTCGCTGAGCCGGAAGCTTAGCTTTAATTTTTTTTTACCACCTTTATCCGTCTCTGTTCAATACTTAGGGGTCAAAAGCGTTGCTATGCTTTTAACCTCAGAAAAAAAAGTTTGTTAAGATTACCTTCGTAGCGCATTATTCAGCGAAAGCTGGTATAGCTTTAGTTTAGCCATTTAGCCTTGCATTTGGCCGTGAGATCTACGTCGTCAGCCATAATAGAACAGCCTTGCTCATGCCGGTCAGCGAAATATCATCCGGCCACCCTTCGCCTTCTGCCGTCTCTTCCCTTACCGACTTACTCTCTTCCTTCTCTCCCGTAAACGAGGAGAGATTTCCCTCTCGACTTTCCCAACTGCTAATGAAAATTTAGCTTAAGTCCCATTAAGGCAAAGTAATTTACAAACAACTCGAGGCCCTAAAGTTGTCCCTGTAGATTCCACGGCAGAAAGCTACAATAGTTTCACTATAAAAACATCTTGCAAGCTATCTACCCTCAGTCTACTGAAACCAAAACGTTTTTTTCCGCAGGTGCCCGGCACAAACCTACAATCATGGCTCAATATGTCCTCCGACGACACATTTTTCAAACTGCTTCAGTTGTCCTTTATCTACCGGCTACACGCTCTCTTCAGAATAGCTACCGGGATCACAGAGAGTAAGACGCACCTAGCAATAGACAGATGGAGTTCCTTCAAGCAGCGACTGCCGAAAATGAGCAAAGACAGCAAAGCCAGCAGCTACCTGGCCGCCGTGCTAAAAGCCATCGGAAACGATGACGCCGTCATCGCGCCGTGCCAGGCTCTCGATGACAGTACTGGACCCAACCAAACTCTTCGACAGACGTTAGGGTCCTCTCTCACGCCAACATCAGCAGCCGACTGCCCCGAGTTCACGCCCGACAAGTGGATTAAAGGAGCGAATTCACAGGACAAAGGAAAGCTGCCCACTGACACGAATGTCCTCGCGATAAAAGTTCAAAGATACGTGCAACTACCTCAAGTCCGTCCTCCTACACAAGACACCGTTGGTGAGAACCCTGTACCCTCTAACATTGCTAGTAGTCGATTTTATTAAACTCGACTTCATGCTCACGTCCGAATCGAAGCAGCCCGATGCAGAGTTGGTCCAGAGGATGTGCCATCAGGACACCATGAACACATTCAAACGACTCTGGTTTCCAGCTCTTGCAGATGTGCTTTCCATCTCGCCCACCGCAGCCGAGTAATTCGACGGCTACTTTTCAACCTTGAAGAAGCAGATTGAGGTCGAGGGTGCCAAATACCCGGCGTGGATGAGCATCAAAGACCGGCTCCCCACGCTGGCCAGAGCTGAAGAGATGCGCATAACGATCTTCAGCAATGGCAGCCTGTCCAAGGAAGAGACGGAGAACAGCCGGCTTCACCAGAGTTTGCACATGAGCGGCGACGACTGGATTTCCAACAAGGCGATCGTGCTGACAAGAACAGAGGTCCCGGACGACGTGGATGAGGACTTCGCGATACCGGAGGACGAGGAGTACACGGAGGCCGTAGAGGTGCAGCTGTCGGCGGACGCGACGACAAACACGGTATTCGTTCCGCACATGTTCGCTGTTCCTCCGGTCTTCTTCGACGACATCTCCGCAGGCAGTTATGCCAATCTCGCGATGGTGGGCTTCCAGATAGCCCGCAAGGTGATGGCGTTGTTGATCGGGGTACGAGGATCCTCCCCTTGGTCCAACGATACGGCCAGCTACTACGCAACGGCTCAAAGCTGCTACGCCAATTATTCCGGCGCCTTCCACGGGCTGTTGGGCGATGTGCAGTTTGACGAGGCAGCCGGGGCAGCCTTGGCGTTGAGACTGGTGCTGGATGTCGGGTCGATGGTTGCCATGGTTGCACCCTTGAGTGAAGCGCCATTTTTTTCCCCGCAGCTGTTCTTCCGACGTGCATGTCTTTCGCTCTGCGCTGGTGGAAAGAAGCGCGCGGATTTCAACTAGCTCGACCAGGACACGGCTTCCGCCGCTTGTTCGCTTGCGGTGTCCACTATGGAGGCCTTTCACCAGACCTTCGGCTGCACCGACGCGGACCAAATGGCGGCACCACGGCACTGTCAGTTGTGAGGTTCAGTTGCGTTCATCGTAATATGACAGCAGCCGCAGAGAGGACTCGCCCGCATTCGTATAATCTGAAACCTCGGTTTTGTATTCTTCAACGGGTGTGGCGTGAACCTATGACAGTAGTAACCTACCAGTGTGATTCACTATTTCTAAGGTATACGCTGAAATCGTGGGTTTGTAATCGTATTTGCTAGCGCTTAGTGAACACACGAGACACGAACACAAATACGCAGGACAGACGCTAGTACCGTAGTTGTATTCTTCTTCTAGTTGCATTCTTCCACGGGTGTGGCGTGAACCTATGCCAGTAATAACCTACCAGTGTGATTCATGATTTCTAACGTTCTTCGCTAATCAACCTGCCCATTCACGTCGTTGCAAAATATGAGATTTTCACGGCAAAATTTTGCTTGCTTGTTGTTGGCTCAATGTGTGCAAAGCTCGCAGGATCTAATCTCGCATGATAAAATCGCAGTTTGATAGATGCGAAATTCAAAAACGCCATTGCATTGAACGATGTCAGTGCACGTTAAAGAACACCTCACTTTGATGAAATTAACCCAGAATAAACAATCTGCTAAGGCGGCCCTAAGACACCTGCTAAGACACCTAACTTTTGGGGGCGCGTTTTGTTCTTTGTAATAATGCGTAATGCTTTGTTATACATGGATTACCACCTGGTATTCTCCTACGACCGCTAACGACAACCCCAACACAGTAGAAAAAGCAAAATATGCAGATCAGAACAAAATAGGCAAGCAACTGAATTTACGATCAAATAAGCATACAGGCAACATTTTTGCAATCATTAAAGAAACGGGGGCTTAATTACAATTCATAATAAGGGAGTAATTACTCATTGACGTCCACCCGAACGCAGCCATACGGCCACAAAGGAAAGCTATACAGCTTTCACAGAAACTTCGTCTAAACGAAGGCGGGAAAGTCATCTATTGGCTAAAGAGTAAGTTTTGGCGGGAGATTGCCTATTGGCTGAAGATGTAATTTTTGGCGGGAATGTAACGAGATGGGTGCGCGCGAAGGATAGCACTGAGGTTGAGTGTGCGGCTGACATTTTACGTCTAAACGATGGCGGGAAAGTCATCTATTGGCTAAAGAGTAAGTTTTGGCGGGAGATTGCCTATTGGCTGAAGATGTAATTTTTGGCGGGAATGTAACGAGATGGGTGCGCGCGAAGGAGAGCACCGAGGTTGAGTGTGCGGCTGTGACATCTTGCGTCTAAACGATGGCGGGAAAGTCATCTATTGGCTAAAGAGTAAGTTTTGGCGGGAGATTGCCTATTGGCTCAAGATGTAATTTTTGGCGGGAATGTAACGAGATGGGTGCGCGCGAAGGAGAGCGCCGATGTTGAGTGTGCGGCTGTGACATCTTGCGTCTAAACGATGGCGGGAAAGTCATATATTGGCTAAATAGTAAGTTTTGGCGGGAGATTGCCTATTGGCTGAAGATGTAATTTTTGGCGGGAATGTAACGAGATGGGTGCGCGCGAAGGAGAGCGCCGAGGTGGAGTGTGCGGCTGTGACATCTTACATCTAAACGATGGCGGGAAAGTCATCTATTGGCTAAAGAGTAAGTTTTGGCGGGAGATTGCCTATTGGCCGAAAATGTAATTTTTGGCGGGAATGTAACGAGATGGGTGCGCGCGAAGGAGAGCACCGAGGTTGAGTGTGCGGCTGTGACATCTTGCGTCTAAACGATGGCGGGAAAGTCATCTATTGGCTAAAGAGTAAGTTTTGGCGGGAGATTGCCTATTGGCTGAAGATGTAATTTTTGGCGGGAATGTAACGAGATGGGTGCGCGCGAAGGAGAGCACCGAGGTTGAGTGCGCGGCTGTGACATCTTACGTCTAAACGAAGGCGGGAAAGTCATCTATTGGCTAAAGAGTAAGTTTTGGCGGGAGACTGCCTATTGGCTGAAGATGTAATTTTTGGCGGGAATGTAACGAGATGGGTGCGCGCGAAGGATAGCACTGAGGTTGAGTGTGCGGCTGACATTTTACGTCTAAACGATGGCGGGAAAGTCATCTATTGGCTAAAGAGTAAGTTTTGGCGGGAGATTGCCTATTGGCTGAAGATGTAATTTTTGGCGGGAATGTAACGAGATGGGTGCGCGCGAAGGAGAGCACCGAGGTTGAGTGTGCGGCTGTGACATCTTGCATCTAAACGATGGCGGGAAAGTCATCTATTGGCTAAAGAGTAAGTTTTGGCGGGAGATTGCCTATTGGCTCAAGATGTAATTTTTGGCGGGAATGTAACGAGATGGGTGCGCGCGAAGGAGAGCGCCGATGTTCAGTGTGCGGCTGTGACATCTTGCGTCTAAACGATGGCGGGAAAGTCATCTATTGGCTAAATAGTAAGTTTTGGCGGGAGATTGCCTATTGGCTGAAGATGTAATTTTTGGCGGGAATGTAACGAGATGGGTGCGCGCGAAAGAGAGCGCCGAGGTGGAGTGTGCGGCTGTGACATCTTACATCTAAACGATGGCGGAAAAGTCATCTATTGGCTAAAGAGTAAGTTTTGGCGGGAGATTGCCTATTGGCCGAAAATGTAATTTTTGGCGGGAATGTAACGAGATGGGTGCGCGCGAAGGAGAGCACCGAGGTTGAGTGTGCGGCTGTGACATCTTGCGTCTAAACGATGGCGGGAAAGTCATCTATTGGCTAAAGAGTAAGTTTTGGCGGGAGATTGCCTATTGGCTGAAGATGTAATTTTTGGCGGGAATGTAACGAGATGGGTGCGCGCGAAGGAGAGCACCGAGGTTGAGTGCGCGGCTGTGACATCTTACGTCTAAACGAAGGCGGGAAAGTCATCTATTGGCTAAAGAGTAAGTTTTGGCGGGAGAGTAAGTTTTGGCGGGAGATTGCCTATTGCCTGAAGATGTAATTTTTGGCGGGAATGTAACGAGATGGGTGCGCGCGAAGGAGAGCACCGAGGTTGAGTGTGCGGCTGTGACATCTTACGTCTAAACGAAGGCGGGAAAGTCATCTATTGGCTAAAGAGTAAGTTTTGGCGGGAGATTGCCTATTGGCTGAAGATGTAATTTTTGGCGGGAATGTAACGAGATGGGTGCGCGCGAAGTAGAGCGCCGAGGTTGAGTGTGCGGCTGTGACATCTTATGTCTAAACGATGGCGGGGAAGTCATCTATTGGCTAAAGAGTAAGTTTTGGCGGGAGATTGCCTATTGGCTGAAAATGTAATTTTTGGCGGGAATGTAACGAGATGGGTGCGCGCGAAGGAGAGCGCCGAGGTTGAGTGTGCGGCTGTGACATCTTGCGTCTAAACGATGGCGGGAAAGTCATCTATTGGCTAAAGAGTAAGTTATGGCGGGAGATTGCCTATTGGCTGAAGATGTAATTTTTGGCGGGAATGTAACGAGATGGGTGCGCGCGAAGGAGAGCGCCGAGGTTGAGTGTGCGGCTGTGACATCTTACGTCTAAACGAAGGCGGGAAAGTCATCTATTGGCTAAAGAGTAAGTTTTGGCGGGAGATTGCCTATTGGCTGAATATGTAATTTTTGGCGGGAATGTAACGAGATGGGTGCGCGCGAAGGAGAGCGCCGAGGTTGAGTGTGCGGCTGTGACATCTTGCGTCTAAACGAAGGCGGGAAAGTCATCTATTGGCTAAAGAGTAAGTTTTGGCGGGAGATTGCCTATTGGCTGAATATGTAATTTTTGGCGGGAATGTAACGAGATGGGTGCGCGCGAAGGAGAGCGCCTATGTTGAGTGTGCGGCTGTGACATCTTGCGTCTAAACGATGGCGGGAAATTCATCTATTGGCTAAAGAGTAAGTTTTGGCGGGAGATTGCCTATTGGCTGAAGATGTAATTTTTGGCGGGAATGTAACGAGATGGGTGCGCGCGAAGGAGAGCACCGAGGTTAAATGTGCGGCTGTGACATCTTACGTCTAAACGAAGGCTGGAAAGTCATCTATTGGCTAAAGAGTAAGTTTTGGCGGGAGATTGCCTATTTGCTCAAGATGTAATTTTTGGCGGGAATGTAACGAGATGGGTGCGCGCGAAGGAGAGCGCCGATGTTGAGTGTGCGGCTGTGACATCTTGCGTCTAAACGATGGCGGGAAAGTCATCTATTGGCTAAAGAGTAAGTTTTGGTGGGAGATTTCCTATTGGCTGAAGATGTAATTTTTGGCGGGAATGTAACGAGATGGGTGCGCGCGAAGGAGAGCGCCGATGTTGAGTGTGCGGCTGCGACATCTTACGTCTAAACGATGGCGGGAAAGTCATCTATTGGCTAAAGAGTAAGTTTTGGCGGGAGATTGCCTATTGGCTGAAAATGTAATTTTTGGCGGGAATGTAACGAGAAGGGTGCGCGCGAAGGAGAGCGCCGATGTTGAGTGTGCGGCTGTGATATCTTACGTCTAAACGATGGCGGGAAAGTCATCTATTGGCTAAAGAGTAAGTTTTGGCGGGAGATTGCCTATTGCCTGAAGATGTAATTTTTGGCGGGAATGTAACGAGATGGGTGCGCGTGAAGGAGAGCACCGAGGTTGAGTGTGCGGCTGTGACATCTTACGTCTAAACGAAGGCGGGAAAGTCATCTATTGGCTAAAGAGTAAGTTTTGGCGGGAGATTGCCTATTGGCTGAAGATGTAATTTTTGGCGGGAATGTAACGAGATGGGTGCGCGCGAAGGAGAGCACCGAGGTTGAGTGTGCGGCTGTGACATCTTGCGTCTAAACGATGGCGGGAAAGTCATCTATTGGCTAAAGAGTAAGTTTTGGCGGGAGATTGCCTATTGGCTGAAGATGTAATTTTTGGCGGGAATGTAACGAAATGGGTGCGCGCGAAGGAGAGCGCCGAGGTTGAGTGTGCGGCTGTGACATCTTACGTCTAAACGATGGCGAGAAAGTCATCTATTGGCTAAAGAGTAAGTTTTGGCGGGAGATTGCCTATTGGCTGAAGATGTAATTTTTGGCGGGAATGTAACGAGATGGGTGCGCGCGAAGGAGAGCGCCGAGGTTGAGTGTGCGGCTGTGACATCTTACGTCTAAACGAAGGCGGGAAAGTCATCTATTGGCTAAAGAGTAAGTTTTGGCGGGAGATTGCCTATTGGCTGAATATGTAATTTTTGGCGGGAATGTAACGAGATGGGTGCGCGCGAAGGAGAGCGCCGAGGTTGAGTGTGCGGCTGTGACATCTTGCGTCTAAACGATGGCGGGAAAGTCATCTATTGGCTAAAGAGTAAGTTTTGGCGGGAGATTGCCTATTGGCTGAAGATGTAATTTTTGGCGGGAATGTAACGAGATGGGTGCGCGCGAAGGAGAGCGCCGATGTTGAGTGTGCGGCTGTGACATCTTACGTCTAAACGGTGGCGGGAAAGTCATCTATTGGCTAAAGAGTAAGTTTTGGCGGGAGATTGCCTATTGGCTGAAGATGTAATTTTTGGCGGGAATGTAACGAAATGGGTGCGCGCGAAGGAGAGCGCCGAGGTTGAGTGTGCGGCTGTGACATCTTAC
Source organism: Amblyomma mixtum (assembly GCF_055824585.1). NCBI lineage: Eukaryota > Metazoa > Arthropoda > Arachnida > Ixodida > Ixodidae > Amblyomma > Amblyomma mixtum. Next base: position 113,968,491 of record NC_143020.1, on the reverse strand, counting down.
GTCTAAACGATGGCGAGAAAGTCATCTATTGGCTAAAGAGTAAGTTTTGGCGGGAGATTACCTATTGGCTGAAGATGTAATTTTTGGCGGGAATGTAACGAGGTGGGTGCGCGCGAAGGAGAGCGCCGAGGTTGAGTGTGCGGCTGTGACATCTTACGTCTAAACGATGGCGGGAAAGTCATCTATTGGCTAAACAGTAAGTTTTGGCGGGAGGATTGTCTATTGGCTGAAGATGTAATTTTTGGCGCGAATGTAACGAGATGGGTGCGCGCGAAGGAGAGCGCCGAGGTTGAGTGTGCGGCTGTGACATCTTACGTCTAAACGATGGCGGGAAGTCATCTATTGGCTAAAGAGTAAGTTTTGGCGGGAGGATTGTCTATTGGCTGAAGATGTAATTTTTGGCGGGAATGTAACGAGATGGGTGCGCGCGAAGGAGAGCGCCGAGGTTGAGTGTGCGGCTGTGACATTTTACGTCTAAACGATGGCGGGAAAGTCATCTATTGGCTAAAGAGTAAGTTTTGGCGGGAGATTGCCTATTGGCTGAAGATGTAATTTTTGGCGGGAATGTAACGAGATGGGTGCGCGCGAAGGAGATCGCCGAGGTTGAGTGTGCGGCTGTGACATCTTATGTCTAAACGATGGCGGGAAAGTCATCTATTGGCTAAAGAGTAAGTTTTGGCGGGAGATTGCCTATTAGCTGAAGTTGTAATTTTTGGCGGGAATGTAACGAGATGGGTGCGCGCGAAGGAGAGCGCCGAGGTTGAGTGTGCGGCTGTGACATCTTACGTCTAAACGATGGCGGGAAAGTCATCTATTGGCTAACCAGTAAGTTTTGGCGGGAGGATTGTCTATTGGCTGAAGATGTAATTTTTGGCGCGAATGTAACGAGATGGGTGCGCGCGAAGGAGAGCTCGGAGGTTGAGTGTGCGGCAGCCGGACAGATCGGTCATGTGAGGCCGGTGGTGGTCCCGGGGCCGAGAGCGTGACGTTGGAGACGCGAGTTAATTACTTGAGCGGCAGCCGGACGGGTTGCCATGTGGTGGCCGGCGGTGGTCCGGAGTCGTGGAAGCTTGAGGTTTTACTTTTAGTTAAAGCGGAGAGGCCGAAATCTTTCGCCATATGTAAATAAGTGTGTTTATATTGTAATAAATAATTTCTTGATGGAAGCCTTCCAAGTGCCTCACCGTCCGAAGACCTGCACACCTGTCTAAACTCACCAGTCGCGAAGCACGTCCCCAGGGTCACTCACGAGACCCGCCCTCTACCACTACACGTCAACATCAGGAGGATGCATTACATCTGACCTTAGCCCAGAACCATTTTTTCGGGCTTCGGGGCCCGGTTTTAAAGACCTAAATTCCCGGCCCACATTTGGTAGCATCCAATCATGTTACACTCTTAATCGGGCTTAAAGGTGCAGTTACCGCTGTAATTGCCACTGCGAGCTCGGACCCGCGTTCCTAGGCGACTTAGCTTTCCCAAGGCTGTTAGCTATCCGGCACCTCACCGACACCCCGTCAGTCGCGTCACCCAACTCAGGCCTTCGCTGTTCCCGGCTAGCCGCGCTGCTGCCGGCTATTTTTCATTGTCATTTCTATTTTTTGTCGCGCTCACCGTTCCAAGAAAGGTGACACTTCGCTTCGAGCGCACCCCGCCGCCCCCTTCCGCACACCCAACTTTACGCATATGGTGACGCCAGGATAAATTTGCAGTAAGGTTAATACCAAGATATTTATTTTTGAAAACTTTTGAGAATGTTTCCGTGTTAATACGGCATAAAAAGTCGTGAGATTTTTTTTGCTAGTAAAACAAATGTACAAAGATTTTTTCGCGTCAAAGGTGCACTGAAGAGAATCTGAACTCGTCTTTTTGCCGCGCGAACTCCATTTACACGTTGCCAGCATTCTTAGAAACCTGGACTTATTGCCTTGTGTGGGCGATTTCCCTAATTAAATCGAATTAACGTCCGGCTCCCTCCTTTATTTTTTGAATTCTCCCCGTACGGTGGGCGGAGTCGACCAACGCGTGCAGTGCCTTTCAGCCAGCTCCGTGGAGCCTTTGCTTTCGCTTTATTTTGTTTTTTAGGTTTCCGTGTATAAATAGTTTCATTCGCAGATAGTATAGCCGCAAAATAATCCCGCAGAAATAAAAATACGCGCGGGCTATTTGCTTCTGCGGATTACTACGTATTACTCCGCCGATGGCAGAGCGGCAAGCCGCCACGGGACTGAGTGAAAGGCGCTCCACGCGTTGGTCGACTCCGCCCACCGTACGGGGAGAATTAAAAAAAAAAGGCGGGAGCCGGATGTTAATTCGATTCAATTAGGGAAATCGGCCACACAGTGCAATAAACCAATGTTTCTAAGAATGCTCGGAACGTGTACATTGAGTTCCCGCGGCAAAAAGACGGTTTCAGATTCCTCTTCACTGCACCTTTAATATTCGTGCGCCAAGTATTACACCAGTTAGTAATCAAGGGCAAATCATTCTGCAGGGCACTGCAATCGTCGGAAGTATGGATGACCCTGTATAAAACGCAGTCGTCTGCAAACAGACGCATTTTTGAAGAAATATCCCAAAATATATCATTCATATAGATTAAAAAGAGGAGTGCGGTACACCGGACGATACGTCCGCCTTATCAGACTGCGCTCCATTTTACACTACTATCTGACGTCTCAAATGTAAGTATTATTTACTCCAAACAATAACTGAACAATTAATGTTGTACCAGAATAGTTTTTCAAGCAGTAGAGAATGGGGCACTAAGTCAAAGGCTCTCCTGAAATCCAAATATAAACAGTCAATAGTGGATCCATCCTCCAAGGCACCAGCCAGATCATATGTAAATTCGCTCAGTTGAGTGACACAAGAAAATCCAGTACGGAAACCGTGTTGCTGGGGGGATAGTAACGAACACGCGTTCAAATGATTCATTGTGCTTGTAAAGAAAATATGTTCAAGCAACTTGCAGTGAATACTCGTTAGCGATATCGGACGGCTATTTGAAACGATACTGCGGGGTCCCGACTTGTGCACTCGCACGACGTGAGCAAATTTCCAGTCATCTGGCAAAGCACTTTCTCGAAGCGATTTTGAGAAAATAACAATGAAGTGTTCTGATACCGGGCCCGCGCACGAAGAAAGTAATGTCGCTGGAAAGCCGTCTGGCCCCAGTGGCTTTTGAAGCACTCAGTTTTTCTAATAATGTTTGAATTCCGCGCAAATCAAAATCGATGTCTTCCATGTGTTCTGCGCCCACACCGGTTGTCTGCGCACTAGTCACGGCTGCTCGTCTGGACCTGCGATATCTGTTGCGCAAACCAGCGTCGTGGCTTCCGCGGACGCGGTTCTGCGCTCGCGTTTCTCTCTCTCTCTCTTTCTCTTGCCCGCCCGCTCCCGCTTGTTTACGCACGCGGGCTTCCTCCACGCACGCGGGGCTTCTTTTATCTCTCTGTCCATCTCCCCCCTCTTTCTCTCTCTATCTGGGGCTCGCTCGCTCGCTCGCGCTACAGGCAACCTCCAAGCAAGAGAAGGCGACGTGCACTGTAACAGTGGTCTCGGGGCTTGCGCACTCCATTCCTAGCCTTTCGAATCTATCAAAATTGCATACGGGATACGGACCCCGCACACCGTTACTTTATATGGGCCCCTGCTCATCAGGGGTTGGCAGGAAACGAGGCCGCCAGGTGAGTTTGTCGTCGTAAATGACGCCTAGGTATTTTAGAGATTGAACCTGAGGTATTGGTTGAAATTTACATGTAAGAGAGACCACAACAGGATTCTGTAGAGGAAAAACAAAGACGCGCGCGCGTGTGTGTCGCACCAGCGGTAACTATAGTTACCGCTGGTGCGACGTGGAACGTCATCGAACGACGAAGGTGGAAGCTGTGTGAGAACCCTCTTATGCTACCTATGGCGTCTAGGCTGCCAGAACCGAGGCCGTCGCTAAGCAATTAAGCAAACAAGGGAAGGGTAATGAGGTGCTCGTTACAAGAATGAGTGAAGCCAACAGCCACAGAAACCAAGGGACACAGGGTTTTTTATTTATTTATTTTATGGTGTCGTTAAGTTTAGAATATTGCTGAATATGTAATCGCTTAAAGCTAATTCATTAGAAATGCGGAAGAAAAAACCCCATGCCGCCGGTGGGAACCGAACCCACGACCTCCGAATTGCGCGTCCGGTGCTCTACCAACTGAGCTACGGCGGCGGCTGTGAAATCATCAGCTTTGGGCTCTGGGGTATATATATATATATATATATATATATATATATATATATATATATATATATATATATATATATATAGCAGGGGCGCTCGTTTTTTTTTACTTTTTTTACTTTGTCGTCAGCATGCTGCCTCAATGATGTATGAAAGAAACCGCTAGACTCAGCAGTGCTCTCCCGAGTTCCTCCAGCTCTTTATCCGTGCCCATGTACCCGCGCCATTTGTGTCAATCACTTACACAGTTGGGTAAATGATTTTCGCTTCTTCACCCACTGAAGGGCATTCGCCATCGTTCAGGCGATTGGGTCAGCTTGCTCTCAGCGGAGAAATTCGCCACTGGTACGGCGAAACGAGAACGCACATCCAAGAAACTTCGAAGTCTGTGCACAGAACGGCTTCATTTTTCCCACGATAGTTTACGCGAGAAAGGAGTGAGAGAAGATTTCCATTGGAGAGGGCTCCAAGAGTAACGGTACAGCCGAAACTGAGACCAGTGCGCCGAAAGCGGCTGGCAATACGCGCGCTGAGCTAGCGTGGCGAACGAAGTGAGTGAGGGTCGGTGAGGGTGGCGTGCCCGAGGCGCCGGCTGATGAAAGGCGCCTTTCAAACATCGCGCGCCGACGCACACCTCGCGCTCTCGCAGAGCTGAGGACCAACCACGGCCGGTCTCGAACGCGAGAAAGCGCGCGCGTCGAGACCGGCCGTGGCCCGACACGAGCCAATCACGCGACCCCTTTTAAGCCGGGAGGGGGCGCGACATGTAGTCCCCACGCGCAAACAGGGTCGCCGCCGCCGCCGCCGCCGCCGCATTCAGATTCTCGCGTTAGCTCGGCGCAGACGGAGTGGAGACGCTGGAGCGAACGGAACGGTGCAGTCCACGCTGCCGAGGGATCGTGACCTGCTGCTCAAGCATAAGTCATTGGAAGAGATCGCTACAACGTTGGGATTTCATTTCACAGGTGAGCACGAGTGATTTGTCCCGGTGTCTTGAAAAATCGAGATTAACTGAAATTCTTCGATGGGGCATGTTCCGCGCAGACTGCGTAATGAGTAGGAGCGTTTTCTGTCATATATGTGCGTCGTCCGAGGCAGAATATCGACGGCACAAAACATCAGCATAACTACCGCTGCAGCAGCCGCACATAGCAGTTCCCTCATATACTGTTCCGTCGAACAGAGAAAATCGAGAAAAAATTCTGTCGACCTAACAGGCCGCTTCTTCGGGCTCAAATTTAGCACGTAGTGGAATTTGGCGGACAGTTTTATGTTTCTTTTTTACGTTTGGGTGGGGTACCTGCCTCAATCGCTCAAAATTATTTGGAAAAAAATTGGCAATGGCTTACGTGACTCAGCTATGCAAGGACATACGTAGTGAGAGGTTCGGTATATCCCTGGTTCCGTCACGCGTTCCACTGCCGCATCGCCATCTCGGTCGGGGGCGTCGGCGCGCGGTACCGGCGGCACCGGCAGGTACAACGGTCGGAGACGAGCGGCGCGCGGCGCATCAGACAGAAGAGTTTCGCTGTGGGTTCCGAAGGCCCAGAGTGAATCGGCGAGACTGCAGGTAATGTAGCTCTCGCTATAAAATCTCCGTCGTCTGCGATCACGGCGGACCAAAACAGCAAGCTTTAGCTGCGCACGATCGCTCTAACGTTCGCTACCGCTGAGGCGATGTCGTTCGGCGATCAATTCGGCACACTCCGTGTCTCGGAGTTGAACCTCCGGGTCCGAGATGAGCAGCACAGCCTCTCGCTGCGATTGGGTGCAGAGCTGCAGACTCTGTGGTGGCTTGTGTTGATTACATGAGTAGAGGATGGCTTGAAAGTACTTTCTCGTGTGTTTGTACTGTGTCCTACCAGACCTTCACGCGCGTGCGACCTCTATATATTAATATTTATCATGTATATATGTAAATAGATTTGTCAGTGTGCTCCTCCCCCTGTCCTTTACTCTTTCATTTCACTTCTACACACTGCCTACTATCCTTTATTTCCGCTGCCCCAGCTCAGGTGCTTCCAGCCGCGATAGCAGATGCCGGGGTAGCAAAAATTATTTTACCTTTCATATTAAATGCAAAAAATAAAGCCGCTACTACTACTACTACTACTACTACTACTACTTTGGCGCAGAAAACCTTGTTTGCACGCGACTCTGTCCCCATCTTTGCGTTTCTCCATCGGTTCTTCGCAGCCGTGGAAGGGAAAAAAAAACTTTCTCGTTATGTTCGCGCTTGCCCACCCTCCCTTCCCGATAGGGTGGTGGTGGTATAAACTTTATTGGCCATTACAAGTTACAGGTGGCCCTCATGGCCTACGGGAGGGGCCCACGCAGTGGGTTCCTCCCTTACAAATGGTGTGCCAGACAGACCCTGGAGGGCCAGCCTGTTAGAGGCACTGGTGATGGTGAGTCGTTGGTCTTGGAGTGCTGGACTGGACATCAGCTGTTCCCAGTAAGTGAGTGCTACGTCTGGGGGGAAGGGTGCGGGTAAGTGGAACAGATGAGCAGAACACGCAGAGCTTCTCAAACTCGCACACTCCCATACCCGGTAGTCATGCACGGACGCTTCCCTGACCTACTCTCCTCCTCCTGTCGACTATGCGGCAAACCCTTCCCGATAGCATCGCCTCTGATATCATGCGAGCGCGCTCGTTTCGCGTAACGGGTGATCTCGGAGGCCATGACGGTAATGTGCTCATTCGTACGTAAGGCGCGAGATGGCGCTACCGGCTTCACTGTTTCGGCTTCCTTCGTAGCAGACCACCGAGATTTCCGATTAATTTTGACCGAATCAGGCGAATACTCCACCCAAACATAATATAACTCAAAACTGACCTCCAAATGCGACCACTTTGCAAAATTTCATCTCGAAGAAGCGGGCTGGTAGGCCGAGCCAATTTTTTTTTTCGATTTTCTAAGATGACGCAACAGTCTGCGCTAGGTGTCTCCGCTATCTTTGCTTTCTGCGGCTGTGCCGTGCACGGAAAGAGGCGGTGGTGGAGCGCCGCCCGAGTTGTTTTTGCCGTGTGACACGTAGAGACATCGGGAGTTCGCCAACGGTCGCAGCAGTTTCCAGTGCGCGTAGCTGGGCGGAAGGGATGTGTTTCCAGTGAGTTTTGTGTTGAGGCGGTGTGACAGGGTCGGCAACCCTATGGAGACGTCGTGTTGGCGAACGGAGTCAGCAGACTGTTTCCGCGGTGCGACTGAGACTATGGACTGACCGAAAACGCCGTTGGCCGACCATCAGTGGGCTGTCAGCAGCTGCGTAATGTGACAAGGCAACATGGAGGAATAGACAAAGGAAAAATGGCGTCTGCCGACTTAGGCCTAGTGTGTGGCCACGCCCTGATGAGTCCGTGCTCCTCTTTCTATCAGAGCTGTACATTCCGTATTCCCGAAGGTAATGCACGGCTCTGCCATGCATCGGCCATGCTTATCCTTGCGTTTGTGGGGTCGAGCGTCCACAAAGGAAGAAAAAAGCGCGGCCAGTACTCCAGCGAAGCGGCGCACGGCGACGAAAGGTGATGTGCGCGCGGACTTGATATGGTCGCACGCACAGACGCGCCGCAAGGCCACGAGCAGAGCTCCATGACATACCGTGAGTGCTTGAGCCAGTACTTCCTTCTAGACTGCTTTGTCACGTCGTCGCACTGACCAAGAATCTCAAATGACATTCACCGAACTTGGTTGTGAGTTTTGAGGAAAACTAGCGACTGTGGCCGGATTTCTAACTCGCGTTTAATAAAGCGACTGCGGCACCGCGGCATGCTATTTATTTCCGCCAACGTAATTTTCTGTGCCCTGGTTCATTTCCGGGAGGATGAGCATCCACAAGCAGTCTATGCACTACCGCTCTTTACGTGTACTCTTAAAAAAGAAGTTAGTAAAAAGATAGTAAGTGCAGCAGTTACTAACTTCGACTTCGTTACTACTTTTTATCAGCTATTTGCTGCCCTCTTCAAGGTATAGTTAGTAAAAGTAGCCCGCTACTTTTTACCATAGTCGCCAGTTGCCACCTATAGTTATAGTTGGTAACCATTCCTTTAACCCTAAAATAAAGTCAAAGAATATAAACTGACACAGATTGTCGTGCTAATAAATTGGTTTGGTAATTAAACATTTCTGCAAGGGCATATGGTTAGGTAGACTAAGCTGTTTCTACAATCTCAACTTCATAATTAACGCTGGTATCTTAGCTAAACCGGTAAGAGAACCTATCAATGAGATTCTGATTTACGGAATATATGACTCGGAAAGATTTCCGTACATGTGCACTCGCAGTGCGCGTTTGTAACTCTTCCTGATTTCTGGTTTTCCTGCATTCTGAACCTTTGTGTGCGCACGGTAAGGTTGCTGATGCCATCACCTCGAATAATTTCTACATGTAATGCGCGATAAGCCTAAACCCTAAGTGTGTGATTTACGGCCAGCACGCTCTGATAGCTTTGTCTGGATTCCGGAATTAGTCAAATTGACTACAAAGCTTTTTTTTATTTTTCGAGTACGCAGAAGTTTGACAGGCCAAGCCAGCACACCATACGATTAATCTAGCAACATATGCGAGTTTCTATTCATTTTCTTAGTAAATACTACTAGCTTCCCGTTATTAACTGCAGGTAGCAGCCGTTACTAACTCATTGGGTTAGTAACTGTCATTAACATTCCCATTACCAACTGCATTTATGAACAGGGTAGTAAATATATGTGGCAACCAGTTGTTACCGTAAAAGATAGTACGTACTACTACCTTTTTTCGAGGAGTGTACAACAAATTCTTCAAAGTGAAGAGAGTTACACCACATTGTGCATTGAATGATAAACTTCTGATTAAAGAGTTGCGAAAAATTAAATTTATCGATTAAGTTGAGCTCGCCTGCATCAGCAAATTTGTGGCTGTTCAGTAGACTACAGCTACCTTTCTTCAAAAAGGGGCAGAATTTCTGACGTCCACTTTGAAGTTCAGTGGCGGTGCAAACAAAGAAATCTGAAAATTTTTTAGGAGCTATGACCAGTGCGCAACTTTTTATGCGTCTCAATTGTAATGCATCCAAGTTGTAATGTAATTTAATTACTTTTCAAAAGCAGTTTTGCCATGTATGCTGGAGACGTATATCTTCCGCACATGCTACACTGCTCCACTCCGCATGCTACACTGCTGAAGACGACACTTCGAGGTTAAGGCTTGCCGTTCAGGTTACGATCGACAGCTGATCGCCTGCAGTTTCTCCTCAGTTCCTCTCTCCGTGACACTGCTCGCATCTCGATCGCAAGTATGGAATCGCCACGTGGCGATAATTCAACGCAACATGACACATGATGGCTTCAGGCGATAAGCTGAGGGTGGTTTCCTCGTCGCTGCCGATGCCCACTTTGTCGAGACGCAGGTCAATATTTTTATTTTTAATGATAGCCTAATGAAATTCATGTATATGTTTCTTCTTCCTGTTCCCAAAAATATAATTACTTTTAGTACCACTTTCTGCATTTCTTGGTTTACGTTGAAATGGGGCTGTAGCCAAAGACCTGCCATCTGGAGCTATGCTAATTACTGTATTTTGCGGTATATAAGACGCGGCTTTTTTTCAAAAATTTTCCTGGTGCGTCCTGTAGAAGGGTGCGTCTTATATGCGACTTTTTCTGCTTTTTGTTTTTGCGAGTTAAGAAATTACGCAGGTTCATGTTCAAACTTTTTTCTCCGAAAAAAAAATATCACTACCAGTAACGTGGTTGTAACACGGTTAATACTTCAATACGGGGACCGCCGTGAGCAACTTTTTTAGGTGAACTTTTAAACGGCAGGGATGAAGACTACTGGGATCATAAACGCGCGGCCGTTTCAGAGGCCCCAAGCAAAAGTAATGTGAAGTGCCAAAAGATGGCGACAATTGCGTTTCTCGCCATTGTCAAGTCAAGCCGGCGTTTTTTTGGCACCCTTTGCAACTTTGTTTGCTCCGTGTACGTAGGGCGAAGCGAATGTTCCAGCTGCGTTGCCTCCAGAAATGGGCGAGCTTTCTGATAGCGCATCCGAAGATGAAGACTTCGAAGGTTTTAAGTTAATATAAAATGTTATGGACATAAGGAGAGTTCCTTCGTCTTTTTCTTTTTTTGCTAAAACGTGGGTGGGTATGGCATGAGTGTTGCCTTTTTCGATCACTTAGGTATGGTGCATTTTGTAATGGTTGCACAAGCATGTTTAAGCCTCACTAGCCTAACTTGATAAATTCAGGTGCGTCTTATTTACCAACTTTTTCAATGAAAGCCTGCATACATGGCGGGTTCGTCTTATACACCGGAAAATACACTATACTGTTTTTGCAAAATTTTGTTCAGTGATCATGATTATGAAGTATTGTTATGGGGGCATTAAATGTTTTTTTTATTTAGTGTCGCATCCTTTGTCGCAATGTCCCATTCTATCTTTGCAGCGCTTTATCCTCTTTGACGAGCTGTCTTATTTACAAAAGAAAGGCATTTGCATTGGACCCTGCTTAGCCCCTACATTGTAGTATCTTTTTATCATTCATTGATCGCTCTTTGCACGATCATTTTAATAATTTTAATAATGACAAATTCCTTAGTATTTTGTTGCGTGATTTTTACTTTTTAATTGTTTTAAACATGCATTGGACAGTCTCGATGAGCCTACAGTAAACAGTGTTTTAGATGATTTTAGAAATCTTGGAAAATGGCTTACGTTTACATTTGAACTACTGGATAATGGCATGCTTTGAAGCTTTTAGATGGGCACATTTGCTAGGCCTATTCCCTTTGTGCTCATAAGGGGCTCTTGCCGTATAATTCTTCCTACTCAAAAGATTGTTCAAAGAGGCATCGCAACCCTCTGCTTTGGAGTCCTTGCTCCGGAAATCGTGTGTGTATTAGACGCAAGCTAGCTTTCATAATCAATTGGGCAGGCTCGTTGCAGCTGGCTTCCCAGAGTCGGTGGTGGTCCCTGTGGCAGAAACGCTTCTTTAGAACTGGCTCAAGTAGGAATGGATGAAAGGGCAAAGAGAGGCCTGTTGTGGTACCCTACGTCCACAAAGTCACCCACTGCCTGAAAAAAGTGGCTAACCAGTTCAGTGTACAGGCGGTGTTCTGTGCCCCAGAAAGCTGGCTGAGGTAAGCCATCTCATAACTTGCGAAAACCAAAAGGTTGGCTATTAGAAAAAACATTGTCAGCATCTTGTAATATGTGTCTACGAAATTCTCGTCTTGCGGAAAATCCTACACTGGCCAAGCGGGGCGTTGCATGAACAACAGACTTGGGGAACATGCTCAAAAGATAAAAGATATGAGGGTGAGCCACTTGTTGAACACAACAGGACTTGCGCCAACTGTATATGATAGCTCCGCGATGTGAGGATTCTGGGCACAGGCAGACAACACCTCTTGAAACTTTGGAAGCCTTTCATATAAAAAATGTGGATTCAAACTGTGCCACTGACACATCTGTTTATCTCTATGAGGCTGAGCAGGGTTATATTTTCCTGTTGCCCTGTGCGTATGCGCAATGGTTTTGGAAAAGTGTGTATGTCGATCGCTTTCACCTCATTAAACAGTTGTAAGCACTATATTGTCTTCTTTCTTGTGTGTTGTATGTCTTGGCTCTAGAATCCTTTTATTATATTCTTTCCTTTCACATTATGTTTGTGTAATTTTTGATGAAATTGTTTTCTATTTTATCGTGGTGTCTGTAATAGACAGTTCTGCAGCGAAAATTCTTGATACTGTTTGTAGTGCTCCAATAATGGCTTACATATGAATAAAGTGAATCACTGGTTGTAAGCTTATTTATATTGCAGCCAGATGTGACCATTCTACTCTTCAGTTCTTTTTAAGATACGCTAGTTTCATGCATCTCATCACTTACCAGCTGCAGTGCATCGCTTAATATTACACTGATGGTTTCCTTTTGCTCTCGGCACTTGCACATAAAGCCGTGGAGTTCTGCTACCGGCCACAAGAGCGCGGGGCTGATTCCCGGCTTCAGAGGCAGTATTAGTAATGTAGACAAAATGCGCAAACACCCTTTTGATTTCTGTGCACATCAGAGAACCGAGGTCACTGAAGTTAACCGTCTTTTCTGCATGGCGGGCCTCCTATTGTCACAGCGTCGGCCAGTTACGCTGCTCAAGGATGTTCGGATGCAAGTGTACAGGCTCTTTGACCCAAATGTGGTAGCGTGCTCGTTGAGGCCGGCCGTTTCTGCGAGGGGCATAATAGTTAACCAACCTCTCGACAGTTGTGCAGATCAGTCAAAAAGCCTGCAATTAATATACTTCGATGACGAGCTCCGGAGGACCACCGGGCCATGTCCTTGCTGCTGTTGCGCCCATTTCTTGCAGTTCCAGCAAGTAGAACACGGGAGTTGCATAAAATGACTAGGTGTTGACATCGGTTCCAACCCTTCTTTGCGCTGCCGCTCTTAAGCACACATACATGCCGCACCACTGAACTATTCCACAGCACCTGCAATAAGGCCACCGCAGCTCGGCAACTTCACGAAATAGATAGATATATATATTAGCATTCCCTTCGTATCGGGGTGGTGGCAAGTGCGACTTTGCCCAGTAAATAAAGCGGTTAATTATATATATATATTTTTTGATGCTGTCCACCTCCTTTTTTTAAACTTCATATCCTGTTCTCTTTTCCATTCTGCTTTTGCGCCACCAGTACTCAAGTCAATGTGCACTTTTCGTTGTTTATCTGAGTGGCTCCGAAGTATTTGCAAAGGCAACTTGATCTGGCATGAAGCTTGACATTATCCGCTGTTCCCAGTCCTGCCATATAAGCCAAACAGTGCAGCCACATTGTGGAAAATTAGCCGCTCGGAGTGACATTGTTTCTATTGGAAGATAGCCACTTTGGATTTGATGGAGCCTTTCACCAGAAGTAACGTGTGGTTCATTTACCTCATGTTAGTCTTTAACCACTGTTACAACTATCGAAACGAGCGATGGTTGACAAACTCCAGAAAGTTTTCTATCAGTTTGGCTTCTTCTTGATATAAGACTGATCGTGGACAGTGCATTGTATTTCACTGCTAGGATGTTTGGTACCACCACGCTACTCACCCTTCCCATGTTCATGCTTTGGGGGCACTTGCTGCTCGTGCAGCCCAACAGACAAGGAGATTACACTCATAGAGACCCAGGTTGAAGGGAGAGGCGCTGTGGGCAGTTGCCTTGGTTGCCTCCCTCCAAGCACGAAATCTTTAAAAGAAAAAAATTAGGGGGAGGGCATTTTGACGAGCTAAGAAAGCCTTTTCACGCTGTGACTGCCTCTGTTGCTGATTTCACACTGTTTGCGAATGAACGACTACGCTTCTGTTCAGAGTTTCTATCATTCTACTGATGCATTTGGCTGAATGATTGTGCTGATGTATCTTCGCTGAATTCCGTCATGTTGTCGGCGCCGAGTGCATGCGCAGTAGGAACCACCGATGACGTCATCAGTTTGATTCATAGTGTGACAGAATTTTGGCTCAGAGGATGAGCCATTGAAAGCTTCCGCCTTAACACCATGCTGAAGCCCATTTTTTTAGAAAAAATTCTCGAGAAATGCATGGTTCAAATGGCACTGCCCTCCTCCCGAACCGTACCCTCCAAGAGCAACCCATTAATCTGCCCCTGCTAATGATCATCTTTTTTTTGTGAACTCCGAGTATTGTTTTCTTGTGCTGAGCCGTTTTTCATTTTTTCGGAAGTTGAGTGCACTCTCCAGTGGCACCAATGTATTCATGGCGATGGCTGATCAGGAGCCTTCAGCTCACTCCCAAACACTTGCATGGCGCAGACATCATACCCTCCGAGAGATCCACCATAGGTGGGCAACAGCCAGTCATGGGAACATTCGCTTTGTGTCTGGTGTGTCCTAACTAGCAGTCTTCAGTGCTGCTTGTTTCCTTATGCTGGCCTTATTTTTTACAGGCCAGCTCAAAAACAATGACGCAGGTTGCTGATAACACTGGCTCAGTGGAGGCTGGAGCAGCCGGTCTCAGCAACAATGAAACTGGCTTCCACAAAATGGATCGCTACCAGATTAAAAAGGTAGTGTGCATAGCAGATGAGCAAGCGATTGGAACAGTGCTGAAAGTCCTTTCATCTCAAAAGAGTGTTCTTGCTAAGCGTCCTTAAAGCCATTAATTTTTTCCTTGAATATATGACAAAATAAGTAACTTGACCATTTTAACGACCTTTTGATCGTCTTAGCCATTAGTTTCAAGAGCACTTATCTTTATTAAATTATTACCGTAAGGCATGAAAAGGGATGCTTATATGAATTGGAAGAGGTCTGCCGATGTAATGGCATACAGAAGAGACGGATGTCCAAGCAGCATAGGACGCTGCACTGTCCAGTGAGAAATACATTGCTACCAGGTGCCGGATTCCTGTTGGTTTCAGTGCTGCATGGGCAGACCCACAGCAGGTGGTGAATGTCGGCTTCAACTTCTCGGGAAAGCACTCAGATTACCCAGGGTGCAAGTCTAAGTAGTTAGGCCATTCCGAGCGCTTAACTTACCACAGGTTAACCAAGTATTTTCTGTCTCAAATCTTAACCAAGTATTTTCTGTCTCAAATCTAACCTGGTGCTTGTTCTGTTTTCATGCTCAGTTTGCCGGGGACGCAGCATTTGGAGGTGAATTTTTATTTTTCCACAATGAAGTTTGGCATGCTTATTGGAGAGTCCCTTAATTGCTTAAGTACAAAATTTCATTGCAATTATGTAGTTGTTAGATTATATATTTTCATATGCTTCATTGCTATGCCAAACTTGCAGAAAGCCTCGCATGACAACAATACAGTGTAGTAGTCTGTAGGCACTCTTCTTAAGTTTTACTCAAAGGAATGGTTGATGCAGTGCCATTCTCCAAATGTTATTAGCAGCGTGATAGTTTTCTACACGAAATGTTATACATACCTGCACTTTAATTGTTGTCTGAAAAGAAAAATTCTGGAGTATTTCAGAAATGTAGGAGCTCACTGCATGCAAATCTTATCTATGAACACGATGGCAATCCACGAGGCCGTTGTCATGCTAGGCTTTGTTCAAGCAGGGCAGTCGGGTCAAAAAACATTTTTGAGAATAGTACCGGCATCTTCAGAGAGATTTCAGCCATTTTTTTGTTGCCTATGGTAACAAACATTTTTTAAAGTCACTTCTGGCCTGATTTCAGGAAAGTTTTTCTCAGTGTGATTGAAGATGCTATAGATACGAAATCTGGTGTTTTGTGAAATTAAATTTTTTTCTAGATTTTTGCAATTTGAAAGCCGCGAGAGAAGAAAGCAAGAGAAGTTCTTTATTTTGTTTTGGCATATTTCTTGTCTGTCTCAGAAAAGTTTTGATGTTTTCCTTGAGAGATTTCTACACCCATACTGTACCAATACAAATGAACATGGAAAGCCAAAGTGTACACTGAGTGATTACTCACAAGCCATATTTCACGTCAGTTTTTGTATACCAGTCAACGGCAGGCCGTGGCTCCTGTGTGACATTGCACTACCAGTCAACGGCAGTCCGTGGCTTCTGCGTGACATTCCACATACCAAGCGCTGCAACACTGGAGGTCATTCCACCTCAGAAATCTGACGCAGGAAGTTTGTTTGCTCGAGCTTCCACCGTGCGCTACCAAGTATCCTCTCAAATTTGCATCATCAGTTGTTAACACATGAACGCAGAGACATAACGATAGTTCACACTGTTTAGATTGCTTGCCACTAGACATCAGTCTCCATGCAGATGAAAATATCAAGGCTGCTCGTCAGATGGCATTAAAAACCATGCAAGCTTCACTCCACTTAATGCCTGCAATCGAAACATGCTAAAAGGCTTCCTAATGTGCTGAAGAAACGAATATCTTTGGTTATAGTCCTTGGTAATTTTGTGTCTGTGCTGCTTTTTAATTGCGAGGGCATTACTTGGCTCATTTTGTGGAAACCCCGCCAACGAAACAGCGAACAATGTTCACCCACGCCCCCCTCTCCTCCAAGAACAACTCAGCAAAACACTCAGCAACAAGCCGTACTCTCGCATTTACCCATCATAAGAATTGCTTAGGTGTACCAATATTTTTTTTTGTTTTTAGGTGAATTAACAGCTGCATTTTATTTTCCTTTGTTTTCTTCAATCACACAGATGGCTGTTATCGGGGGGGTAGTCTTCCTAGTTGCTGTGGTGGTGATTGGTATCACTGTTGCTGTTGTTTCCACTCGAAAGCCACCTGTGAAAGGTAGGTGGTATTCACTGTACGCATGCAAAAATTAAGAAATGAAAACTATTTCACGGATGACGGCAGAGTGAAAAACTTTTAAATCGATTATGTTACCGCAACGAAACCTATAAATAAAAATGTATATATAGTGCGTGATCTTTTAAAATATTTCTAGATAGATAGATACAGAGAGAGGGGAAAGGCAGAGATGTTAACCAGAGGTTTATTAAAAAAAGAAGGTGATGGTTACTTGAATGCTTCATCATTCAGTGTATGTTGGTCTAGGCATGTTCTTGATAAAAAGATAACAATTACAGTTATCTAAGTAGCGATACTTGCTCAATATTTTTGTTTATTTTGTGGCACATAGTGATACATGTAGAGTAGCCATTTTTGTTGCCGAAGTTGCCCAGCCATGGATGAAACACTGTGGCAATTGCCAAGGAGCTGAGTGAGATGTTATCTTTTCCAGCTGGGTGCCTAACACGTGTTAGTTCTGTTAAGTTTGCGTTCCTATTCCTGGCTTAGTGCAAAAGTAATGGCATTACAATCTTATCCTTCATTAGGTCTTGAAATAGTTATCAATCAGATCTCTGGTTTCTCCCACTAGACTCCAAAAGTGATGCCTAGATGGCAGTATAAGTTGACTGTCATTCAAGACTGTGTATTCTTGCACTCCGTGGCCACCAGTTGTGCCTGCAAGAGACAGTCAATGCAGCTGCATTGCGACTTCTAGAGCGAGCATGTGTGTCATCATCATCAGCCTGACTACGCCCAGTGCAGGGCAAAGGCCTCTCCCATGTCTGTCCAAATTAACCCTGTCCTTTGCCAGCTGCAGCCACCGTATCCCCGCAAACTTCTTAATCTCATCCGCCCACCTAACATTCTGCCGCCCCCTGCTACGCTTGCCTTCTCTTGGAATCTGCTCCATTACCCTTATGGACCAGCGGTTATCTTGCCTTCGAATTGCATGCCCTGCCCAAGCCCATATCTTCCTCTTGATTTCAACGAGGATGTCATTATCTCACCTACTCCATATTTACTTAGGTAATCGCTAATAGAATCAGGCCATCCTTAAACTTCAATCAGCCAAATGATCAGGCAGGTTTTCATAAAGGATATTCCACAATAGATCACACGTTCACGCTATCAATGAGGTGATAGAGAAATGCCCAGAATATATCTGACCCCTGTAGATAGCCTTCATTGATTACGAGAGAGCATCTGCCTCTGTGGAAACCTCAGGTGTCATGCAGGCATTGCACAATCAGGGTGTAGAAGATTGTTATGTGCAAATACTGAAATATCTATAACGACTGTACATCTACCATAGTTCTACATAAAGTTAAGGGAGTGACGATCTCGTCAATGCTATTCACCACCTGCTTACAGGAGGTAACACCGGGGGAACAGTTGGGGATAAGAGTTAATGGAGAGTACCTAAGTAATTTGCGATTTGCTGGTGACATTGCTCTGCTGAGTCGCTCAGGACATGAAATGCAAACCATGATCAGGCCGAGCAGAACACCGAGTCTAAAAATTAAAATGCAGAAAACCAAAGTAATGTCTAATGGTCCACCAAAGGAACAGCAGTTTGCGATTGGTAGTGAGAAGTAGTAAGGAAATATGTCTATTTAGGGCACCTAGTGACCGCTCATCCGTATTATGAGAGGGAACTGAAGAATAAGAATGGGGTGGAGCGCATATGGCAGGTTCTCTCCGGTCATGAATGGCAGTTTACCAATATCCCTCTAGGGAAAAGTGTACAACGGCTGTAGCTTACCGGTACTCACCTATGGGTCAGAAACGTGGAGGCTAACGAAGACGGTACATCCTAAGTTAAGGACAACGCAGTGAGCTATGGAAAGAAAAATGATAGGGGTAGCGTTGTGAGATCACGTCTGTACTCATGGTAATTTCACTTCGCTGTGAAGATTATCAGCACATTTACCTGCCGACTGCCTTGTTGCGACGCTGTCCTGCTAAAGGCAACCTGCAACACGCTGGTGGTGTTCACCTGTGGGTGGAACACCACAGGACCCAGCGTATTTTTTTCATATTCCACTATGCTCAAACCAAGCTAGCACTGCCCTTTAAAGCTTCAGTTACCTGAAGCCCTTACTGACATCTACCTGAGTGCAGTTAAAGAAACCTGATGATTTGATTAATTTGACATATGTGCTTTGTGAAAACTGAACACCAAATCGCCTGTCTTACATCTGTCTCTACAACTGCAGATATATTAAGTGAGGGATGCACTTACTATTTCCCTGTTCCCTTTGCAGTTTACCTGGACGAGTATAGAAAAATTTCTTTCTACGAGGTTTCGCGACCCCAGCCATACCGCAGCGTAGCAGATATCGACGAGGAGGAATGTGCAAAGAACTGCACGGATGATGACCAATTCACCTGCTTGCATCTGGAGTTCTGTGCACGCCAAGGAGAAGCCCTTGGAACGTGTCGTCTGTTTCCAGACGATGCTAACATACGCCCGACATTTTCTGGGACTTGCAGTATTTACACCAAAGGTACGTATTTCCTTTGTGTGCTCCCACAGGGAAAGCAGTATACAGGGAGAGGGAATGGTGCCTAATGTACTCAAACTGCACAATACACACACACACAAAACAAGAGTGGTGGCAAAGATGCGGCACACTTATGTAGTACCATTTTTGCGGCAAGAAGGGAAATAGCTCTGAATTTGTAGCATGAACCGCCTCTCCTGCTCTGGTATGCATGGGCAGCGTGGGTATCCCAAGGCATAGTACGCAGAATACAGATTCTTTCGCGTGAAGAATGTACTAGCAAAGCGCTTTTCGTTTAAATATCACTAGACTCCTTCAGTGCTTCATGGTCGTAAAATATCGATGACTTCTTTTAAGTGCACACTTTTTTCTTTCACAAGTATATACGTCACGTTTTATTATAATTTACCTTCTCTCTTATGTGCCTTAGGATGAAAAGCATAGCTCATTTTGAATTACCACCAATGTGCTTTTAACTTTTGTTACTAAATGGCGCCAAGGTGTTTGCATTTCTTAGATGGAGCGGCAACCACAGTGCAGTAAAACTTACATCTACATGGCATACATCACTGTACTGTAACAGCTTTGGGTGTGGAAACTGAAATGGATGCTGCTCTATAGTATGTCTAATTACTGTCTGGCGGGTGACATTTATCTTAGTTTATGGTACATCACTTTTCCTGACATGCAATCGCCATCACACTGCACACTGATCTTGGTTTCCAACATTATTATACATAAAAACTGGTACATGCATCATTGAAAAATTCACTGTAAAAATTTGCTACAGTGATTCTAACAAAACCGTTACAAAATCAAGTGCCATAGACAGCAAGCTTTTCATTGTGCTGAAAAAAATTGGGTGCTTAAAATTCAGTGTTATGGTCCCTTTAAATCCTCTTCTTGCTGATTAGTGTGTCTTTAGCTGTCAGACAGATATCAACAAAGCTAGAAAAAGGTAACAGTAATTGGGTAGGGTTGTCCTCATTGCCCAGATAAAGGTCAGATTCTGATGCAGTGAAAGTAAATCGATGGTCGTGGCAAAACAGAAAAATGGATAAGCCTGTCGATCATTCTGCAAAATAGACTCTCGTGTTTACCCATGGTGATCTGATGAGTGGCTCCTTCATTTCTCCATCAACGCACGAGGAGATTTTTCGTCAACTACTTCCAGGGGTTCCCTTCTTGCCTGCGACGGGGTATTTGATACTGCCAGGAACCCTGTTATAGTGAGCATTAAACGGACACCTAGGTTAGCACCAACCACTTGTTGTTCTCAGTAAAAATGTATTCTCTCTTTGACTAAAATGATGTTTGTATAGGAGGAAAAGACTCATTTATCGACGAGATAATTGGGTTTCAAAATCTTACTGCCAGTTGATTTAAACTCATGGCATCTTTACCGATAAGGACTGGTTGCCACTGTTTTGAAGTGAATGGCAATGTAGCATAGGCTCCGGGGCCTGTGTTCAAAAATTGGTGGTGGCACGACCTGTATGTTGTTTCTCTCTTCTTTTTTTAAGTTATGAATGCTCCATGTTTAAGTGACAGTAAATTGGTACATTGGTTTTTGGGGAAAGTATATGACGCAGTATCTGTCTCGCTATCTCGGCGAGGTGTGTCATAAGGAAAGGTATAAAGGTGGGAGTGAAAGAAGAAAGAGAGAAAGAGGTGCCGTAGTGGAGGTCTCTCGAGTAATTTCGACCACCTGGGGATCTTTAAGACGCACAGCACTTGGGCGTCTTTTGCGTATTGCCTCCATCGAAATGCGGCTGCCGCGGTTGGGTTTAAAACCGGGTACTTCGACTCAGTAGATGAGCGTCTTAACCATTGAGCCACCGCAGCGGGTACTTCACTGACAGTGCCCTCTTTGTGACTAGAACATGGTACCCTACCAATACAGGCCACCTTATATTTTTCTCCTGTGTCCCTTTAAAGCTGCTCTCCTTCGATGTGTCGTTTCTCTTAGCCTGCTTGGTGTTGTCGGTCTGCAAAGATTTTATCAAATGAAACGGCATTAATTAATGATGTAAACTGTGTCTCTCCACAGGTGACGCTGAAGACTTTCACATTCCACACGGCGGATCCTCATCACTCAAGAAAGGTATGGCCTGCTCTTGCTAAAATATTGGCCTTGTTAAACTGAACGTACGTCACTGAGCTTCAAAAAACGGCTGGAAAGAGGAAACGGTTTTTCCTCCAGTGTCTGTCAAAGGCATTTCTGAACGCTCAGCATTTATCAGACCTTTAAGGAAGGTGCACGATGGGCGCTCAAGGACCCTTTATCGCCATCTGGCAAGCTATTGTGATCCGAGTCTAAATGGCAGGTTCCTATGCAGAGTGGCCATGCCGTAAGCAGAGCACATGGTGTACGCTTCTGGCGACTCTTTTCGCTTTCACAAGCGCACTGTGTGAGTGAAGCTATTTTGCAGATGGCGCGGTGCGAGCAGTCCTGGCGAAACTCTTTGAATGTGGGAAGCAGTAACTCCACTGTTGTTGAGTCTTCATAGGAAAATAAATTCTTGCAGGAGCGCATTCTTCTGATGATGCCTCATAACCACCTGAGTGTAGATAGACTTGAGGGTGTAAGTGTGAAATGTTGCATTTTTCATGCACTAGCATTAAGGGTCTGGTCTCACGAAAATCCGGTGGCGGCATAAGCGAAAAGTCTAGGTGGTCCGAAAAGGTGGGTGCGTCGCACGTAAAGTGCCAGACTTGTAAATTATTTAAACATCAGAAAACTATTGATTAGATAGTTGCAGCATGACTGAAACATGATTATAACATGCAAGTATATAAAGTAAATTAATTGTGCTGAAAAGATAATTAAAGTACAGTCGGCCGTCAAAGCCCTGACTGATCCTTTGGTCGCGAGTCAAAGACACTACTATAGGCCGTGAATGCGTGTGTGCACTGCTTGATTAACTCTTTCGGGACCGCCCAAAAGAAGGCAATTCTGATACATGTTTGAAAATATTTTTTATTCAACAAAATTTTTGCACTATTTTGTTGAAACATATATCATAATGAAGCTAAATGATTGGGCTTTTATTGTACAAAAATTGAAACAACTGAACAAACTATATGATATAAAAAAAAATCTCAAAATACAAATTTTTACTTCAAGGAAAGAAAAAAAAGTTGGAAATTTTTACATATGAAAGTAAAAAACAGCACTAAAAAAATTCCAGAATATACAAAATATGCTACAATACCTCTATAATAGCTCTGAGGCAAAAAAACATTGCACACTTGTGTACATTTTTTTGTGTGTGTGATTTCTCACCACTGTTCACGACTCACTTCTGTGCCCGCTCGCTGTGCCATGCGACGAAGCAGTTGCGCGCAGCATTGAAGCACAAGTGTGCATTACAGTCACTGCAGAAAACCGTGGTTTTCACTTCACTTTTTGTTTGCTGATAGCACAGCTTGCAATTTTTGCGTCTCTCCACTTTTTCGGGCTTGTGAAGGGGGGGCTTTGCGGGTGGTGGTGGAGGAGCACGAGCTTGCTTGGATCCTTCAAGTTGAAGAAGCTGTTGGATCAGTTCCTCTCGGAAAGCCAAATGGTCGAAGGAAGCATTTCTGGCCAGCTCAGGGACTTCTGGGTGCAACTTTCGGTATTCCTGGAACAGTACGAAACTGTTCACGCATGCAATGTCGATGCAGTGGAAGAAGAGGGTCTTCCACCAGCGGACGCTACGCATCAGTACATTGTAATAGCCAATCATCTGGTCTGATTTATCTACTCCAAGCATTCCAGAATTATAATCATGAATTAGCAAAGGCTTTGGGATAGAAATTTGGGTCCAGGTACTTCCACTTTTTTGTCTTCTTTTTGCGGTGACTGTCTCGTTGGCTGTGTGGATTGTGCTCATCATATTTACCAGTCGTCGGTCTTTCCATTGTAAATAGAGAATTTCTTGGTCGCGCAACCATCTAATTTCACCTCTTTTAGCTTTTTTTTCCCAGCGCGCATCCTTCAATTCAGCAGGGAATCCCCGGCGGTCTTTTCGTGTAGTTCCACAAGCCAATGTTTTCCGGTCGAGGAGGTGACTGAACAGGTGCGTTGAGGTGTAAAAGTTGTCCATAAATATTCTATACCCCTGATCAAAGTATTCTGCACACAACTGGCAAACTACATCAAAAGCCAACCCGTGGGGGCCTGGCTGCTCGCGCTTGCCTGTGTATACAGCAAACTGCACTGTATACCCGGTGTCAGGGTCGGCAAGCACCCACAACTTGTAGCCCCACTTGGTCACTTTGTCCTTGATGTATTGGCGTATCCCTGATCTGCCTTTGGATTTCACCATCCGCTCATCCACAGAGAGGTCTCGGTGAGGCTGAAAGAGCTTTGCCGACACTTTGTTCATGTGCTCCAGAAGCCACCACACAAAGCGAAGCTTTCCTTTCGATAGCTGCGTTGCATCGTCCAGGTCAGCGACGTGTAGCATCGCAAGGAGCGCAATGAAGCGACGCCGCGGCATAATTCGTGGTGGCAGCAGACCACTGTAAATGCTTCCCACGTTCCAGTAGAGTTTGATTCGTGGCGCTTTCAAGATGCCCATATAAATTACAAGGCCAATGAACTTTATCATTTCACTTGGAGTGACCTCTTCCCAAGACCCATCTGGACGGGCATGAGTGGGCTTCTCCAAAATCTTCATCCAAGCATATTTATTTGTGTTTTTGCAAATCGTTTCTATTACTTCGGCCGTGAAAAAAAGAAAAAAAAAGTCCAGGGCGGTCAGAAATCTCTTTGTGGTGCTTCTGAGCGCCACGCCCACATCTTCTGTGAGATGTACACCAGGCTCCCGCCTGGGAGAAAACTGGATACGCTTCTGCCGCGGGGGCAGGAAGTCGTTCCCGTAGGCTGTGGAAACCCTACCAAACAGAAAAAAATAACGAGAACATATAGTGATCCCGCATAAATACACAAGAGCGAGCGGAAACTGAAACTATGTACTCACCTTCGGACACTAGTTGACGGTCCTGGTGATGGCAATGCTGCATCACTCTCTGAACTGAAGTCGGAGCTCGAAAACTCGTCTTCAGACTCTTCGCTGCTCGTCGGATCAGAAAAATCCGCAGTCGAAGCAGCTGAATAGCGCGACACACGCTTCTTTTTTCGCGCGGCCTGACGCGACGTCGACGCCATGCTTCCCAGTCTCGGCCGCCGCCGCGCCTAAGATTAAAATCTCTCCTAGGTCGCCGCCTGCCGTGAGAGAGGCAAACTACGCCAAAACGAAAACTAGAGATGTTCAACAACCCCACTAGATGGCGACACGTGTTCCAGCGCGAGCATTTTGAGCTGCAAAGCGCGCGGAATTTGATCGTGCATTTTTGCACGATATCCGGACCGCGGTCCCGAAAGAGTTAAAGCAGGACTTTATATGTACATAAGTCGTGGTTTTTAACATATGAAAACTGTGTTCGTATCTGCGTCATACCCTCAAAGGTGGAGCTGAAGCGTATTCAGGCTGACGATGATGATGATTTGCAGGTTCTGCAGTGCATTTTGTTATGACTGTGTTGGGTGTGTCTCTGTGTGAGCCGTTTCTTTTCTGTTTCCTTTCATCTTTGGGGAAATTTGGCTGGGCTAAAGAAAAGAAAAATGATTTCATCCCTGGTGTGCCAAAACTGAGATCTCATTTTTCTTGCTATGCAGGGCCACTTCAAGTGCTCATCTGGTCATCTTTCATCACCATGGTTGTGTTCAAGTTGCTGATCTCTTGAAAGACGTGGGCGCATAGTTTACTCTGGCTCCATCATTTGGGAGACAGAGTAAACGACTTGCGGCCGCCACCCTCCTCTCAAGGACTGCGAACTGCTGGGACCCACTACTGCGCACATTTATTTAATGCACATTGCTTGACTGTGTGTTGCTGCCCATTATAACTGCATTTTTTTGTTTTATTGCAGTTTTAGTAGATTTCTAGCGTTTGTTACAAAGGTGGCAGTGCCTGCCCGCCAATCCTTGGGCGACGTAGTCTGTGCCATTGTTGTCTCAGAGGACCTACTGCCGAAGGATCCTCAGTATTGTTGGCTCGTCTTGTGGGTTAGTTTCCGCAGCTTATTTGTTACTTTATTATTTGTGGTACCTGGTCAGCATAATTTGTGCCTTATAAGACGCTGTGATAGGGCAGAGCAGTTGCTGGCTTCCTGCAACACTAATACTGCCTGTTCCACAAATGATATGCTTTTACTCTTCCTGACGAATGCAGTGCCATTTATTTACTCTTATAAACATGGTCCGCCTCTCGTTTTGTTCTGCTCAAACATTTGTGGAGTTGTGAAACGCACACTAAGAGAGTATTCAATCAGTTTGATCTTATGGACTGAAACATACTCTTCTCAACCAGTCTGCATGTTCATATTTTTTGTTCTTTAAATATTTATACTTCATTGCAAAAAAACATTCCTTGGCTATGTAGCCTAAACTGACAGGATGCCTGTTCATGACTATGATTGAATGGCTGCTGGCAGAGGCTACAGGATATCGCATTCCGTGCAATTGCTAAGTGTAACTAAATCGTCGGAGATTCTGCGTGGCGCCTTGATGATGATGATGAGCATGATGATGGCTTTGAATATTGTGGGCGCGCTTGGTATTGTGGCCAGCCAGAGTACACGGGACGAGTGCTTATTCAGATAACTAATGCGTTGAACAAGAAAGATATATGGTTGAACTTTAATACAGGTCTCCAGACTTTTAAAAAGTACTGTAGAAGTTTACTGAAGATATTACTGAAATTTTTATTAGCGTAAATTGTTGCAAAAAGTTCATTCATGCATTCTCTGACCTCTCTTGCCATGTCCCTGTCACTTCCTACAATTTTTATGAACTGTTCTGAATCTGTGCCATAGTGTCTTAGCTGTATGATGAATATCATGGTTGCACTTGGTGACTGTTGGTTAAAAACCAATTTGTTGTGCATTGGCCTATTGTTGCAGACATTGTGTTCAATATTTACCATTGAATTGTGGCATTCTTTTGTGCTTGTCATTGCATTGCTAATTGAAGTGTTTGTGATGATGTTATTCTCTCATAGACTAGTCCCTTTTAATTCTGCCATAGACTGTTTGGCCGAACTTTATTATTTTGTTTGTTTACATTGTGTAAAGGATCGAGGCCCTTGTCAGGTGCGCTGTTGCCTTTAGCCTCGGACCCCTCTTGGACTATGTCTAAGGAAGCAATAAAGAAAGAAAAATGTACGCATTGAAAGGTCCCTTTGATTTGTCTGCATCTGCTGCACCAGTTCAAAGAGCAGCACTTTTGCCTTCGTTTTGCCAGTGCAATGCATGTCTGCTGTGCTTGGTAAATTGGTTCTTGAGGAAAGGAAATGGTGCAGTATTGGCGCAGTATTTGTAAAAGCTGTTTGTACAGCTTTTAGCCCAGGCGACCATCCACTTGTTGGAAAATAAATTTGATTTGATATCTCCGTGGATGCCTGAACGGTGCCGTGAGGGAAGGGAGGAAGGTGGGAGTTTTGCAAAAGTGCAGTGCAGCAATGTGGTGACCCACGTGTATAGGTCGGAGAAGATCTGACCGTAGTTTAAATGAAATGATTGTTCATTCTTGAAAGGAAATGGTGGGCAACTTCATGGCATCAAAACTGTAACCTAAGCCGTTAAGTCGGGACCCATAAGCAGCATTTCAGCGCATATTCGTAAATCATCTGCACATATACAAGCAGCGACTTTTTTTTTTCAATAAAACAATGCGACTTTCAGGGGCTGGTTCGTGGCAACAGTTATTGTGATTTGCTGCTCGAAAATTCATGTGCTTCGAGATTTTGGTGGCCATTGATGTCGACAGCACGCAGCTGGCTCTAATTTGGTGTTCTCTGGAATGAAGTGACTCGGAGCAAACAGGGAGCGCATTGCACATTCCTTGGCCTTGCCACCACATTCCGCCCCAGCTAACTATTTCTCCACCGCTCTCCTTTCCTTTAGCGCAGGTCATTACAAAGATAAGGCAACGCCAACAAAATAAATAAAGCAGAAGAATGGCCGAACACTCGTCACTTTCGTTGCACTTAAGACACGAGCCGCAAACCAAGCGCCTTGCTGCCCATAGCACTGTCAACCATTTGAAGTCTCTGACGCAGGCTGTTTATTGCTTTGGTGGTCCCAAGACCAGACCTCGGCCGCACATCATGGCAACGAGCATAACCAGGCATAACCAAGCACCACTTTGCCTTAGCTTTAGCACTTCAGCTTTACCGGTCTAAACTTGGGAGAGCTTTGGCGCACTCTCGACTAGTATTGAACTGCAACGTGTGGCACTGACCCTTCGTCGCCCCAAACACAGCCTAGCATCTTGCTGCTTGGGGGATGCTCGCGAAATAGACTCTGTTTTGCTTTCACTACTTGTGCCGGGCAAAACTGCATAGCATCCTAAAAGACAACGTTGTGATAGTGCCCCGATTCTTCCAAAGAGCGCACTGCATGCCAAACCTGCCGAGCCAGCGGCAGATGTGGCCTCGGCGATACCACGGAGACAATCCCCCCCTCCTAGGGGACTGCGAGTTCGGGAGAAAAGGTGGCGCAAAAGGGAGAGAATGACCCTGCTCTGCTCTGCTATCGCTCCTGGTCGAGTTGTGTGGGTTACCCGCGGACGCCGCTGGCGGCCGTCTTCAAAGCGGTCGTCCAAAGAACCTACTGCCCTGAGGGTCTGGACTGGATGTGGGGTTCCGGCGCGAGCTACACTACAGTGCTGACGGTCTGAGAGGGCGAGGTCCAGGCTTCAAAGCGGACGCCGTGGCCGTCGGACAGTAGCACTGTGCGACTAGACTCCCGAGAAAGAAGGCAGGCTGTTTTCTCGGTCTCCGATCATCATGTCTCACTTTTAACAAGATCTCAATATCCTGTATAAAGTTCTTTCCTGTTTTCCTCGGCGTAATCCTGACCACGCAACTCGTGTGAATCCGAGAAACTGTCGCCTACCTATCCAATACCCGTGGGCAGCGACTCTGCAATAGAGGATGCCGGTGGTCTCGGGGGCACAGCCCTATGTTGCTCTTGCCGTGCATCATTCCTGCTTTCGAGGCGCCCCACCAAACACACGAGAGATCAAAGCTCTGCCGACACAAAGACTTGCAGTGGATTTTAATGAAAGCAATTTTGGCAGTAATTATTATTTCTTCCGCATAATTACTAATGCAGTGTAATTCATTCCATTATAAATTACTGGAAAAGTAATTATAAATTACAGCAATTTAATTACTTTCAAGTCTGCAGCCACACACCAATACATGTAAAATACTAACATATGCACCGATAGTGTAGCAGTACTTGGAGACTATATAGGGCCCAACCAGGTGCGGCACCGCAGACTCTCGCATCAAAGAGGCATGCTGACACACGCTGCGAAAGACCGGCATTCGGACGACCATAAAGTGTGTGACAAGTCATACTGCTAACCCAGGTAATAAGCGGACCCACGAGCAAGGCACAACTTATCAACATTCCCAGCCCACAGGTTCTACAGCACAGCCCTGAAGAGGAGCGATGACGCCAGACGCTAGAGTTACTTTATAAGTACCTACCTGAAGCAATGTCACCAAGAAGACCTCCTGTCTTTGACCCTCCGTGCTGCAGACCTTTTACTTAGAAGGCTGTCCCGGGGAGGTCAGGTTTTCATCAAGGCAAGAGTTTGCTACGCGCCATGACAGATAACATAGTCGTGTCATGGAAGTAGAGACTGCAACGCAATAAACCCGCCAACCCGCAGTCACCACCACCAGTGAAGTGCTATGCAGGTGGCTGTGAAGTGACCCCAAATTTGCAGCTCCATGGCGCGCTTCACTTGTGAGGCTTCCATGCTGAGTCACACCTAGACCCATCATACTTTCCTTACCCCCCGTTAGGCCTCGAGCCAACCTTTTTTTTTTTAATAAATTCATCTCTCTCTTTAATGCCTTTGACTGGTTGGTGCTCGAAAATGCAATCACAATCTGAAATAAAGAGCCACTGGCAACTGTAGAAATCCGAGTGTTGCTCCATTGCTTCCTTTATTGGCACAACATAATAATCAACAATACTGAGTGTCTGCTTTGTGTCGGCCTTGACATAAAACGGTGCAGGTACATATATAAACAATCTAGGTATAACTTGCCTTCCTTCCTTTGGCATAGCAGGACAATAGTGAATCACTTAAGTAATGCATGAAGTAATGCAGGTATGAATTATGTCAAGAACATGATATTCTTCAGTGAGAGTACACTGTGTTGATGGAGGAACGCTTGGTGACTAGCACAGTTTGCTACGTTTCTTGAAATGCGTCTGCGTCCCTTGCAAACAGACTGCATTACCTTTTGCGTGGTTTTCGTTTGCCGCGCTGCCTCTCTCTGCTTGCCCAAGGTGCCACCAGCGTGAAACGTAGCAGCAACTGGTCATTCCATACGCAACCAGCGTCCTCCAGGTCTTTCAAGATGACAAATGAGCTCTGAGAAAACAAGCATTTCTCGCTCCCATCCACAGGTCTGAACCCTGAGACTCTAAGGCTTTGACATTTCAGCACCTCCTTCTCACGTGACTTTGGATGCGCAATGGCCATCTCAATACTTGCAGGCCACTCAAGAAACATGTCCAGGCTTCCTTCGTGCATTTGGATACACATGTGCATTGACACGGAGTCAGCGTTTCTTCTCAGGAGAACTCCGAATGATATCTGGTAGCTGCCTACGCACTGCTGCCCGATGTCCCAGCCAGACTTGCCTGTATTCATTGCCGCTTCTTTCAGCGAAGAATATCCATCTAGGATGCACTCGAGAGTGATCACACCTCCACTTGCGTTGCGGGCAACTAACCTTGAGCTGCTAGTCAGTGCATACTCTTGATCTCCTGCAGTGTCACAATCATTCGTAGCTGTGTCGCAGTTCAAACTTGCAGGGCATTTTTTCGGAGTTTCCAGCGATTCCCCTCGCATCATCGTTCCAAACTGCAGTAATGCACTCAGCTTGCTAATTTCGCAAGAAAACTCTCGTAGACCTTCGTTTTGCAAGTTGCT
Organism: Amblyomma mixtum; assembly: GCF_055824585.1. NCBI lineage: Eukaryota > Metazoa > Arthropoda > Arachnida > Ixodida > Ixodidae > Amblyomma > Amblyomma mixtum. The sequence continues at coordinate 113,938,513 of NC_143020.1, read as the reverse complement.
TTGTTCAATCAGTACCTCAAGCATAGATTTTACATCATTGTCCTTGCCTTCAAAATCTTTACTTAGCATCATAGCCAAGACATCCATCCTGTGGAAAATTTCTGCAAGCTTGCCACTTTGTAGGTTGTTCTCAATAAAAAGTTGCTCCAACGCAAATCTCACTTGACCCATTCTGCCTTCAACTTCCTGCAACACATTACACTTAAAACTTTCATCACAATGTTCGAGGTTCTGAGTGCAAGAGTTTCTGTCGATGGAAAAATGCTCGAATGCGGCTTTCATTTGATCCATCTGGATACCTTGTTCTTTCACAGTCTTGTTCAAAGAATCGGTTCTTTGAAAAAGGCCATTGAGTTTGACAATTGCTGAGTTAATGCCGAAGGACAGCCCTTCAAGCCCGGCTTTCAGGCTGTCAATTTTATCGTGCATGATTTCTACAAATGTAGGCAACCAAGACATTTGCTTCTCATCTTCCTTTCTGAGTTGTACAGACTTGTAGAAACACAACAGTTCCTCCTTCACCTGACCAAATGCATTAAGGAAGTCTTCTTTCTCAGTGAACACACTGTGCACAATTTCATTCAGTTGGACGTTCTGGAGATGAAGCAGGCCTTTCATGTCATTCATGTGGCCATCAGACACTTGCTTGAAATATGCTGCTCCTGACTTTTCCTTTTGGGAAATTACTTTCAGGCCAGGCTGCATTTCTTCCAATTCTGCTTTTGTCGATGCTGTAGCTGCAGAGTTTTGCCCGACCGCTTCCTCAAGGTCTGGCTTCCCATCAGGCAGTTGTGGCTGCACAGTTTGCTGAGCAGTGCCATGCTCGGTATTGCTCTTGCGTGCATGAGAAATCACATGAGTCCCGCACTGTGATATCAGGTGTGCACGCATATCGACGGAGAGAACAAATGCGGAGCACTTGGGACAGCAAGCAGAATGGTGTTGACACACATGATGATAGTGCCTTGAGATCTGTGAAACAGCGGTGATCACTTGACAGCCATTGTCTTCGTTCCAACACTTCACCTGAAGCAACAGAAATAAAATTCCAAATACCAATCAAAATAGCGCTCTGTGGCAGACATACAGTGCTCACTGACAGCTTTGCATGCCTCCAACTTTTGCCAGTCTGTTCAGCTAAGCACACAAGAGAATGGTTGGAGCAATGGAACAAGATTAATGGAAAGAAAGCTACAACGGGGGTGCAAAATAAGACAATGTGATTTTTTTTTTACTTCAAGGAAGTAAGCTTCAAACTTCTGTTTGGTTACAAAAGCAGACGCAAGTAGTATGTAGATATGTTTCCTTGTGGTGTATATTTCGTTGCACAGCATTTTGCCAATCAAACAAAATCGCTCGCTCAAGAAAAAGTGCTCTGCCAACTCTGCTTTCGATGTACCCCACACAGTTTGGCTGAAACCAAGAATGTGAGCAATAAAATGCAGCACTAAACAGAAGTAATAACAAGAGAAAAAAAGGGGGCATTTCTTGCAACAGAGAACTCCCAAATGAGAACTATAAATAAAATGCTTCGATAAACATGTTTTAAAGTGAAGGTCAGGAATAGTGAAAAAATGTTGCTGAAGTTTCCCTCTGAATGAAAATTCAGTTAAAATAACTATTCTTAATTCACTGATGCACTGCCAATTTGCAGACTTCTTTCCAGATTTCTTTGCCAGAAATCATTGCTTCAATTAACAGCACGCACGAAAGGCAAACCTTAACTGCACTTATAGCTCCAGACGTACAGCACCCCAGGTAGCACCGAACATTGGAATAGTGTTATAAAAATGTTACGTAAGTTGGAGTATGTTACATGTTGCATATTAACTTTACATTAACATTAAAAATTAACATATAACGTTATAAGTTACATAGGAAATGTTATTTTCACATTCTAAACAAACGTTGTTCTAATATAATCTTCTAAATTTTATTATAATGTTAGAGTCGCAACTATAAAACAACATTGCAAATATATTTCGAGCACGGATTTCTAGACATTTTCTCACTGTTCTTAGAGTAAAGATGTTTTTCAACTAACAGTACCTTGTAACCACATCTCTTAGATAGTACTCGCCATAGATTACATGAAGAGCCCCATTATTTTGTCACAAAACTTTAGTTATTACCCATTCCCCACTGTCACTCATGGGACATCCCGCAGTAGCGAGTATATAAGCTCGGCGGCATGATATCCGTTTGGAGGTGAGTGAATACGAGTTGCTGTGCTGTAGTGTAGTGGAGAAGGCGTCACTCTTGTTGTTGGTTCTTGCAAAGAGTTGTAAGTTGTGTGCCGTCACCACTGGCAGGTCTGCATGCTTGTGCGGCGCTGCTTCACCATTTTCGAGAAAGTTCCATTTATGTTGTTTACATGTTTCATGAATGTTTGGGGAAGGTTATTCGAACATTTATATGTAACATTACAAAAACATTAGAAAAAAAGGACATTAAGGACATTGAAAAAACATTTGAGCGTAACAAAAATGTAACATTATCGCAATGTTTCGGTGCTACCTGGGACAGTAAAATTCTGACACGCAGCGGCCCTAATAAGAAGCAAAACAAACATATCTGATAAAAGATCTTAGGCGAAAAGACACCGCGTTAACACCCAAAAACACTTCAACCACTTACTTTCGTACACGTCAAAAATAAAGTTTCCACCCCATGTTCACACACAGCACCTAAAACAAAGTTTAACCATCTTATCTTATACTAGCCCTCTTGCTTATGGTCGACAAAGAAGAGACTGACTTAAACTGCATTAATGGTGGCATTAATACTGGTGTAGCAAAGACCAGTAAGGAATCATAGCTAGTACTTTACACATGAATGGAAATATCACAGAACACAGATAAGAGGAGGAGGCAACACAGCGCCAAACAAACTTAACACCTCATTGAACACAAGTTGCATAGATAGGTGTCAATGTCCCCTCTTATTTGTATCAATGATCCTTTCTTGCTGTGCTAAGGTCAAGGTTGGAAAAATACAAAGAAAAACATGAAAACAACCTCATTATCATCTGGAACTTAACTCTTAAGTTCTTGACTTCGTTCCCCCCCCCCCCCCTTTCGCCCAAAAGGAAGCACCGCTTGTGACAGGAATTAATAACATCAGACATGTTCGACATTGCATTGTTTAACACATAAAGCTCTATTCCCAGTGTTCAACTCTATCTTCCAGTTCTGCTCAGCTGCTGCTGCCTTACCTGAAGCCAGCGGGCCCTGGGGTACCATTTATAGACATCAAGAGCATCATTCTGCAAAGGCACTTTATTTGCGCTCGTATGTCTTTTCTCTAACCTTTTAACGCGAAAGCGTTAAGCAGCCCGTGTCGTAGAAAAGCCGGTGTCGTCATTGGCATCTGTTGTCGGCATTGGCGTCGTTGACCGTGAGCGAGAAATCGACAAAAAATCTCCATAGGAGCAACTTAGGAGGCAGGTGGGCCACCTAGGTCACATGACCTTGTGGTCCCATCAGAACCTGCCTGCCCGTTTGTGAGCAAACTGCCCATCATGGCAGATGGCAGTTAAAACAATGGTTGGTCGCAAGGGGTTGCTTGGGAAGAGCAACCTGGGACTAACAAGGCTCACCGCTGGAAGCACCTGCCTTCGCAGGGCAGCAGCAAGTCACTTAACCATAGCACCGCTGCGCCAGGAGTGGTATGAGAACTCCCAGGGACCTATGAATGTGAAGTAGAGAATGACCAATTCCGCATATGTGGGCATCAACCCATTAAAGGTGCCCTGCGACATAGATAAAGCATGAGGTCTTTATTCTTTGTATGCAGAGTAAGGGACATTGTGAGCCCTGAAAGCGCAATGGGATCGCCGAAATTGTAATATCTGATATTTTAATCTTCGCCAGAAATGCTTGTTTCGAGCCGATAGTGTCACAACGCAGCGGCCATTTGCGGCAACGGAAATGAGGTGGCATCCAGTTTGGGCACTGCCTTTCTCATTGGTTGGGCGTCCAGTTTGCATATTGTTCCTTTATACTTGCAAAATGGATCCAAAATATTATGTCTCTGAGTCCTGAAAGCTTTTCACATGCCACAAAATCTGGAAATAAGCAGGGAAAGCGAACGAAAACTAACAAGAATAAACCTAGGGGCAACACTTTCCATTCCGCTTCAAACCTTCCTGGCGGCCAGCGCTGTTCAAGAAACGTTGGCTCAAACCACACCAAGACCGCAGCGAAAAAAATAAAGCCTGTCTACACACCTTGCCCAAAATTGTGAAGAGAAAGGCCGGACACGAGACGGGAGTAGAGTTTAGGGCGGAGGGGGGGTACGGCTGACAGCCTACCAGTCCGACTAAAAAAGAAACATCGGGGAGCTTCCTTTGTTGTTGTCACGCCGTCAAAATGCGCGGCTGTCTGAAGCCCCGACAAAGCAACAATTGCATGCACGCTTCCGCTCCGTGTGTGCTAGGCGCGGTTCTGAGTGGTAGCGCCCAAACTCGGTACTGGGTGCGTGAAATGGGCGACTGAAATGCACTTTCGTTTGAGCTTTTCATTCTGAATTTTCAGAGTGGAATGACTTTTGTCTGCATGCTCAGATTTCAATAATTCTTTTTGCCCTGCTCTCTGCAACGCATGATGAATCCACAATGATATTAACCGGTACTGAGGAAATCATCGCAGTGCCCCTTTAACGCCATCGCGTCATACCCTTAAGGCGGAGCTTAAGTGTCCCCTCCAATTTTTTCTATACCTCTGTCCCCTTTTTTGCTACTGCATCCCAATGGGCACTGGAACTCTCTTGGACGTCCCATGGACATCCTAAACGTCCAAGGGAGTTTCAGTGCCCTTGGTATGGTAGCCAGCCAAGCCCAAACTCTTCTTGGCAACACTGCCGAAGCTACCGAGCCAAAACACTTTATGAAGCAGAATATAATCCCGGTTGTAGTCATAATAGCTTTTTTTAAGGCATATTTTGTGCATTTTAAACATCAGTGAGTAATGCCAAAAACAGTTTCTCTGATTACAAAGAATTTGGCATGTCCAGTTACAGAAAACTTCCTTAGATGGTACCAGTTACACCAGCGACGAAGCAAAGCAACCGTGCCGTGAGCAATGTGTCAGGTGGCCATTTCACGGCCGAGCTATTGGTGGAGTGAGACAGTTACAGATGCTCCACCATTGCAGCTTTCTCTTCATTGCCAAAAAAAAAAGTTGTTGCCAAGTATACAGTAGATTAAATGAAAGTTTGCTAAAATTATTGTTTATTTTTTTTCTGACAGCTAAAACAACATCTGCACATATTAGTATATTTCTGCAAAGTGTTGTGCAATTCACAGAGGACTATGGATGAAAACATTTACACTACTAACCTGTTTTTCTTGGCAGTACTGCAAGTGCTCCTTATCAAAAATAAATGAAAAACCAGAGGTCAGTCACAAATGCAACCTGAACATTCTGAACTGAATGCAAACAAGTTTGAAATATATTCTGCTGGCAACGGTTTTCGACTGTTCTTTTGGCCTTTCTAATGGTCGCCTTTTTTCTTTTATGGATTTCATTACGAAACTATAGCTTATTTGCACGTGACGCCACGTTCGCCACGGCGGTGAACCACGCACAACATCCACCGTGCAGGCTGGAGCGGGTGGCCATACGCGAATTATAAAAACTCGCAGGTTCTCGCTGTGCTAATTGGTGCTTACACTACTCTTGCTGCTGCTGCGACGTACGTCGAAGGCAAGGGCAGAAACACTATGCAAACTAACATGTCATGCACGCATAAGCGTCTCCCAATAAGAGGACGCGTACTTCACGGTAGCCCCTGGTAGCGTACCAGGGGGGCCCCTTTTCTGTGCACGTTTTCACTGCTCACCTGTCTTTCAAAGAGGCTCTGGACAGGAACATCTTTCCAGGAGACTGCATTGTCCGGGGGCCAGACGTCAGAGTCTAGAGGACAGGCGGGCCCAACGTCTTCACTCGCGCACAGTTGGTAGCAGGTTTTGCACAGACAGTGTCCGCACGGCAGGATTCCGCTCGTCCTGGCCACGACTCCACACAGGCTGCACACCCAAGCCGGAGGAATTGGCTCGATGAAACGCAGCGGCCTGCGATCCAATTCCTCGGAGAATCCCACCAGCGCGTGCGAACGCTGTTCTGTGCCGCAGGACATCGCATAGGTAGAGTTGGCCCAATGAGATGGCTGCACCAAGGTCAGTCACAATCTGCTGTTGGCGCGAAAGTGTCTACGCTGTTGCCGTTGGTACCTCAACGGTAAAGCGCCTAAAGTGTGAATAATCCAACCAGAAAATGCAGGAACGACAACGTCTCACAGTTGGCGCCAAACAACGTTCCGAAATTGAGCGGGAAAATGGGGAAAACCACCTTTCGCTCTATATCCGCCGCTTCGTATTCCTTCATTGCTTCGTAGCACGAAAAAAATAAAAAAATGTCCTCACATTTTGCTCAATAAAATGAACTCAAAGCTGTACATGTTTTTTAGAGCGCGTATAGTGATTTTTTTTGTATCTCAATAGAAAAAGTCGCGAAAAACGTGTGGTGTAAAGCAAACCGGAAAAAATAGACCAAAGCCGCATCTAGCCGCGCCAAAGCCAGGCCAGGGCACGCAGCAGATCCCACCGTAGACGTTGGCGGGTTATGTGCGAGCGGCCTACAACTGAATTAACGATTTCTCTTCTCCGTGCCTATTTAACAGTAGCAGACAGTAGTGTCTAGATGCGAAGTTCTACAGCGAAAGAAGCAACTTTCATGACACACCTGTAGTAGCAATGTCCGACGAAAGGAACGAAACTTTCCCGCACCCCGTCGCATCTCCCGGCGCGAAGCCTGGAAGTTTGTGTGAAATGCTGTGTTGATGCGTGGTTAGTGCGACTGGCGAGTCTGCCAACTTCGCTCAGAGTTTTCACTTGGGTCAGCCGCAGTCCAGTGAGTTGACATCATCTTTTCACCGCGTAAATATTTGCGCATAAATTTCTGCCAACGCAGAATTGGCACTCCAATTCCCGGTGCTCAGATGCGCCAGAAATCACCGTTGTTGATGTATACGAAAAAAAAAAAAAAAAAAATCATGCGTTTGTGTGCAGTTCGCTGGGAACTAGTGACAGTATAATGCTGCTTGGAGGGTGAAGTTCAGCTCGAAACAACTATTTTCTCGCTGCAAATGGCACGTTCTGAGGGAATAATTGGCCAGGGATTGGTGCGGAAGAGTGGGGTTTCTTTCGTGCCTTTTCTCGTAAACAGCGTGGACACATTATGTGCGCGCCGACTCAGTGTAGGAAGGCCATAGCAAGTCGTGTACCAGATTCAAAGACCACTTCTCGATGCAGTGGAACGTAATGACAGAAAAAGGTTTTCAGCAGAGTCTACAGTTATATACACAGAAAGTTTGTAAATCCCGCACTTTGTAATGTAACGCGGTAGGCGTCTCTCTTTATTCTTGATTACTGCGCACACTTCAGGCAGCTGTTGTAATGCCTGTCTAGTTTAATTGCTAAAGGTCAGGGACAGCGCCCGGATCTTCACTGCGTGGTGGCGAGTCAAATTTCCGGGAGACATGATGCCACTGTTGCATTGCTGCTCTTATAGGTGAAAATGTATATATAAATGAACAAAATATAGGGGTGCCTACAACAAGGGTGCCTAATGAAGGCTCAAGGAAGAACTCTGCAGTTTTATAAGTGCTGGCAAATTTTTGGGGTGGCTGCTTTGGTACCGTCACTACTAAAGGTCTTTTCGTTTTTAATGGAAATTCAGATGACGGCAGTTCTTCTAATGTGAAACATATTCGGGTAATGTGACATATTCGGTGAACTTCTCCGTACTGAACTGTGCGCTCTAGCACACGTTTAGTTGCAGAAAGAACGAAGGCTGTTCTTGCCGATTGTTATTGGGCTCCTCACCTTTTCCCTTTACAAACTGTTTCACAATGCAGGGTGGCCTACTCGAACACTCGTCTGGTTGACCTCCCTGCCTTCCCTATCCTCTCTTTTATATGCATACCATTACTCTTGAACTCCATCATTAATTCACTTTACTTGCCTTTCTTTTTAAGCTTTTATGAGAAAAACTGTTTCTGATAGGTGGAGTGAAACTGCACTCTTTTTTCAGCATATTTTTTCACCATGAAGCGAGAAATGTCGTCTTCAGTGTCCCTTTTTTCATGCTGGTTGCCAAATGTAGGCTGTCAAAACGTCCGCGCTAAGGGTTGTCAGTCTTTTAGCCTCAAGGAACCTCTGTGACATTCAAAAGGTGTTGAGCAGCCTTGTTTGATCTGGCTGTCACCCCTTGCTGCCTATCATGCATGCAGAAAACAGCGCGAAGACACACAGAACCTGGAACAGTGGTCAAAATCATTGACAATTACTATTTAGTTAAATAACTGTACAATGCAGCAGTCAGCATTAAAGGAGTATAGACATCTGACTTGTGGGTGCGTGTTCTTTGGTTTGGAATCATGCGTAAGGCATTATTTTATGTGGATTACCACGTGGTATCCTCCTACGATGGCTAAATAACTTATAATTGAATTTCTTTCTCGTGGTGTTTCGGTTTCGCTTTCAACAGCCAAACGATGAGTGACGTCAACACGAGGCTTGTAGGCCACGTGAGGCATGAAAAGGCTGCAATATAATCGCTGTTTCTACATAAGTTGTCATTCCAGCTCCTGTGGAAGGCTGGTTTCAGCACTGTAGCGAATTATAACGATGAAGCAGTGATTATATCGCAGTTTTTCCAAGCCACTTGCGACCTATAACCTCTCTTTGACGTCACAGCCATCGTTCCACTATTGATACCGAAACAGCTTGGCAGAAAAATTCGATTATAAATAATTTGGCGGCTGTAGGCGAATGCCACATGGTGATTCATGCATAGTAGTGTCTTCCGCATCATTATAGAGAAGAAAACATGCCACCAAAATTAGGTGTCTATACTCCTTTAATCAGTTATGGTATGTCCAGTCCCGAAATAAGAAGGGTTGATGAAAGGTGGGGTTTGAAGCATACATGGAATTAAGTGCTCTAAGATCCAAAAAAACATTCCATGGAACCTAACGGGCTCCACAGTACTCTGAGAACTTTTGATTCAGGTGACTACTTGTAGCGAGCGGTTTTCATTTCAATGTAGATGTCAAAATTCATTTTCGCAGTGATGCTGGAACAGCAAGCTTCAAAGCACGACCAAGAAGTGCCAGCAATGGAAAATTCATCCGACCTTGAGCTCTCGCAGCTGCAGAGACAGCTGCATGAAATACGCGCCCAGCTCGCAAAATCGAGGTGGGTGTTTGTTTTATTTAATTTCTTATACTACCCCCGTGTTTCTGAGACGCTATCAGGGTGAATGCAATCGGTTGAAAATAGAACATGTAAAAGGTGGGGTACATAACCGAACCTAACTGAGGTCACCCACTACTACAAAGTTACACATGGCTCAACTTGTGACACAGCTTAAGGAAGGCAGGCATGTGAACACCATCAATATCACTTGTTGCATAACGCCTGCCGCGGTGGCTCAGTGGTTATGGTGCTCAGCTGCTGACCCAAAAGACGCGGGCTCGATCCCGGCCGTGGTGGCCAAATTTCGATGGAGGCGAAATTCTAGAGGCCCGTGTACTGTGCGATGTCAGTGCACGTTAAAGAACCCCAGGTGATCAGAATTTCCGGAGCCCTTCACTACGGCATCCCTCATAGCCTGAGTCGCTTCGGGACGTTAAGCCACATAAACCAAACCATACTTGTTGCATAAGGACAGATTTTACTCGTATAAGGGCAGTGAACCTTGTGTTACAATGTTATTAACAAAATCATTCCTTTCAACAATACTTCCGGAAAAAAAAAATAAACACTTGAAGGAGTTCTTTCTAGAAATTGATGATGCTGTAGTCAGAAGGTGTTGTGTTGTGTAGTGTAATGTGCGAAAAAAGTGAGAATGCTCTATGCTTAAGTGTTGTGGTGTCCATTTATGAGCTGAAAAAACTGGTAGCTGGAACGTTTGAGACGGCAGCCTCAGTTTGTTTGGCAGCTCTCAAAGCCTGTTTAATCCAGAGGCGCTGAAAGTTTGTCAAGAAATGTAGCTATTCTTCCTAGGGTCCTTGTGTGCCGAGATGGTAGTGGTCCCCTTTTTTCTAAAGCCCTGCACTCCCATGCACAGTGTCTCTGTATTCTTGCTAATCGTGTTCGCAACCATCATCGTAATAAGAGAGTAATTACTCATTGACGTCCACCCGAGCGCAGCCATACGGCTACAAAGGAAAGCTATACAGCTTTCTCAGAAACTCCGTAGTGAAAGAAAAATTCGTCCTGGTACGGGGTTCGAACCTGGGACCACGGCTTCACCGGAGCAGTCGCTCTACCAATTGAGCTAGCCCGGACGGCAAGCTTATGGTAGGGCGAGAGCGAATTGATCAATAACTCGAAGTGGGAACAGTGTTGACCAAATGTTTAGAGCGACCATTTGGTAGAGCGACTGCTCTGGTGAGGCGGTGGTCCTGGGTTCGAACCCCGGACCAGGACGAATTTTTCTTTAACTACGAAGTTTCTGAGAAAGCTGTATAGCTTTCCTTTGTAGCCGTAAGGCTGCACTCGGGTGGACGTCAATGAGTAGTTACTCCCCTATTACAAATCTACTCCACCTTGGGGGATTCCCCTAAACATTTGGTCAACCATCATCATAACGTCTCCCGATGGACCCTTTGTAACACTCTGGAACTCAGCTTTTCCACACTATGAAAACCCCTTCACCATGGTGGCCAAACCTGTTTTGGAGGCATCTATTGTCAAAGTAATGCCGTGTGCCTTTCCTGCTTGCGTCTGCCGTGTGTAGCTGAGTGATAAAGGGATTAAATGCAGCTCTGCCAAGACATTGCTACGCAAAAGCAATACACCCTCCCCGCATTTGGATTGTGAACGATGATAAACCCAGCTGTGCCATGTAGCATGCCGCACTGCACCCAACTTTTGACCCTAGGGCGGGCCACAGCACCATGGTGAAGGGGTTTTTGCTGTGCAGGGTCTATAACCTGTAGCCTAATGCAGGGTCTATGTTGTGCAGGGTCTATAGCCTGTAGCCTAATGCAGGGTCTATGTTGTGCAGGGTCTATAGCCTGTAGCCTAATGCAGGGTCTGTGTTGTGCAGGGTCTATAGCCTGTAGCCTAATGCAGGGTCTATGTTGTGCAGGGTCTATAGCCTGTAGCCTAATGCAGGGTCTGTGTTGTGCAGGGTCTATAGCCTGTAGCCTAATGCAGGGTCTGTGTTGTGCAGGGTCTATAGCCTGTAGCCTAATGCAGGGTCTATGTTGTGCAGGGTCTATAGCCTGTAGCCTAATGCAAGGTCTATGTTGTGCAGGGTCTATAGCCGGCCATTGCTATCCAGACAACATTGCAGGCATATTAATATGGCAGTCGTAACATGTCAGATAATGTAATCCTAGCCAGTACCATCGTGGCTGCTACAAGTACCCACTGCAAACGAAGAAAGAACAGGCAACCAAAAAATTGGTGTTTGTATTTTTCTAAGGTTAGGCCAGGTATAAGGCAGGCAGGACATGGGTCCATAAGGTGTGTTCTATCATAAAGGCAGCTGGGATTTGCATGACAGGTTCATTTGTGCCATTGTTGGACCATTTTGAGGCCGCACAAAGAGTCCAACTTTGGAATGTTAAACACTGTGTGCCATCAACATTGTTTATGGAGGTAGCAGCATTGTGAATAGATAAATAAATAAATAATAAATTGTAGTGTACGAATTAACAGTGCCCTGCTTTGTCCCTCTGCTGGCTAGGTGCAAAGCTGGTGGCTCTGCCCGGGAGGACGCTGTCGCAAAGCTAGACGAAGTGTGCAAATTGCTACAGCACGAGGAGCGGCTAGATGACCGTTGTGCTGCCCCGGTCGGCAACACTGAAGAATGCCTCGGTGACCGTTCTGCTGCACCTGCTGGCAACACTGAAGTGTGCCTCAGTGACCGTTGTGTTGCATCTGTCAGTGAGAGCGAAGAGCACCCTGGTGACCATTTCGCTGCACCTGTCAACGAGACCGTGTCCACAAATGACGCGTTCACAATGACTGACAACATTGCACAAAGTGTCGCCATTCCCGACAGTTCGTCGCAAAGTGAACGTGCCAGAGTTTGCCCTGTTGTGAGCTCCGGCAAAGTGAAAGCAGTGGTGGTAGCTAGTAGCGAGGTCATTCCACCTACGCCGAGCGTCCTGGAGAACTCGCCGTCTCCGCCTGTTATCATGCACGAGTGCCTCGATGTCGCCCGTGAGACTGTTTTAACCAGTGCAGATGACGAGCTGTTTCTCGCGGAAGCTGACGAAAGGAACAGTGAGTCGGGTGCGTCTGGCTCCAATGAGGACCACTGCTATGCCGCCGCGGATGCAAGCGCCAGCAGAATTGTGCTCCCCAATGTGATTAGCGCGGAACGTGCTCCTTGTGCCTTGGAAACAACCGCCGTTCGGAGGGCTGAAAAAAGGCCCGCTGAAGCGCCGCACGTGCTGAGCAAGAAGAGGAAGGTGGCGCCACTTGATTCGTCGGAGCGGTGCATCATTGTGACTCAGAAGAGCGGACAGCCCGTGGCTGCGCAGAGGCGCATTGTCCAGGTCAATGACTCCGCGAGCGGTGTCTCGGGAAGTGGCACGGGCGATCTGTCAGTCCTGGAAGAAGACACCTCGCAGCCACTTCCTCACCAGTCTATGGTCACTCTGTTGGTCAAAGATGACAGTGGTGCATTGCTCCAATCAGCCACTATGCCTGGTTCGCTGGAAAGTGGATCTCCGGGGGCACAGAAAATCATCTTGCAAATGAGGGTCTTGCCGCCGCGAGCCAGTGAGTTTTCGCAAGTCCTTTTCTTCGTTTTGTGTTCCATCTCTTTGTTAACAAGGCACACTGTCAGTGCAGTTGGTTCATTCTAAAAAAAAAAAGAAGAAAAACTGGGTAAAGAAGGCAAGAAGTGTATGTAACTCGGAATCGGTCTCATCAAACTTATTTTTCTTCCCTGTATCCGTTTCATTCTATTCTTATCTTTTTCTTGTGTGCTGTTTGGTGATCCATGGATGATTCATTACAATGGCAGCTACCATTTTAAATGAACCAGCCGGTTTGAATGCACTCACCTGAATCAAGAAGCTTTAGGAAATGCTGGGCAGGAGCCGTGTACTTGACTCCATTTATTTGCAGTTTGAAGTTTGCAGGGAGAACTTCTCGCCATCTAAATGATGTAATAAGGAAGCATCGCTATGTGTCAATAAGCATGTAAGACCTTGGGGCTTCTCGGCATGCATTGCAGAGATCGTGTCTTGCTGCCACAAGTTCAAAGAAGCCATTAAGCTAACAAAGCAGGAAGACAAGTCAATCATGTAATGCCCATCGTATCAACAATGCAGACTGTAAAAATGTACATAGTTTCCATTTACGCTTGCAGACGTACATCTAGTTGCTCATTATACTGCAAAACTTTCGATGACGGCGAAATTCTGGAGGCCCGTGTGCTGTGCAATGTCAGTGCGCGTTAAAGAACCCCTGGTGGTCGAAATTTCCAGAGACCTTCACTACGGCGTCCCTCATATAGCCTGAGTTGCTTTGGGACGTTACACCCCAATAAACCATTATACTGCAAAAATGGCCCCTTAGAACACACTTGTCGAGAAAAATGTCTTATGTGCCAGCTGGCATAGATGCATGAGGCCAGATGGAAGATAACGGGCTGGGAAACCTAACTGTAATGGCAGAGCAGCCTAAGGTTGTCAGTGTCGTACTGTTGCAATGGCAGGAGATGGAGCAGTTTTGCTTTTCACTAGTTATTTATTGTATGCAGCTTAGTGCTTTTGCGCAGTTATGTCGGTCTTAGATATTTGGAAATTATTGCATAATTCATTCATTTCACTGAAACGGTAATTATATTTTTTTAATAAATCTTCTTTTTTTTTTTTGTCACATTTCTGCAGTTTATGGACTAGAAATGAAATACTGGAAGTTCATGAATTTTATGCTACATTGTCGTTGCCTGGACATTGCAGGGTTATTTAATTTAACAAGAGGTGGACAAAAGTGCGGAACCTGGTGATATCTTTGTCCGATGTTCTAGCGGAATCCCACAAGTTGGATTAGATTTGTAACTACGGAATAATTACTCATTAGCATCCATTCAAGCATAGCCATGCGGCTACGTACGAAAGCTGTACAGCTTTTACAGAAATTTTGTCATCATCATCAGCCTGACTACGGCCACTGCAGGGCAAAGGCCTCTCCCATGTCTCTCCAATTAACCCTGTCCTTCGCCAGTTGCGGCCACCGTATCCCCGCAAACTTCTTAATACCATCCGCCCACCTAACTTTCTGCCACCCCCTGCTATGCTTGCCTTCTCCTGGAATCCACTCCGTTACCCTTAAGGACCAGTGGTTATCTTGCCTTTGCATTACATGCCCTGCCCAAGCCTATTTCTTCCTCTTGATTTAGACTAGGATGTCACTAACCCGCGTCATAGTTGAGGAAAAATTGGTCCTGATCTTACGTTCAAGCCTCACCTAGGTTGTCGCTCTACCAACTGAGCTAATTGGGATGGCTAGCATGTAGTAGAGCAGGAGCAAATTGATGAACAACTCGAAATGGGAACGGTGCGAGTCTAATGTTTGGGGAATCCCCTCAAGATGGTGTAGATTTGCTGGTTGTGTGTAGGCAAAGTACAGTCGCGGGTAAAAAAGATTAGCACACACGACGGAACACCGGAGCGCCGGAATGACAACGCGTGGCGCTGCGGGTGGCGAAGAGGCTGATAACGAGAGTGCCGGGCCGTTTCCATTCTACAGTATTAGGGGGGTTCAGCGGACTGCCACGGACAGCAAAATTACTGGCTGAAAGCAGCGCTATCATCTATTGTTCGCGCGAGTTCCTTTTGACAAACCATCGCGGACATAAAAAAAAAGGTAATAAAAAGAGGCCATCTTTGCTCATGATAACCGAGCCAAAATAAATGCCGCAAGCACAGTCACGTAGGGTCGGCACTTCAACGCTCGGGCGGTGCACGCTTGATAAAGCTTACTTCCTGCCGTCCCCCCCTACGCTGCAAACATGGAAACGGCCCGTTAGGCAGGTCTGCGTACCGCAACGCCGCGTGGTGAGATATACAAATTCTGATCCCCAATGATCTGTGCTAATATTTTTTGCTCGCGACTGTACATTGTTGGGTAGAAATTTGGTTTAGTCCAATTTTTCAGAAATCTTCTTGGGGTGTGAGAATTGGGTGAAACTGGATTTCACTCATAAATGAAGGGCTCTCTATATATATCCATTAAGAGGTCGTTATTTAGTGATGACAGACGGTCACAGTGGTCATCGGACTTGGTTATTATAGCATATTATAATGTAGTTGAAAGGAATGAAATTAGCTGTACTTGATGTAAACCCTTAAATTGGTTTGCTGCGTTTGCTGGTATTCTAATCACTGATCAGCTCTGTGACGGCCGCAAGGTGCACGCGGCCCTACTTAGCTGCCTCTGTAATGTGTTCTATAACACGGAGGCAGCCCTTTCTCTTTTGCTTTAATATATGACCAACCGTCCCTTCCAATACTATAGAGTGAACTTGTTCTCATTCATTCATTCATTCATTCATTCATTCATTTACTAAAAAAAAAGTGTTACTGTTTCTGATTGGGTGCTCACTTCTTGATAATGATCATTGCTAGTAGAAGGGGAAGAACCTGATTTAATTAATTGCAGAGAAGGCAGAGTTTACTTGTAAAATATTTTACAGAAAGGTCTGACACAAGTAAAAAAAAAGATATAAAACTGGCATTTTCTCTTGTGCTCCTGCATTCAGCGCTTTGGTCTGGCCTCCTTTTAGATGGAATTAATGGGAATGACCCATATTACGTGTCTCCCACAAGACACACAAAGGAATAGCATTGTTTTGTTTACAGTGCGCTCCCTGTGGATCCTCTTCTTTTTCAGTGGCAGGTCCAGTGTCGAGGCAGAAAACGCAGACCACTGCATGTCAGGTATGTCTACCGTTTTTGACTGGAACTCCGTTTGGATTTCTCACCAGTGCTTCTGGGAGGTAGCAATCTTTCCTTGTTTTTTGTTGCGAGAACAAAAGTCTTTATTGTTTTTTGTGCACAAAGGCTGTTTGTTTCATCTTTCGTCTCCTTTCTTTTTTTGCCTGCATCTTATTTACTTGCTACGCCCTTCTGAAACAGAGATTTGCAGCAAGCACTTACTATATGGCAACATGTTACCTCGTTCTAAGGGCTGCTGGTATATTTCCACTGTAAATGGAGCTAGCAGTGGCCAAGAAATGAAGCAGAAGTATCGCTACCACCGGCCATTTTCACAAGCAAAGTGCAGTGGCATCCAGATCAATTTTTTTACGCGTGGGTCTCTCTTAGGCTAGGCTTACATCACCATTCACTTCCAAGCTGCGACCGCTGTGTACTTGTTGGTATCATGAGCTTGAATCAGGTGGTGGGAAAACTGCGTTTTGTTTCTAAATCCAATTCCCTCAGCAATAAATGAGTATTTTGGTGCTGGACAAACACAAAGTGATGGCAAAGAGTGGAAGGAATGATTTTTAACAAAAATTGTATGGTCCTGTTCTTAGAATCCCTTTAAAGGGACTCCGAAACACCTTTCGAGGAGAACACATCCATTCAATCATTGCATTGTGTTGTCATGAAAACCTGAGCCAAATAATGCACTTCTACACGCAGCAGAGAACCCACAATCATGCGTAAAAGTTGGCGAGCCCTTCCTGGTGACTTTTTTATGCTCGCACCTTCCTCTGTTGCTCGCACCTGTGTATACAAGATGAGAGGTGGCTGTTGGTCAGATTCTTCCAAACAGGCAGCTACCGTGGCTGTGGCCAATAAGCCACGTAGCTCTGACAGGTCAGGAAGCTCTGCCCCTGAAGGTGGAACCGGCGCTCCTCCGCCGGCCTTCCAGCATGCAAAAAGTGACAGGAGGAGAGGGAAAGACATGAAGACGCTGAAATTCGAATTTTGACTACAGATAACTTACCTTCTACATGCCGCATTGAAAAAAATTCTTGCTGGACAGTATTCGTGAAGTGGCGTGCTTTAACATCCCAGGCATGCCGCAACTTTATTAGAGCCCCTTTCAGGGACCCTTTAAGATCTCCGGAATGGGCGCCTGAGTCAGCCAAGGCCCACTTGTGTCTCCGAGCCATTGCTAGTTTAGACATTCCCAGGTAGTAGTGGGAGGTGGTTAACCCTTTAACCGCCAATTCATTTTCCGAAAAATGCACCAAAATCGGCAATTTTTTTTTAAGTGACCATAATTTTCTCCTTGTAATTCTGTTTCTGAAAATATATTACTTCGATGGTTTCTGGTGAAAATTAACACAAAGTTTGAAAGGAAAAACAGTTTATGAGGGTGACTTTCCCACAGTGCATGCCGTAGTAATGGGCAGAACGCATTGAAATACCACGTATTTATCTAATATTATACGCTATGACACAAAAGAAAGTGCATAGACATTGCTTCGTCCTAAAGGAAAGGCCTCGTTCAGCCTTGAGATCACGGGCCACAACTTCCAAAGACTGGGGTGCGGGTGGGTCGTTCATTCACGGTTTTCATATCGGTGAAATGGAGGCAGTGCATCAACGTGTTGAAGCAGTTCCTTCTCATGGCCTTCCTGTACACTGGTGTCTGCAAAACTTCTTTTGTAGGTCAGTACATTTCTACTCGAAGTTTACCAACAATACCCTGCAATATTATCAGAGCAAGGAAGACCATGATCTCATTGAGGTCTGCCGGTTTTCGTTCAGAACGCCGAGCAGCAAAGTACACCGCAGAGCGGTTCGTCTCTGCGACAATAACGTCAATGATGTCCCAGTCAGAAAATACCTAAAACCAGCCGAGAATGTTGTGCTCGTCAGTGGGCTGCCGCAAGATCCCAGGCACTGAGAAAAATGAAACCGTGGAGGCGCGAGCGGTGGGTTTTTCGTGCTCACACGCTGCCACACACATGCAGCAACTCACCCTCCTCGTCGTCGCCGTTTTCGTCGTCATTTGAAGCCGACTCCAGCATGTACAAAGTCCGAGTCACTTTCAGAAACAAATTCCATATTCTCAGAAATGCTGCTGTCACAACTGCTTGAAGAAGCAGCTCTTTTTCTTGGGACACTGCCACCACCAGCATTCCTCATTGATGATGCCATTGTGAAATGACTCTTTTGAGCCTTTAAATTACGCGCCAAAGGCGTAAAATGCGTTTTTTCATGGTCGACTACTGCCCTCTAGTGTTCGAAATCGCAACCAATGCGACTGACGACCGTAACTCGTCTTTTGAGGTTGCAGCACCGCAATATCGGGCCGGACGAGTGTGACTCGTCATTGGCGATTTTGGTACATTCTCCCACCCATGACGAGTACAGCTCGGGGTTGGTGGTTAAAGGGTTAAAGGTACGCTGAGGACAAATAGAAGTTGGCCTATACCAATAGGGTGTGGTGTTCTAATCTAAGAGAGGCCACTCTCGCCAAAATAAATGTTTCTATGAGCTAAAAAAGAACAAAAAACAAAATACAGGTGTCGCCATCACTGGTCGGTTTAGGAAGTAAAACGCATGTGTCGGCCCCGATTTTTTGGTGCTGCTCCCAGAGGCCACGCCACACTGCCATTCACTTCAGGATGGTGGAAACTTGTCCTTTTTGGTGAGGGCGCCAGAAGTCCAAATCATCCGGCAGGAAGATTTTTAAAACCTATTTTCACGGCGATGAATATGTAGTTGGCTGTACGACAAACGTCATCATAGCTACAGAGAGGCACAGACTCAATTTTTATGAAGAATAATAATACAGTGGAGTTCTGCTTATTGTCCTTTTAAGGGAAATGAGGTGGGGCAGCCATGACATTGCAGGCGCATGGTATATGCTCCACATCCACCACTAACGTGGGGCATTTGGTAACAACATGGCGCGCAGCACTGTTTTTTTTTGTCATTGAGCATTACAAGAATATAAGCGAGGCTGGAAGAACTGTTCTTGATCCGTGTCCTACCTTAACCACAGAGCAGTTGCACATCCCTAGTTGGTGGTGTGAATGCACTGGTTGGGTACATAAGTGTCTCTGTAAAATTTCTTTTTTACGGCGGAAGCCTTTAGTGCCTCATCGTTGTAAGCAGGAGCTGTCGACAGAAATGTCACGCTTTTCAATTGGTCCAAACGGTCGTGATGTCACAGCGCACAAATTTCAAACGGGGCCAATTGTACTTTGGCTACTAACCATGCAACCAATTATAGGGATGGTGTAGTGATGCACCAAGTAAGTGGGACTGAGGTTAGTTAATTGCTTAGTTAACCAAGTAGTCTAATTAACCTTTCTAGTCACACCAGATAAATAAATAAAACCGAGTAAGAAATTGGTCGAGTTTGGGAATCAAACCAGGACCTCCGGAGTGCGAGACGAGCACGTTACCACTCTGCCATGCCAGCTGGATGGATTGGAATGAACAAAGGCGTGTCTAGTAAATACAGTGTCTTCGTTCACTCCCATCTTCCTCCCTTCCCGTTACCATGAGGTTCAGGTGTCTACATGAGAGAAAGATACATTTCCTTTCCTCAAAAACCACTTTACGGACGAGCAAGGTGTAGAGCCGAACGGGCGATGGCGTTCTGTGGACTCCCTGGCAGCGTTGCAAGACGCTGTCGCGTTCCACTCTTAGAAGCGAAGCTTAACATCTTATCCACACATGAGTGACACAAGCAGCACCACCGCACTTAAGGCTTCCGACTCACCGCACTTTAGGTCAACAAAGCGCCCCACTGAATTTTTTGGATTGGTGCTGATTTTTCTCGATTGTGAAGAGTTGCAGTGTCTGTAGAGCTTTTCTCTAGCTGCGCAAGAGGGTCAGTGTTAAGTGGATTTGATTGGAACTGCCGTGATTATTTCTGAGTTCAATGTGATTTCTTGCCGTGGTTGCACGGTGCGCGGAGGACACATTATCATGAACTTCACCTCGTATGCTGGAAGCGCGAAGTTCAATCTGCTGTGGCGCTGGGTACTTACCAGTTATTCGATGGGTGCAAGCGTTCCCCTGACCTCTAGGGTGCATTGCTTGGAAACTGGCTCTTTCACCCCACCTCAAGCAGACCAGAAACCCAGCAGCTGCGGTGCTCTTTGCCCAAGCTACGCTTGCGCTGTTAAAACGAAGTCATTGTCATTGAAATTACCATTAGCCTCATTTAGAAATATTCTCCGCTGTTGTTTCTTGTGCACCGCAGACTGACAGGGTGATCATAAGGAGGCCCCGGAAAGTTCGCGAACCCTCACCGCCAGCACAGCCGTGCACTGCCATCATGAAGACACTGACAACGCCAGTGCGGCGCTCTCAGCGACGCAAGAAAGGTGAGTGTGGCCAGTGAAGAAAATTAGTGAATCTAACGCTAGCTGGTGGATGTAAATGGACCTTTCTTTAAAGCGCAGCTCTTAGGTGCTCCCGTTCTTGCGTTCCATGTCGTATTCAGCATCAGCATTGTCGGTGTAACTGGTTGTCCAAGTAGCAGAGCGAAACGCCACCTGGAAAGTGGCTGTCACTTGAAGATCCTTACGGCGTAACACAGCGTAACACGCCACCTTGCAGCATCGGAGTTGTCGGCGTAACATGCCACTTGACAGGTGGCGTGTTGGCAGCTAGTACATGCCAGAGCGAATCTCCACCTGCCACGGGAAGATCCCGGAGGGCAGCTACCTGTAGTGACGTGTGAAAAGCTGTGCTCAAACTTCACATTACCGAGTTTTGTAATCATCATAATCAGCGAATGATTTCAGTAGTGTGTTGTTTTCCTTTTTTCTTGTGCTTGCTTTCTGTATTTAATGCCTTCTCGCACGAAATACACTCAGTTGTAAGTCAGCGCTGTGTCAGTGTTCTTCCTTTTTGTATTCCCGTGTTGCTACGCTGTTTTGTTCCAGTAGCATAATCATCTGTCAGTTTTCTTTTTTGCGGAGTGTTGAAGCCAAATTTTCAACTGTATGCTTTCTTTGCAACAATGCATAAGGCATTTGTATACATGGATCACCACGGGTAATTCACCTCCACCCGATAATGGTATTATTGAGCTTCTTCTCTCATGATCTTTTGGCTATGGTCACGATAGTCTAAATGTGGCTCTGGCATTGGTGTTCAGTTTTTCATGTGAGGCATAAAAAGAACGAAGCTATAATTTCTGTTTTGTCACCTTAATTTGCTGCAGTACATGCTGCAATGCCAGCTTGCCTCGAAGAGCCAGAGTGACAATGCATGAGGAAGCAGCCGTTGTATCGCTGCTTTTTATATGCCTTGCGTGGCCTTTCCCGAACTTTTGACATTTTAGCATCGTTCATCTGTTCTAACCAAACCCAAAGCAGTGTGGGAGAACAAATTCAGTTGTAAATTATTCACTGGGCCAGGGCAAATTCCAAGTGGTGATATGTGTTTATGAATGTGTTGGGAATCATTGCAAAGAAAGAAAGCTCAGCTAAAGTTTATTCTGCACTCCTTTAAAGGGGCCCACAAACACAATCTTAGTTGACTGTTTCGCCTGTTGATCACATACAGTGAGTTACAATGGTGCTATTAGCATCGGTAATACCACGTATATTCCGTTTTTTAATATTTTAATGTCCTCCCAAAAACAACTTCACGGCTCTGATGGTGTACCCACACAGTGGCGGGCTTTAGCAGCAGATATGACATCACCTGGCGTGAGCTTGATGACCGGACAAACAGTAAATATACTGCAAATTGTGTGAATAAACAGAGGCACATTTTGTCACCTGTCGATGTTTTATATTAGATCAACAAAAACAACTTGTTTGTCTTAGATAAAAGCCCTGCAAAACAAGTACTAAAATAAAAATACACCACCAGGGGCTCTGGCATGGAAACGACGCTGCCAGTCTCAACAAGAACGAGTTACAGAGAGCAGGCAACCATGGAGTGCAAACTTCCGTGACATGCTCTGGCAGGCTGTTTTGATTGGTTGCGCCAGGTGCCGTCATTGGGAGAGTGAAGTAGGAGTGGGAAGCCCCGCCAAAATCGACTTGAGGGCAGCATTTTGTTTGCTTGTATTTTGAAATTTCTTCATGGAATAACTTCCGTTCCTGTGTATCGATTCCTGTAATTCTTTTGTAGTCAGCATCTGTGTGACATAAAGAATCCACCTGAAGTATAGCCGGTATCCCCCCAAGCTGTGTTTCGCAGCCCCTTTAAGAGTTATATAAGAACTATGGAGAACAGTGGATCTTACACAGTGTGGTCAGATCTTATACCCTTGTCAGGCAGTAGGTAAAATGCTAACATTAGCATTCGTACTTCACCAAATAAAGTGCCTCAGAATGTGCCGTGCATTTGGTGGTGATGGCTCTTGGTAATGCACTACTTATTCCAGATATCGTCTCATTGGCAGGAATTTTCAACAAGCGGTGTTTCCAAATAGATGAAAGTGCATAGCCTCTCGCAGTAAATTACTACATGCCGTCCTCACGTGCAGTCCTTAGAAAGGCACATACAACTGCTGAGCAGACTAGGTGATCCTAAGTATAAGTGACTGATCTCCCTGCACGTGCGGCTTGTGTTGACAGGATGGACCATCTTATAGGTCACCATCATCAGCCAAGCTATGTCCACTACCGGACAAATGTCCAGTGTTCGCCAATTGTTAGGCGTGCATGAATAGCGGTTTTCTAATTCAGGGAAAATTTGAAGCAAGTAGTAATTTTCTTTCGAAGTGAATATTTTATGCAGTTTTGTCACACGTAGCTGTTACATTAAAAAAAAAAGAAGGTAGAGTGCATTTGTCGCACTCATTGAACCTATGTCAACATTTTTCAAAAATGGCCGCCTGAAATTGAAGGAGTTGGCCCACGCACGGAGCCAACCTATTCGCATGGTCTGTTTAGGTTAGGCTGAGTCGCTGTTATTACATGCCTCATGCTGGTGCCCATTCCCGTCATTCGTGAAGCTCTATGAGTACAAAAAAAAAAAAAAAACAGATGGACGGACAGACGATCAGATAATCTCATGCAAGCAGTGTGCATAAGCAGTGATTTTGTCTGAATGCTTTTATGATGAAAAGTTTTCCAAATGATGCTTTTACTTTGGTGGTTTTCCAATTTTGTCACATCGAAATGCTTGAACCTGAGTCAAGTCATTCCGTGCGGGTTTACCTCAACTTGCTGCAGTGCTGTTTGTGACGAATGACTTACCGTAATGCTTGCCGCTGTCGTTTTGCTGCTCTGCGTGGTGAGCACACCAACAACCACCTCTTGCTCCTCGCCGCCATCTGACATCCTTCCTTGCTGCCATCCTGGGGCTTGGCCTGAGTAGCAAGAGCTAAGAGCTGGGTGCACGCCGAACAGGGGCTGCCAAAACGAGCGGGTGTGCAGTTCTCCCGAGCGAAAAGACACACTTCTGCAGTCATGCAAGGTCCTTGGTTCGTGAGCAGCAGAGTCATCTCAGTGCTTCCAGGCCTCTCAGTTGCCGTTATCGCTGACACGAGCGGCACCTGACATCAATTGCTGACGGGCACAGCGGCTTTCGCCATTATCACGTCTGGGCTTCACTATCGGCGCTTGTTCGGGTTTTCGAAAGATGTCATCGCTCACACCTTTCAGGTTGGATATCGAGGTGCTTTTGAGCCAGAATCACCGTTTAGGAAGCTGTGAGACTAGCTAGGAGGTGTAACTGAAAGCTGGCGTTCTGTGCTCCTTAGAGAATGGAATTGCTCTAAACCTCTGTTTGTTTCTTTCTTTCCTGAAGGTGCGGAAGACGACGATGATGTGGTGCAGTGTGTGGTGTTCTGCTGTGAGGCGTGTGGCGACTGCTTCTCGGCGGCCAAGCACCTGCACCGCCACTGGCAGAACCGGCACAAGGAGAAGCGGGAGGGCAAGCACCGCTGCTCCTTCTGCTCCTACACCAGCGACAGGAAGTGAGTGGCCGCGCCTTCTTCCTTCCTGTGGGCCACTTCCTGTGGGCAGTTAGAGCCGCCTGTAAACAGAACTCGATAGGTCTTCATAAATCTGTGCACCTTTTCAGGTGTATTTAAAGTAAGTAAAGTAATCAAACTTGAAGACTTATTCAGTGCCGTACATCACACAGGGATAAGTCAAAGCAGGAAGGCAGAAGAAAATTGGCGTAGTCAACAGTATGATTACCCACCCTAGGCGAAATGCAAAAGGCACCCATGTGCTGTGTAATGTGAGTGCACTTTAAAGATTCCCAGGTGGTCCAGAGCCCTCCACTACAGCACCCGTTTCTTCCTTTCTTCTTTCACTTTCTCCTTTATCCCTCCCTTATGGGGCAGTTCGGGTGTCCACCGAAATACGTGAGACCCTTACTGTGCCATTTCCTTTCCTCAAAAACCAATTTTCGTTTTTCGGTATGAATAAGAAAGGGAGTAATGTCCACAAACTCATGGTAACAGGGGAACAGTGGAGATCGTAAATGTTTGAAGTCAGCAGGAGAACTGATAAATGTCACAAAATGCTGCAGATTGATTGTTAGTACTTCCAGTAAATAATGTTTTAGTAATTGTGAAACCACGTTACGTAATGTTAGTAATTCGTTTGTTGTCCTTTACCTTTTTCTATCCAGTATTCACCTTGAAACGCATTGTATGCAGCAGTGCTTTCTCGCGCATTGGTTGGTGGGTTTTAACCGCTTGGAATTACCTGGCAACCTTGTCATAAACCCAAGGCATCCAGCATATTCTGCTAGAATTCAGAGCAATCCACAGAATAATTCCATCTGCCTTTCTTAGTTAATCAGAGATGGTTTGGTTTGGTTTATTGGGGTTTAACGTCCCAAAGCGACTCGGGCTGTGAGGGATGCCATAGTGAAGGGCTCCAGAAATTTCGACCACCTGGGGCTCTTTTACGTGCACTGAAATCGCACAGTACTCGGGCCTCTAGAATATCGCCTCCATCCAAATTCAGCTGCCGCGGTCGGGATCGAACCTGTGTCTCCCGGGCCAGTAGCCGAGCGCCGTAACCACTGAGCCACCGTGGCGGGGCGGTTAATCAGAGAGTTAGTGCAATAACTCCCAAGGGGTTATGGAAAAAAATGCTGAGCTGAAAGCGAAGCTTTAGTGCTAATTGAAGGCAGAGGTGATCAGAGTTATCGCAGCGTGTTTTGTTGTGAATCTGTATCAAAGTGCTGCAAGTACAGACCCATTTCTTTTATCAAGGACTATGTGAGTGGATTGAGAGAGGGAAACATTTGATTGCACGTGTGGGGAGGGAGGGAGATAGTCAAATGGTATCGTATTGCCCTTGCTTCCAAATGTCACCAAGAACTGGGAGCACAGGCCATTTAAGTGACCATAGCTAGAGCTTGCACGGTCACATTAAATTGAGTGACATGCTTTTTGAAATCACCTGTGGGGCTATATGTCGAAGAGAGAGGAAAGCCATTAATGATGGTCAGATGAAGACCCTGGTGGCACTCTCACTAAGCACACTAAAAGCCAAGTGGTTGATGTGAGCCACAAAGCGCAGCCGTGCATGGCGGTTGAGAGTAGGGGGGAGGGGGTGAGGTGGGAAAGGAGGGTGGCAGTGAGGGCAAGCAAACTATAGATGCTCTGAATTTGCATGCAGGCAAGGACAGTCGGGTCAGTAGAAGTGGGAGCAAGGGATGATACAGGTATAGTTAGTTAGGCTGTGGTGATTGGCGTGTTGAACTGTGTAGTTCTCAGTGAGCCGGCGAGGTGGTAAGCTGGTGGTGCAGTGGAGCTAGTGTGCTGTCTGAGTGCCAGAAATGTGTGTAATGCCGAACTAGTCGGTTGTGGACGGCCTTCAGAAACATGCCACTATAGTGACTTTGAATGTCTGCTACCAACGCCATACCTGGGTGCATGTTAAAGAGTCTTGGTTTCGGTTTTAACAGCCAAGCAATATGGCTTTGACGTCAGACACGTTCAGGTCACTTTCTTTCTGCTTGCTACTTCCTTCGTTTTAATTCACATGAACTCTTACGCATGCCTGCCGAAGAATTGGAAGAACAAAAGATGAACAGGAAGTGATTATGCTGCAGTTTTTGCACGCCTCGCGTGACCTCATGTCACCTGTGACGTCACAGCCATCATTCGGCTTTTGAAACCGAAACGACACAAGAAAAAATTTGAATTATGTATTATTCAGCTGGCTTAGGTTAATTGCTCATTGTGACTCATGTATGCCTTTGTCCAGTGCATCACTCTAGAGAAAAAAAATTGCATACAAAAATTTGGTGGCTGTTCTCCTTTAAGTGTGGGATGGTTGACTTTTAAGTAATCAACTGCTGCGACACCTTCATTACATGGAGTCACGAGGAGTCAGGAAATTTGATTTCTTGATACCGAGGAATTTTATATGAAGGTTCATTATATCCAAGTTAACTGTATATTTGCCACATAGAGGTGACTTGAGTCCAGAGAGCAGGAAGATAGCAGAAATGGCTTTTCAACAAAATTCTTTATTTGGGCTGACTTGCGCCCGCACAGAACTGACTGAGCTGGCGGCGGCGTAGCAACAAGCGCACTCGGCGGTCGTCGAACCGAATGCCCACCACTGTCAGCGGTGCTCTATTTAAAGCTGATAGGGCACTTTACTGGAACATTCTGGAACAATGTAGAACCGGCTCCGCCTGGATACGATCAACCGAGATAAATCTGGGCGCATCTTGCTTCACAAACAAAGAATAGGTTGAAGCAACCGAAAAGGAAATAAAAATAATATGCCTGCTTCACAAACAGTGATAGAGCGGAATGCCAGCAGCTTTGAAGTATGAACAAACAAACACTACAAAGATTCGCAGGAATATCATATTCCTTTCAGGCGCCATTTTTCGTTTTTTTGAAATCAGTTATTTTTTTCACCTAAGTAGTATATTCAGGCCTCAAGAAAGTAAGTTTGTTAGTTTTTGAGCGTGAAAGACCCGCAGGTAAGTTTGTACAACGATGTGCAGAATTCCGTACAAAGTGCCAGATTTGTTAGAAATAGTAACATCGAAATGTTCTCATGTGTCAGGTAAGCACCCTAGCAATCGTGGAATCATTTTGCATTTCGAAGGTGCACATTACGCCCAAAATTGAGCAAAAACAATGAATGTGTTCACTTGCAACAAAATCTGTCTGCACAAAAATGGTGGACAAAGTGCTACCTAGCCCACTGTTGAGTGAAATATTATTTACTGCGTTAGCTACATGGCACAAAAAACCAACTTATTTGCAACAAGAAGGCTACTCAGTTCAACTGAAACAATGAAATCACTGCTAGATGCGCTAGTCTCTCAGAAAAAGCTGTGAGTTTGCTGTCTACACAATTGTGTACAAAGCGCCTTAACCCTTTGAAGGTTTTTGCCGTATATGTACGGCGGCGGTTTTCTGTCCCGCAAGGTCTTTGCCGTACGGGTACGGTTTCGATCTTCCGTTTGAAATTTTGTGCCAAAAGAACAATGCGTGCTCACTGGGGGGTGCTGCCACCTCTTAGGACTTACAAGAAGTGTTTGAATTTTGTGCTGCCTTCTTACGGAGATAAGCAAAACTTATGCCTAGCTTTAGCGCGGCGGCACAGACTGCGGCAACGCCCCTTTTGTAGTTTTGGTTTCGCCGCGTGATCGCAACGGAGTCGCGCGAAATTTGAGTTTTTCTTTTTGTCAGCACTATCTTGCAGGGGCTGCCGAAGTTGATTTCTATCTTTGTTGGCGCTGCTCTTAGCTTGCTTATCACCGTTGCTTGCGAGGTATTCTCGCCCTCTGTGGCAACGCGCCTACGCGGTTTCGATTCCGCCGCGGGATCGCAACGGAGTCGCGCGAAACGTGTTTTCTCTTTGTGGGCACTGTTTTGCAGAGGCGGCGAAAGTTGATTTCTGTCTTTATTGGTGCTGCTCTTAGCTTGCTTATCACCGTTGCTATTCTATTCTATTGAACATTTTCCAGTTGTGAGTGATGCTGTCAGCAAAGTACTGTTCCTAATTTTTTTTTACTATTTATTCTCGATTATATACATTTTGTAGATTCAAGATCCGCAATAAAGTAATTTGACCACCTGGGAAAGTTTTCTTCAAAATAATTCGACCCTCAAAGGGTTAAAGGGGTACGGCATCAAGCAGGTACGGGTAGACAAATGACACTATAGTGTTGGCGACGCCCACGCCAGCTCTGGTCCGGGTGACATGTTGGCCGGCATTTCCCGTTCTTTTCTCCAGGTGCCACGTGGCCATGCACGAGCGGACGCACACGGGCGAGCGTCCCTTCTCATGCGAGGTGTGCAAGAAGGGCTTCTACCGGGCTGACGACGTTGAGACACACATGCGAACACACACCAAGGAGAAGCCGTTCGCGTGCGACGAGTGCGGTCAGCGCTTCAACGTCTCCTCGAACTTGGCGCGCCACAAGAAGCTCCACTCGGACGACCCCGAGACGCACGCATGTCCCGAGTGCGGCAAGGCGTTCGCTCAGAAGGTGCACCTCAAGGCGCACCTGCGGGTGCACACGGGGGATCGGCCGTACTCGTGCAGCATGTGCAGCCAGCGGTTCACCGAGCTCGGCAGCGCTCGTAAGCACGAGAAAATGGTGCACGCTGGCGAGTACCCGCACTACTGCCCGCACTGCGGCAAGGGCCTGGCCAACAACTTCAAGCTGAAGAAACACCTGCGTGCCCGTCACTACGAGCTGACGCGGGCAGCGTTGGCTGCGGCTGAAAAGGAGCAGGAGGGATGATTTAGGAAATGTGTGTGTGGGGGGGGGGGGGGGGGGGAAGGGGGCTCAGACCACGTTCATGAGCTGTTATCTTTTGTGTTGCTAAGATCCATTTGTATCGCAACAGCCGTATATGGCCATTGGAAGATCTGGTACGAGCAGATTACTGATCATATAATGGAAGTGAACGTACCAAATATGGCCATTGGAAGATCAGGTACAAGCAGATTACTGATCAGGTTACTGAATGGAAGTAAACGCACCAAATAACAATCAGATATTCTTGCCACGTCAGCATTATTGTGGCAGTAATACAGTGGAACCTCGATTATACGACGTTCAGGGGACCGCGCGAAACCGTCGTATAATCCGGGTGTCGTATAATCGAAAATCAAAGAATGCGGCCAGTGGCGCTCGGCCTTGCGCCGAAAACTGTTGACCGGCTTCAAGCCCGCGGCAAGTACGCCAATCAGATTAAAAAAGACAAAACCCAGCATTTGTTTGAAACAGATTTGCAAAAAAATCTTTATTACCGTTTAAAAAAAATCGGTAATTTTTTTTGCACCTTTGCCCAACCTCGGCGCATCAACTTTCTTTCAAGGGCTGCCACGTCCGGCAGTAGGTCGCCAACATCGTCGCGCGCGCAAGCAAAGCGCCGGATGTTGTCGACGCTCTGCAACACGTCCGCGTAACTAGGAATGGGAGCGCAAACCTCTGCATCGTTGTCCACTTCCTCTTCGTCGGAAGTTTTATCGTCGGGGCACATGGCATCCATTACTTCCATTACAAAAAGCGCCGTGGACGCCGCTGTCCTCGCTTGGGCGAGCGCGGCCTCGCCCGCTTATCTGTTTTTTCATCAGCGTCGGCTCCTGCGGACGCAGCAACAGCATCTGTTGCTGCGACGCGCGTCTTATCTTTTCTCTTTATCTTTCCTCTGATCTTTTAACTCTCCTCTATCTGCACTTGGCAGCGGTGGTGGCCTGCTGGCCCATGCACTTTCCTTTTCATCCTTCTCTCAGTCGCAACAACAACGCGCAGGCCCCGCCTTCTCGTGACTCCGACTGCACAGGCTCGACGAAAAAGAGAGCAAGTGCACTTGGCGGCCTCGGCAACGCTCTCTTCCGCGCAAAAACAGGGGTGCTTAGATTCGCATGCATTTTTTTTTTTCAGAATTTTTTTTCCGAAAATAGGAGGGGTGCTTAGAATCGCGAAAATACGGTACATCCCGGCCTGCGTTTGCTGACGACCTTTTTTGACGGACGGTACGAGCCAGCCGTCGTACGAAGCGGGGTCCTTCTAAAATTTGCGTCGTATAACCGAGGTTTTTAATGCATTGTCTCTATGGTGGTTTTGCCGGGGCCGCACAAATTCGTCGTAAAATGCGGGTCGTCGCATAACCGGGGGACGTATAATCGAGGTTCCACTGTATTTGAGTGTTATTTCAGACCTTCACTCTGTTTTATGATCGACATCAATCTGGTCATGCTTTCTGGCCGCATATTTGGCTGTTGGGATACAAAGGGTTAAAGGGGCAGAGGCAGAACATTTTTCTTCTGTGTTCTTTTGTTGTAATGGTGCATAAATGTTAATATGAACATTGATTGCCACGTGGAAGTCACCTCTACCAGATAAATAGTAAACTGAATTTCTTTTCCCATGTAGTTTCAATTTCATCAGCCAGACACTGCCTATTCACAAGCAAGGTGGAAGTCACTTGAGGTGTACAAAAACTGTGAAGTGAATGCTGCTTCGTCATTTGAATTCACTCCGACTCCTAAAGGGACACTGACAACAAATTAAAGTTGGCGTATATTGATTGGTTCTGTGGTGTAAGTACAAGAGGCCTACTTTCACTGAGAACTGAGCTTTTATGAGCTATCGGAGGTCAAAAAAATAAAGCACAAGTGTCACCACTACAGATTGTTCTCACATGTAAGCTGCTATGTTAAGTACTTGTTTTGAAGAAAAAGCTTCACAGTGCTAGGTAAGGCCAGTTTCGTGGTGGCCACAAGTTTGACCTTCAAATGACCACCTTCATAACCAAATAAAAACAAAGGCAAGGAAAGGTGCATAACTGGCCCCCTGGGACAGTGGACACCTCAACCGTGCTTTAAGCTGCATGGCGGTAGGGACAGATGTGCGCTGCATGCGTCGGCATTGACAAGGTTGTGGCAGAAACGCAGCACTGAAGCCATAGGCCGTCGGCGTTCATTGGCATTGACAATGCTTTAGACTCCGATGACCTTAAGGAAAGGAAGTGCGCATAACTGGCTCCCTGGGTCTGTGGACACCTGAATCACGCTTTGAGATATGTGGGGTGGTGAGAGAGAGAGATGTGTGTGCTGCATGCGTTAGCACTTGCAACGTTGTGGCAGACATGTGGCACTGCAGCAATAGGCCACAGCCTTCATTGGGTGAGCAAACTCTCGCAATCAACCATTAAAGGGACACTGAGGAGAAATTGAAGTTGGCTTGTATCGACAGAATACCAGCTCCTGATTACAAAAACGCCACTCATACTGACAACAAAGCTCTTGTAACGTAGAAAAGAGCAAGAACCAAAATACAGGTATCGCCGCCACAGGCCAAACTCGCAAGTACAAGCGTCATGACGTCATAGGACAAAACAGTGTTGCTGGAACCAATGGTTCTAGCAACACTAGGACACGAGAAGCCACGAATCACTGAGGCGCAGCCAATGCATGCGCAAATCTCCTTGACGTCGCCAGATGGCGCCACGTGCCCGGCAGCTACGCGCGCGCCTGAAGCATCGGGACCAATCAGCGCCTGCTCACCGGCGTTAGGCGGGCTCCCGGTATTCCGCTAGCGGTAACAAGGTACACGGTATGCTAAAGGTGTCTATTTGCGAGAACTTCGTTGACGACTTCGAGAACGAGATCCATCGTAACGCTGGCAAAACGCCGGTGCAAACGTAAGCGAAGCGACTGTAGCGACGGCCGCAATAGCAGATAGATGCCTTCAACGTGCGGCCGGCGGTAGCTTTCTTTTTGGCTGCTGCTGGGCCGCACTGCTGGCCGCCAGAAATCACGGAGTCTGCATTACGTCATGTTCACGTCATGTTTCACGTCACTTAGTCCTGTGTCGTCATAGGAGAATCCCAAGTTTGAATCAGAGCGGCGGGAAAAACTTTTTCAACTTCGAATCCAAATTTCTTAGAAATAAATGCATCTTTCGCTGCCGGCCAAGTGGCAACAAAGCCATGACATTTCGAACTATCGGATTTTGCTATAAAAAGATATTAATAGTGCTCTCCTCACTGTCCCTTTAACTGACCCCTGGCAGGATGGGCGCGCTGTCTATGCAGTGTGCGAACGCACTCAACGTTACAGACGCCAAGCTGCGTATAGTTGGCCGACACGCCATAGCTTGCGCTCTCTAACCAGGTTCAAGAGTAGTTGAACCGCAGCAAATTTTTTGTTTGCAGATCTCCGAGGCTAGATCACACTGTCATCCAGATCCAGTCGGCGGTCATTATGAGCAGTCCAGAAAAATCCCAGCATCGTCTTCAGTGCTATAACTTGGAACCAAGTGGTGGGAAAATTCTTATAAGCTATCAGAGGCCAAAAAATAAAGTACAGGTGTCACCACTACAGATTGTTCTTGCATGTAAGCTGCAATGTTAAGTGCTTGTTTTTGTTTGCAGATCTCTGAGGTTTGATCACACTGTCATCCACATCCAGTCAGCGATCATTATGAACAGTCCAGAAATCTCTCAGCATCATCGTTAGTGCTATAATTTGGAACCAAGTGGTGGAAAAATTAATCCTTTTTTTTAGGCATCCAAATTATTTGCGATAAATATATTTTTCATTGCCAAGCACAGCACCAGAGCCACGAAGAGCCAAGCAATAATGGAATTTCAAGCAATGGAAGAGCAAAAATTTGAATGAGTTGCCCTCAGTCTTCCTTTAATGGTACTCTGAGGACAACACCATTCAATTTCTGTTTATATTCAGGAGCAGCTACAGGATCGACTTTACTGCGTTAATGTTTGTTTGGCAGGAAAAGACACATTTATTACTAAGAAAATATTCAAACTAGTCACATCAAGACTGAAAAGGGCTACATGATCACTAGCCTAGACTCTGGGATCTGCATTAAAAGAAATGCCCCAGTGATCATGCTCTCTCAGTAATGTGTTTATACGGCTCAGCTGTAATGTAATTGAAGGATGCTCCGGTGGCACAGTATTTTACCACTGCAAGCTGCTTACGTGGATCCAGCAAGACACCTGTGCGGAGAGCGTTGTTGTGGCGGTCACGTCAACAGCAGGCACCCCTTGCTCCTGCATGTGCTATTAGCCCATTCACTTCCAAAGACGGCTCACCGCCCTCGCTTTAAAATGTTCTTTAAATACGTATCAACCAATGATGCAAGATGCTTGACCGCTAATCTTGAGACACTAGTTTTCGCACCAGATGACACTAGTTGCTCACTAGGTTCAAAAATATATTCGAGGAAAAAAAAAATTATTTTCTCGCCGTTTCTTTTGAACACGACCATGGCGTTGCTGGAAGACGAGTTTCAAGGATGTCGAAACTCATGTGCTGCATTTTGGCAGTGAGGGGGACGCAGACTTCAAATATACCCTAAATTTTTAGGTGATAGTGAAACCAGTGAGCGCGACTTGATCCACAAGGTGGGGTTATTACTTGAACCCTGAGCCTGGCACTTCAGATGTAGCTTGAGCCCCAGCTTGGAAATCTGAAAGTGTGCAAAGAAATGCTCATCAGTGCGATATATTTGGCTGTTTACGTCAGCTGTATATTCAACCCAAAGCAACTCAAAAACAATGTGCTACTCCGAGAGAAACTTTTGTCTCATTGAAAAGATAGTTTATGTGACTGTGGTGTGTTGTTTTGATTCAAGAGCACTGCCAAATAGCTCCGAATGACAGCATAGCAGAAAACATTGCGCAGATGTTTAGTGCACAAAGTTGGGAATGGTCTGTGAAAGATGTCAGGTGTGCGACGAGTGCCACTTCACAGTTCACACACTTGACTCCTTGACTCCTTCGAGATGCTTTGCATACAGAAAATATTTTACTTACTCTACATGTGCAACCTTTTCAGCGAGAGTTCTAATTTTTTGCAGCGACCCATGTCATGCTGCGGCATTGTGGGTGACGTGCGGAAGTGAATGGATAAACAGCTACACGTATATCACCGAAGTTTGTTTGTGAAAGCGAAATTTGTTTGTGTGTCAGTAGCCTCTTTGCCATTAGAACGCAGTAAACTATTGTTCCCAGCTAACTTCTTTTAGTCTTCAGTATACCTTAAGCTATCCTGCCCGAGGGGGATTGACAGTGAGTGAACATACAGCTGTCAGGTACGTTTTTGTGAACGAATTTGTTTCTGAGCTAGTTGGTGCATAATACAAGAGAACTGCAGCCAACAAATAGATGCCCAACCGGGAACACATGTACAAAGCCTCATGCATTTGTGTTCTTCCCTGTGTGGCTCTATTTGTTGGCTGTAGTACTCTGTAGTTTTTGTCTGACATGACTTCAGATCTTCTTGTGATATCGTGGCCACCGCTTGGGTGCCAGGAATGAGACCAGATTACATTAAGCAAATTAAATTAAAAATAATTTGCTTTGCTTCAGGTGATTTCACGTGGTCATCCATGTTTACTAACCATTCTGTGCACTATTCTGATGAAAAAAGCGCAACTAAAAGTTTGGCGTCCCTGCCCCTTTAAGCTTAACAGGCTGTTAGACGCCATTCCTAGCGTCACTGAAACGTGACATGAAAGCACTATAACATTCATTGTGCTTTTCAAGAGCAGGGCAGTTACAAGAGCTGTTACTGGACTACAAGAACATGCTCTCGAGCACATCTACAGAAAAAGGGATAAAAATTAAAGCGAACAGAATAGAGTGGTGTGATTGCCTGGACATTGGGAGCAATTGTATGTGCTCCTGCATCTTCAAGCCTGCTGCCAATCATGGAGGGAAAGAAGCCTCGGATTAAAAAAAAAAGGCAGCTCCGACAAGATGTGACTTAGGAGCTCCTGAAGAGTGGAAGGCGTGTGGGAGGGAGTTTGGGCAGGGGCAGAGGGTTGCATAAAATAAAGAGAAGCTTGTATCAGAGAATGCCTGCATTGACTTCAGATGACTCGCCAAAGTGGTGCGGCGGTTCAGTTCATGTACTCTTGGCGTT
The DNA here is from genome assembly GCF_055824585.1 of Amblyomma mixtum. Taxonomy (NCBI): domain Eukaryota; kingdom Metazoa; phylum Arthropoda; class Arachnida; order Ixodida; family Ixodidae; genus Amblyomma; species Amblyomma mixtum. The sequence goes on along the minus strand of NC_143020.1, from coordinate 113,903,684 downwards.
TTGCATACAGATATCGTGTGCTGGTCAACCAAAGCGCATGACCTGTTGACTGAGCTGACAGATGGACAAACATCGGGAATAAGTGTGCAATTCACAATGATGGTAATGCCCAGCATTCACCATCTGCAGTTGCACTCCACTGCTACCGTTGTGAAAAAGTAAGACTGCGTGAAGGGAGCGAGCAATATTTGAGCGGTGTAAAAGACGACAAACGTGCAAACATAGCGGTTTCATGCTTTCAAAGAAAAAGTTATGTCTTGCGTTGTTGCTAAGTGCCCACTGCAGTGGATGTAATTTTTGGCTGCCGAGAACAAGGCTGCAGGGTTGAATCCTGGCTGCATGTTGATATAGGCAAAATGCAGCATCTATGTGCTGTGCGATGTGCAAAAGGCGGGACCTGAAGGGCACCGACGAACTTTCGCTCCACGCAAGTGCCATTAAAAGTTTCTCGCATGGCGCATACTGCTACTGCGCATGTACAGACCTCCCTGAGGAATCCAGGTGCCGGCCAGGACTTCGGCTCTTACCGCGCCAGAACACGATAAGCGGTGATGGTACAGTACGCGCTATGCTAAATGTCACTGTTATCAAATTTTCCGGACAATCGGATTACCCTGCTCATGTCGGCATGACGCGATGCTACGTTGAACCCGCCTGCGCATCCGAACGCCATGCTTTTTGCGCTGCCATGGTTGCCTGCATAGATGCACCGGGCTGTTGACATCGGGTCCATGGTGTTTCGGAATGCTCACGCAGACAACCTGAACTGCAACGAAACTGGAAGCGACATATCTTTTTTTTCCTCGATAGAATATGTGGCCCTTCTGTGGCATCTCCCGTGCGCCATGCACGAGGCGCTCGCGCCCTCTTCGGAGAAACGAGCAGGACTGCCACTCCGCTTGTGGTCCGAGCAGCACATGTGATAATGTAAATCGACCGTAGGCACGACGTGAGGAACACAGGGGAGGTGGTGCGCTGTTCTTGTCTTATTTATGCATCCATGTCAGAGTCTGAACTGAGCCTGCAGAACTACAAGTCCTCACAACCGGTCTCTGCACATGGTGGATACTTTCTGGTTGGAGATGTGGGCTGTGGCAGAGCTATGCTAAGTCATAAAATTATTGTGCTACCAATGGTTGACCTTGATTATTATCTATTGCCGCATTACTGGACTAAGAGAAGCAGAGGCATCCAGCAGGGACGAATGGAGCGGTTACGCTCCAATAGAGAGAGTCCTGTAATATCCGGTATACAGCCCGCACCCAGTACATAGAATAGCACTGGGCATTTCATGCTACATACTACTGCAATCTAAAGTTAAGACACGCAAGTATTGAGAAAATTTTTTTTACGCAGTCATAATCCAGTTGCCTGAAATGTTAGTGAGTGCATGTGCTCTATCCACTGATAACAGTATACCACACGACTGGGTCGCACGGCAGAGCTGCAGTAAACTTTTTACCGAAAACATGCAAGCCGTAAACTTTTGACCGTGTCGTACGTTGGCAATATGAAGCCCGAAATTTATACTTTTAAACACGTATAACCTGGAGACAGTACTTGTTCTTCCACCAGAATGGTCGCTGAGCACGTTGTGACCATGCGATAGCGCCAACCGCGTTTTGTTCAGATCCACGACTGCTGAAGTTAACTTTAATGCTCCAGTATCTCGATGGCTTTGCCATTTTCTCCAGTCTTAATTTCTTGGCAGAGAGGCTGAACTTAAGCCCACATCCAAAAGGGATTCTACAAGCAACCAAGCTGAATTTCATACTCGTACACGGACAGAGAATGCTTTTTGCTGGTGAATCCAGTGTTGATCACAGGTATAGGAAGGAAGGAAGGAATTTCCTTCACCAAATCCTTTCCTTAATTGTGCGTTAAGTGGCTCCTAATTCACTGGAGCTCACTTATTGTGGACGTTCCCAGCCACGGCTTCTCTGTGTGGAAGCCAGTGGTGCGAATATTCGAAATATCGAATAAGAATTGAATATGTTTGATATTTTGTTCGTATTCGTATTCGAGATTTTCCCAATATTCGCCTGCAATCATGTACAGCGCCGAGGCCAACTTTCATAAATTTAACCATGGCAAAACTACATTATCTGGGCAAATTATCCGACGATCGAGTTTAGACTGTCAGGAACTTTGGTAAACATTGTTTCATGGTCCTTTTAAAGGCTTGCTTAAGCTTAGCAAACCATAGTGAATTAGTGCAGTCACAGCCCGTTAGGCATGTTCTCGATGTGCAAGAGAAGTCGCAGTAAATTTCCAGAGGCAGCAGTATTGCTTCTAACATAATGTCATCAGTCGCTGGTCCCTTCAGTAATGGAAGTACATACTTGAAAAGGTGCTTTGCACATGTACTGAACAATACCTTGTAGAATGATACCAGCAGAACATCCACTGTTGTGTGTAAATTTTCAGACATACTCACTTCTGTATTGGAATGCTGAAATTTTCACAGCAGCTTGTATAAACAGCAGTGATCAGCTCGTCAGGTACTCAACAATCACAATTCTGGTAACACACAAAAGAAGAGGAACAGTAGCAGATTCACATGGATGATTCTTTACTTGTCACTTTTCTGTACAAACAGGATATGTGAACATTTTTTTTATGTTTGCAAGGAATGTGCTTAAACAAAGACCACACATAAAAAACATCAGATATAAACACAACAAAATTAATCGTGGCTGTCCCCTGATCTTACTGTGCAGAAGGTGTCAGTAGTGTGCACCTCAAAACCGATGGAGTCCTTAATGTGCAAAATTGTTCAAATGTAATCTGCCCATTTTTATAATGAGTAAAAATAACAGGTAGAAGCGATGACATACAGTTGTGTTCAGGCAAGCTTTGACGAAGCACAACCGCAAAACAAATGCACATATTGTGCACATACAGTCAGCTCTTGATGGTTTAAACTTGGTGGACTGACAGTTTGTTTCAATTATACAGAATTAAACTTAGTGAGAGCCTATAATTCCCGGTACAACAGATGCTGACAAGATGAAAGCAACAATTTGAACAAACGAAATGTATGAGTTAAGTAAGGTTTGAATTGTTGAGCCTGTTGTACATATTCCTGCGTACGACTGGAGCAGTAGTGACTGCAATCTTTCTTCAACAATTTTCTCAAAACAAGTGTTAGAAACTGCATTTCTCTGAGGGAATGATTGCCCTTCACGTTCAGTGAGGTATTTACAATCTTTCTTCAACTGATGCTGAAAAGGGTGCAGGGGCAAAACAGCTGCGATAGAGATTTTGAATGCTGCCTTTGCTCATGATGATCAAGAGAAATCTTGTTTATACAATACCTACACGGGGGCATTACTGTAGGAGGAAAACATCACAAAAAAAAAAGAAGCATAGTACACGTTAATGAATAAGCTGATGATACAACGTAGGAGGTCTTAGAGAAAAAAAAAAAACTGCGAGGAAAAAGAACCAATCAGATACAGAAAAAAAGAACACACATTAATATACAGCAATCATTTAGAAATACAGCAATAGTGGCATTCAGCAATAATCAGCACAGAGTACTATCACGCTCGGTACAAGTTGCAACGCGCCCTTGGATCAATGGATAAGAGGGGGGGGGGGGGGCTGAAAGTACAGATATAAAATGTGTGCCCATGTACAAAAAGTCGGCACAACGTTAGGTGCTCTTGTCTCCTTGGCTTGCACCTGTCATTCCATCCCCCACTCTCTTTCAGCCGTGAATATAAGTAGGCCAATTCTGCACCACGCTTTATCTTTGTGAACGGGGAGACAGTTAAAGTATTATGAACACTTGTCCAAGTGTAATTTTTGGTGGCTAAGTCAATTTTTTATTCTGACTCGCAGCCCATATAAATAACAATTAATGGCTTAAATGAAACAGCACCGATAAACTCTCGTATAACTGGAGGAGGTCGCCGTATATTTGCATGGCAATACCCCGTGAAATGATTGTTATTGCTGGAACTGAAGAGCAGGTATTTCATAAATGGCATAAGATTTGCAGCCTTCATTAAAGCGCGTATTTCATTTCTCCATTTGCATTTTCATTGCCTGTGGCAAGCTGTAATTTCTGTTCAAGTGTTCGCTGCGGTAGTGGAGAGCACTCAGAACTCTATGCAACTACTTTCGTTTGCATCCTTTGCTCTCAAAGGATCTAGTTTTCTCATGCTATAATGCCTTTGCTTTTTCTTTGGAATAAAACCGCCTTAAATAAAGTAGTGGCCCATGGTAACAAGTAAACCCATCTCAGGCATGCTCATCGATGCACCATTTTTTCTCGCTTTAATAGGAAAGGGCAGGCAAGAGAGCCAACTCAGCAGTGACATGTATCTTTGGAATGCACCATATATTGGCGCTACGACCGCGCTACCTAGCAAGCTGAAGCACGTTGCAAGTCATACTGAGCACGATAGCACACTTTGAAACACCGAACAGGAAACGGAACCATCTTTTTAACAGGTTTTGCAAAGCAATCAAGAAAGATGTGGGAGGGGTGGCAGCAATTTCCATAGGCAGACTGTTGCAGTCACATGTTGTTCACAGAAAAACGCTCTATCTGAATATGTTTACTTAGTGCTTGTATTTGTGCACTTTTAATGGGTATGGTACAACTAACGCGTAAGAAACACCTCTTCAGCCGCAACTACATAACATCACAGAGAGATTGTCCTTTTACAGTCACCCCCTACTCACTTTCGAAGCTTTTTATTTGCATTGAAAGGCAAAAAAAAAGGTATTTTTTCTCCACAGGTAGTTTGCCAACGTCACAAGAGAAAGAAGGAGACAAATTTATGCAGAGGAATTTTAAAGATAATGGATTAAAATTTTCCACTTCATTTTTTCGGTGTGCAAGGTTTTAGGAATGAGAGAAAAAGGCAAATATGTCCCAGTGTGCTTTAAATAATTTGCTACAGTGGTATTTTCCACAAAGGTTTTTGGTGCTTGTAGGCTGCAACACAGATGACCCATTACTACACAAAACCACCTTGTCATGTGCACTCCCAATACACTAAAGTGTTAGCAGCTTCAAAGCTGTCATCTGCTGTGAACGCATGTGACTTGTAGCGGTTCTGTGTACAAGGCACTCCACATCATTGACCAGTGAAACTGCAACTCTATGCAATAAAGAACACTGGAGCTAACCTTCTACAGTTTTATCAGGGCCCGCATACAACTGCCAACAGAAACAGCAACTAGAAAACTTTGAAGGAACAATGTGTGCTGTACCTAATCAGCACTGGTGCTATATCATTCCCCCTCAAAGACAGTGGTAACTTCTGTCCCTATATCACACCTCCACGGAAGCTTCAGGACCGAAACGATATTTGAAGACTCTAGCAGTATGTTACACCTGCTGACGCATCTCAGCATGCCAGGCATTTTGAGTTCCTCCTTGCTACAAATGACTTCCAGTTAACCCCTTCATTGATTAACCTCAAGCCTCTCTACTGAGGACATGATTCCTCACCAGTGCTTGTTTATCCACTCTGCTTAAGCCTTCCTTATGCTTCAGGGCTTTGTCAAGCGTCCCGATGTGGTCCCACTGAACGTGCTGGTTTAGCGACTATGGCATTCAGCTGCTTAGCTTTATGATGTGGGATCAAATCCTGGCCGTGGAGACTACATTTTGATGGCGGCAAATTGCGAAAATGCTCGTGTGCAGTGTGACGTCGGTGTACACTAAAGAACCCCAAGTAGTTGAAATCCTATCCATAGCCTATGGGCAGATTTGAAATATTAAAACCTTACACACGTGGACAACCTCTTCAGCTATCAATGAACACAACGGACCTTCAGTTCTTGTCCCCCCCCCTTTTTTTTCTTTCACGTAGGCCCTGCAAGTGAGGCACCTTCCCTGCCTTAGTCTGAGGGTGGCTCCTTCTTCACTTCCACAATTTTAATGAAGCCCTGAGTGTCTTCTTCAGGAGGGTGCTGCCGACCGTGTACTATTCTTTCGTGGCACCTGACGTGCCAAAGCGCTCCGAACCTCTGCCCGCACTGCGAACAGACGTGGGGCATATTTTCTCTGGCGTGGGCGCGAATGTGTTTGTAGAGGTCAGCTTTCACGTGAAACTTCTTTCCGCATTGGCGACACGCGTGCTTCTTCTTGTTGTGACGTCTTAGAGTGGTCAGGTCACGAAAGTGCTTGCCACACTCGGTGCATTCGTGCCGCTTCACAGTCACGTGGGTGCGCTGGTGGTGCTGTCTGAGAAGCCACGGCTGCCTGAAGCCCTCCCCACAGACCTGGCACACGCAGAGCTGCTGCTCTCCGGTGTGGGTCCTCTCGTGCCTGGCGATAGTCGTTCTAGGTGGGCGGGAGGGAAAAGGAGGAAGCGAGTGGAGAGACTTCTGGCGTGAAAGCGTCGCTGGTGGCACAGAGAAGAGAAAACAAGAATTGCCGAGACACACACACACAGAACACTTCGGGCACCTGTTGTAGAAATTGAATTTTTCACAAAAGCCCCTCCGTTCTATCGAAGCTGTATTTCTTTTTCATCTACTAGTCCTTCATTATCCTGTTCTTCCAAGCTTAGGATTACATGACTAACCAATGGTCCTACCTATACATATGTATAGGTACATATACACATACATGCATATATATATATATATACATATATATATATCAAGACTGATTTCTTGGCAGCTGATTGATCAATATAAAATAAAGTCACCAGAAATTGAAAAAACATAACAGGATTTAATTCACGACATTTCGGCTGGAGGACCAGCCTATATATATATATATATATATATATATATATATATATATATATATATATATATATATATATATATATATATATATATCAGATCGTTCTAGATGTTCAGCCACGTATACAATGGATGCTTTTAAAGATGTGGGTGCTCCTCATGGCAATCTTTTTGAGCTCTGCAACATGAACACAACAGAAGCGTTGAAAAAGTTGGTTAAAAATTTGCAGTCCAAACCCTAGAATGCCCTTCAGCAAAGTGTGGGGCATATGTCAAGTGCCCGAAACAAAGGACACAACCAGTAAGGATCTCGAAGACTACAGATACTCTGCAGGCCTGCTGTGACCATCGAGTGAAGACGGCTATCTACCTGTGGAGAGGTGCGGCTGAGTACCTCACAGCTCCAATCAATCACAACAGTGATTCCAATGGTGAATTCAGAGGTGCGCTCATGGCTTTTCCCGAGTCCAAGAGTAGCGAAAAGGCTTGCAGTCCTAAGCCAAGAAAGGATTTTTGAAACCCATGCATACTTTCAGTACGACCTTGCCGTCGACCATCACTGTATCAAACCTGAGGCGTCGCTGTGGTTCGCGGGAATGCCCGAGTACCTGAAAGCTTTACGACACAAAGCTAGGAAGCTGCCTAACAAATTCGCGATAAGCAGCTCACAGAGTTGACTACCCACGAGTCTGCACGACCATGACATCACTTTTCACACAGGGAAATTAAGAATTAAGTAGAAAGAATAAAATTAAACAATTCTTTCTTGTGAGCAAACACAGCCTGTATTTGAGGGTGACCAAGTTGCAGCATGCAATTTGAAAGTACTGACATTTACAGTCGTGTCTCTTTAATACGACCGCCGTTAATAAGGATGACTCGAATTATGAGCAATTTTTCTGGGGACCAAACTTTTTCAATGTGTTTATGCCTTGTTAATATGAAAACTCACTGTCCGGACAATGGGAAAATGCATAGAGCCCACTGGGGCTCATGTATTTTAGCCATGTTAATGTGGACAGTGATAACAAAATCTCTTTCCCCAACCAAATGTTTGATTTGCTGCATTTCGAGTGCTGGGCACTAGAGGAATGCAGTGGAAAAGTGCAAGTGACTGACTGATGGCCGTTTTCTTTTCTGGTTTCATGCTTTCAAGTGCAAAGCTGGCAAATCGATGACCCTTACCATTTGCTGCATTGCATGAATGGCTGTGAAGAAAACTCTCTGTGCAGTGTGTGTTACTTAGAAAGCCTAATTCAGCAACTATCAGCGGACTGAGTCATGGGATGTGAATAGCTGTAGTAGGAGTAAGATCACCTAGCAATGAGGCGCGATAAAGTGCATTATCCATAAGTCACTATGCACGTGAACCTACACCACACTATTTCAAGCATAATGGCAACCAGGATAATGGGCTGGGAAATCCCCTAATTCTGTCTAATTTCAACTTCATTCAGAGCCACTAACCTTCCCAATCATGGCACGGTTTTCTTCCTGACTACTTTTACTACACGATTCCTTACTGCCGACAACTCATTTTACGGACAGTTTTGATTTGGAACCAAAGTGTTCACATTAACAAGGCACAACTGTATTGGTTAAAATCGAATTTCGAAACTTTTAAGCCGGCATACTTTTAAGGCGAAAGCCTTTAATGCCTCATACTGTCGCTAGCAGACGCGTCGGCAGCCGTGTCGACAGACGCATCGGCAGATTTGTCCGCCTTTCGGCGTCACTGCTTAAATAGAAACTGCGCCGAGGGTGGGAATCGAACCAGGGCCTATGGCATTTGAAGGGGAGACGCTACCACTCCCCCACGAAGGCTCAAGTTTCGAGCATGAATAAAGGCGCATCTAGTGAATGCACGGGTTTCATAAATAAAATAAAAGGAATAAAGTCAAGAAAAATAAAAATAAGAAAATAAACAAAAATAAAAACGAAATAAAAATAAAATATGAAAATAAAATAAAAACAATAGAAATAAGAGGAGCAAAAATAAAAAAAACATAATGTGAAAAATAAAGGTAAATAAAAACAAACAGTGTGCCAGGAAACGCTTTCGCCTTGCAGAACTTTAGAGAGCCAAAGTGCCCCCGAATTTTTATCGTTTTTCTTTCTTGGCTAAACCAACACACCCAACCTCTAAAGATAATGCCATTCTCTTAACAGAATGACATCTGCAATAACAAATAAGTCATCGCACTGCAGCTTACGCATTATCGCAGGAGAACGGGCAGTAGTTACAGTGATGCATCACCAGCGGGTGTTTGTGTTGCCGGTGGGCATCCAAGAAGTCTGGCGTGGAGAACAGCTGGTCACAGGTCTTGCAGGGGTAGACCGGAAGTAGGACAGTCACACTGTTTTCAGCCTCTGGGGGTAAAAAGAGCGCAGAGCGAAGTGCTTATGAGAAACAAATACTTAAAGGTGCAGTGAAGAGGAATCTGAACTTGTCTTTTTGCCGCGGGAAATCGATCTACATGTTCCCAGCATTCTTAGAAACTTCAATTTATTGCCCTGTGTGGCCAATTTCCCTAATGAAATCGAATTAACGTCCGGCTCCCGCCTTTATTTCTTTAATTCTCCCCGTACGGTGGGCGGAGTCGACCAACGTGTGGAGTGCCTTTCACCCAGTCCCGTGGCGGCTTGCTGCTCTGCCATCGGCGGAGTAATACGTAGTAATCCGTAGAAGCAAATAGTCCGCGTGTATTTTTATTTCTGCGGGCTTATTTTGCGGCTGTATTATCTGCGAATGAAACTATTTATTCACGGAAACCTAAAAAACAAAATAAAGCAAAAGCAAAGCCTCCACAGAGCTGGCTGAAAGGCACCCCACGCGTTGTTGGACTCCGCCCACCGTACGGGGAGAATTAAAAAAATAAAGGCGGGAGCCGGGCGTTAATTTGATTTAATTAGGGAAATCGGCTACACAGGGCCATAAGTCGACGTTTCTAAGAATGCTGGGAACGTGTAGATCGAATTCTCGCGGCAAAAAGACGAGTTCAGATTCCTCTTCAGTGCACCTTTAAGAGAGCTTCTAGCACTGAGTGCACTCTCGTCACTTATCGCAAGAATTGGACGGCAATTGAGGACATTTGAGGACGACTGTTTCCGGTTCTTGCTGTTGCTTGCATGAAGAATCGCTGTTGCTTGCATGAAGAATCCCCAGTGTGTATTGATAAAAATAAAAACTGCTTGCAGGCTAGGTGCTCTTACTAATGGCTGTCGTATCTGCACTTCCATACAAGCACGACTCTGCCGGAGGTCATAAAGAGCGAATGAAACAAATATTTACCTAACACTTTACTGCTTGACCCTGCAGATCCTTCCTCGCTTCTGCTGAGTTCACAAACTCCGTAATGACATCTATATTCCATTTCTTTAATATGCATTATTGATATCAAACGCTGGAAGCTCGTAATAACCCACATGGAAGCAGTGCAAAAACCTGCTGCTCATTTCATCTCGTTCAGTTACAACTGTGCAACGACAAAGAATTTTAATGTTTTTGGAACTTGCTACCTGCCATAAAATACTAGTTAGCTCACTTTTGCGAGCTTCACAAAATTTACAACTATAACTACTCTCCAAAAAAAATGCACTAATTGTTCCCCATTCACATCACCTCAAAATGATCATAAGAAAACCTACGAAAACAAACCAATTCACACGCATTTTTTCCCTAAGCTTGTGCATCCTGTAAACTTTGGCTGCCAACTGTAAGTAACCCTTGACACGAAAAACAATGTGTCCAGAAAATACTTCATATGTGGGGAAGTCTGACATACACAGAACTGAATGATTCAATAACAATAAATTACACTTCACAGCTTTAACTGCAGAGAATTACGAAAGCAAAACACGACCACTTGAATGAAGTTGCAAACACGCTCTCCTCGCGGGCATAAATGAAAACAATACAGCTGCGAATATGTAGGAAGAACAAGATGTTCATTATTAGCATGCATTCCCGTACGCCGTTTGTGCATACATTTCTTAATACGTACTCTGTCATACGCACTCTGAAGAGAAAAAAGGGCTCAGGTCTGCTTGCTGCTGCTATTGTTAGATGGTATGCAGGTTGATGCTATAAAGCACAAGCTCAAAAAATCGAAATCAAAGTGCTATACCGCAGCCAACTCAGATGAAAATGGCAATCAGAGAGCATCCATTCTTTCCTTGAACAAATTCGTATTTTTATCGAGAACAGGGTTCCCTACGAGGCTGTCAAAATGCAAACATACGTAAGTAAGGGGTAGCTCTCTACTCCTTCCCAAACGACACAACACTCGGCATATCAATGCAGATTTCTCAAAATCAATACGGAAACTAACAAACAAATTAAGATGGAAACAGGTTGCACTGAACAACAAAATTTCAGCAAAAATGATCTGCAAAGAACACAAAACAAGACAGCATAAAGTGTTGCAAGGAATTGACCATCCCCTTCACAAAAAAAAGAGAGCAAAAGCATTGAAAGTCGGAATCCGAATTTGTATGCAGTGACGGTGCACGTAGCAATGCAACTACAGTACAAGCATGCAAAACAACAAATTTCTGTACATGTTTTTCAGCTGCCATAGCACCGCGATTCTTGCAAAAGCCCAAGTCTGGCAACAATTCTTCTACAATTACGGATCTGAGAACATTGCCAATTTCATTTTTAAAATTCGAAGGGATACTCCTGATAAACTGAATTTGGCCTATATCAATTTGTTGCCACATTTTAATGACAACAAGGATACTTTCATTAAGAATGGAGTTTTTATAGGCTACACGAGGCCAGACAATGAAATAGACTGCGATGATGTCGGGTACTTTCTTGCTTAAGAACCTCTGAAGCTAGACCACACTGTAATCCATTTTCAGCAGCAATCGCAAGAGTCTATAACAGTCAATGTCATAACCAAACATTATGAGTGAATCATGAATCAAGTGGCAGTAGAGAAATTATTACAGGGCAAAACGAATGAAACCACAAACAACAATACGACGAAATGAACGCAACAAGGCAATGCAAAACCATCAAATTTTACACAGAAAAATACTACTGAGTCCCTTAAGCATTCTGGGCCCAGAGTGACCAGGTATTCTCATCTGGTGTGGGAGTCATTGTACTTTCAACTTCATAAAAAGTGAACAATATACTAGTTGACTTTCATGTCACAAATTGCTGTAGCTGGTGACGTGCACAAATAGCCATGTTCCGATTGGAGTGCTTGGAGTCATCACAAGAACAAGGTTGGTGTAGTTATCTGAAATGCCACAAGTACAGTTGGGGTTAGGAAAGGTAATAACAAAGAGCAAATGCTGAATCTTCTAAAAAATTCTGGTTAGTGGTCAATTGACTTACAAAATACTGCAAGCCATTACAATGGGCCCAAGGAGGTTGGGCGTTTTATTTTCAAGTGGAAATGAATGTTCCCAAAACAAAATGTGGTACAAACACTTAAGAAAAATACGACAATGCACCAGTTGCAAGGAACAATCATAACTTTGAAAATGCTAGCAGTTATGATAAAGCAGTCAGCATTCAGTTATTTCAAAGGAATCAGTGCTGCTGAATAAGTTGAGTGGCAACTTATTCTACTCACTTACAGTTTGCGGGTACAATACATATTTAGATATGTTATTTCTAGCAGTCGCTAGAAGAAAGAGAAATTTTTCTCTGACACATCAAATTTTTATTTCTTCATATAGGTATTTATTATCCATAAAGGCCCTCAATGGAAGGTGTTAAATATGAAGGGAGCACTGGCATACAAAAATGCAGCTAAAGAAACAAGTACAATGGAGCAAAAGAAAAGGGGGGGGCGACACTAGCAAGTGTAAAAGAAGCTAAGGACACCAAACAACGCCGCAGAAACAATCTCCTCACCGTAGAAAATTAAAATGCAAAGAGGAATATAACAAACACAGTTAAAAAAGAAAACCCAAAAGCACAAACAATGAGAAGTGCTAGTCAGTGATAACAAAAATTACAGAACTTTAAAACAATTTCTGGAACTTTATTTACAATTACTAATTCCTTTGAGTGTTAGGTTAGTTTATAGTGTGGTGATAACTAGCTTAAAGTTTAGATGCTTATTTTAATCTGGTTTCCAGAATGGCACAAATTTGGCAGTTAACGCAAGCGGCAACATTCTTGGATGCCTTTCATCCAAAGCAATAGTTGCCACATGTTTGCATGTACCCTTCCCCCTTTTTTTGTTTGCCTGCATCTTGACCTTTTTTTCGGGTAATGCAGGTTGACTGTTCAGGCACAAGTGAGGCTAGACAGAGGGTGTATACGGTAGCCAGTGCTAGCACTAGCAAGTCCTTCAGAGGCCTTAAATACTCCCTCAGGGACAGATGCCGTAATTTCCGGTACACAGACCGCACCCAGTGTATAGTCTGCCGAGCTTAATTTTGGCTGAAGAAAAAAAGAAAAACTTTTTACTAGATTTTTTTATACTATGGGCATAAAAACAGCAATGGACATTTCATGTGACACTGGGCGATATTGAAAAAAAAAAAAAGAAAACACATAGTCCGCAGTTACAGAGGGTCGGCAAAAACCCAAAATTTCAACTTTTAAACATGTACAGCCCATGGGCTCTACATCAAAATTCACGATAGTAGTTTGAGACCTAGAAGAGAGAAGAGGTCTTGACAAAGACCAAAAGGATGCCAGGAGACTTCCTTTGGGACAAAAACTATGCTGGGACAAGTAAAAGAGTGAAAAATAATTTGTCTCGGCCCATAAATGGGAGAGTGAGAACGGCGAGTGCTCGATCACTTAATATCCAGCAACCTTTCGCGCCCTCTGGCCATCATAGTAGGAGCTTGTGGAGAGTGGCATTAACTGGATGGTTTGGTTTATGGGGTTTAACGTCCCAAAGCGACTAAGGCTATGAGAGACGCCGTAGTGGAGGGCTCCGGAAATTTCCACCACCTGGGGTTCTTTAACGTGCACTGACATCGCACAGTACACGGGCCTCGAATTTCTCCTCCAAAGAAATTCAACCGCCGCGGCCGGGATCAAACCCGCGTCTTTCGGGACAGCAGCCGAGCACCATAGCCACTGAGCCACCACGGCGGCGGCATTAATTGGAGAATGAATCTCCAGTTAAACCTATCCCTGCACACTTCCTAATCCCATCTACCCACCCGACTACCTGCCACCTCCTGCCATGTTTGCTCCTGTTGGAATCTATTCCGTTACTCCAACGGACCACTGGGCATTTTTTCATTGCATTACATGCCCTTCCCATGTATATTTCTTCTTCCATTCTAATGCAACAGTGTGGATGGTTCCATGTTGCGGAAGGTCCTGCAAATAAACAATGGGTTTATAACTCGTGTGGAAAGAAAGAGGAACCCTGACAAAAGGTTATCAGTGAGATTATCACTGTAAGGGTTATCATTGAAAGGGTTTATCGTTGAGCTTACCATCACCTGTTTCAGTCTAGTTATCAGTTTCACTGAGTTCATCAGAAATGAGATGCGAAATGGGGATGCTGCAGCAGGCACACGCAACAAGCGCTAACGGCAACAATGGCAAGCATTTATGTGCGCCCTGTGCAGCACTTTGTTCAGCCGAATATTGCTCTAGTATGATGGGTACTTCCTTTAAAGGTGTGCCCATTTTCTAAACGTGCAGTGAGATACCATGCAACATCTGAATGATGCCTTGAATGCACAGCGCAGATGTCACTTTTGTATTGATATACAACCGCTGCAGACTTGACTGCAAATTAGGGGTGTGCAAATATCAAATTTTTCGAATACAAATCGAATATGAATACTTCGTTTCGAATATCGAATAATCAAGGACAGATGCATTTAACTACTACAAAACATTATTTGAGCACCCAACAACATCACAGTTCAACTATCAGTGATGAAATGAACACAAAAGATGTGTACGGCTGACAAAACAGTATCAAAGCCTCCAACATTATTCTTAGAAGAGTGGAAATATCAGAGAAGATGGCTAGTACACAGCATTGATTAAGGCTAGCTTGCCATAAGCACAAAAGCGCGTTGCTGGGATGAACATAAAAGGTTGTTGTGAAGGAAAACCGGCTGCTCCACATGGTCAGGCAGTAGTAGTTCCCTTCTAGATGAAACGGCTTCTCCAGCCACAGAAAATGCCCTCTCACTTGGCACTGAACTGGTACGTATTGCAAGGTATTTCGTGCACAGCTCTGACTATACCAGCTTCGCAGGTATAGCCACAAAGAAGCTCACCAGCGCAGTCAGCTACTGCATGGCCCAACGTTACGCATTGCTCTGGGCGTCGCCAAGTTGTTATGTCCCTGTAGGACTTGCGAACCGAAATAAATGCTCGTACTCGCAATAGAATATTCGACTAGATACGAATATTCATGTCGGGTCGAATATTCGAAACAACACGAATACTTGCATTTCGAATCGAATACGAATACTAAAAATATACTATTCGAATTATATTCGAAAATTTCGAATATTCGCACACCCTTACTGCAAATGTATGTGAGACGTGTGTGCTGTAGCACTGTATTGCCACTTACCGTAAAGTTTCGAGAAAACACCCACCCATACTACGGAGCCATCAAGAAAGAAATACACATTGGGCATTGCTTCCAGGAGGTGCAAGCTTTAATTCCCAGTGCTGCCGGTACCAACTGGTTTTTTAATCGACACAAGCTTTCCACTGGTCTGATGCTTGGCTTGTTTGGAGTGAAATGCTTGGAAAATGGGTCCTTGATCCTATCTTGCGTAGATCAAAACACCTTAAGCGGAGAAAACAAAAAATTTCATCTGTACCACGCTGTTTCCCCTGTGTACAGGTTGTGTGAGGCCCTGAACATAGTCAGGTGCAAGGAAGCACCTTTCGTTCAGGGTCCTTTAGTTTCTGTATGAAGAAACTGAAAATAAACTTCAAACTTCAAAACCTCGTGCCATGGTGTTCTTTGTCTCCCTTACTCAATGCCCTTCAGGGCCCCGTAAGGTAGTTTGAAGAAATAATAAATAAATGACAGAGAAGTTTGTGTTCCACTCACTGGCAAAAACCCTCTTGAGTTCCCCGTCACTGATCCTTGAAAGAAGGACACAGAGAGGTCACAAAATATGATGGCGCATCACTTGGTGTCAATATGAGTGCGGCTGGAAATGTCGAAGCCGCAGACCAATCGATCTCGAAAAGCATACTAAATTAGTTTCCACTAAATACCTGTGAATGAAATTTTTGAAGAGGCATCCCTGCATGCTGAGGAAAGAAATCATTTCGTTTCTCATTTGTGACATTAAAGTTTAATGCTTGCATCTTTTTAATCCAAGTACGCATGAACTAGCTCTGTTTCTGCAGACTGCTAGTTATTAAGCTTGCGGAACAGTAAAAATAAGCTTTCCTGAGGCTAGTCTAAGCAAATAATTTTGGCGTGCTTATCACAAAATATTCCAGGGCATGCAAATGTATAGCACTTTAGTCGAGTTAAACCCAGAAGCTTGTTTAAAGGAATGTTAGTTTGGGCTAGATGGTGCATTGTTTGGGACTGAAAAGGCAACAGACCTACAGCAAGAGATACACAAGAAAGGCTGACGCAGGACATCCGCTAACTTCATCTGAATTATATATATCTGTCTGTGTGTGTGTGTGTGTGTGTGTGCACGCGCGTGTGTGTGTGTATTCTTGTTTTACACATATATATATATATATATATGTGTGTGTAAAACAAGAATTCAAGGCATCAACAAAAACTGTTCAAGATATGACATCTCGGTTTTGAAAAGGCGGACCGAAGTATAGCTCACACAATCTATTCCCTTCTATTTTACGTCGAACGCTTCCAAAACCTCACGCGCCTACATATCTCTACTCCTGCCCAGAATCTTTATCTCCTGAAGTTGTGGTTCACACTTCTTGCATTTCTATATATTTTTCTATATATTTACTGGCTTGGAAGTAAATAAACTCAGAGAAAGTTAGCGCATGTCTTGCGTCAGTCTTTCTTGTGTATGTCTCGCTGTGGCGCTATTGCCTTTTCAGTCCCAGAAGCTCGTAAATCTTGTTGGAGCTTTTTCTCCTGGTTTCCTCTACGTTCCTTCATGGAAAAAAAAAAAAGGATGATAGGTAGAATCAGCATATATGGTACCTTTCGAAGTATCCAACCAGACTCGCACCATAGTGGTGTCCCTCTCACACCAAGCACATCATGATGTAAATGCATAGCAACGCTGAATTATAGCCTCCTCAGGTGGTATTCACAGCATATTTAACATGCACTGCATAAGGGTTTGCACCTTTAGCTGGCAAAAGGCCTATAACTGGCCCAGTCATAGCTCAGCCATAGTTGCAAGAGAGTGAATAGCAGACACTGATCTTAGATGTTGCTGGTTGGTTGGTTTATGGGGTTTAACGTCCCAAAGCGACTAAGGCTATGAGAGACGCCGTAGTGGAGGGCTCCGGAAATTTCGACCACCTGGGGTTTTTTAACGTGCACTGACATCGCACAGTACACGGGCCTCGAATTTCTCCTCCAAAGAAATTCAACCGCCGCGGCCGGGATCGAACCCGCGTCTTTCGGGGCAGCAGCCGAGCACCATAGCCACTGAGCCACTGCGGCGGCATCTTAGATGTTGCAATTGCTTCTTTGGGTCACTGTAGTAATGACATTGTGTATACACCGTTAGTGGTTAATATAGGTATTAACCACTACAATGACCCAAAGAAGCAATTGTGACATCCCATATCAATGTCTGTTATTCACTGACGTGCGATCACTCTAGAAGCACGAATTAGAATAAAGCCCGAATTCACTCGGCCAGAAAATTTTCACTCTGCTATAGCTTCCTACACTGCCTTTTGTACCACACGAAAACAGCGCAAACTTCACAAAGGATGCAGAAGGGGAGACGAGACACAGGCACTGATTAACACAGGCGTGTTAGCCAGCGCCTGTGTCTCGTCTCCCCTTTCTGCGTCCTTTGTGAAGTTTGCGCTGTTTTCGTGTGATGGAAAACCAACTAGCTCGTGATGTTTTCTTCAAATGCCTTTTGTAGCTATCACAGCGTGAAATATATGAACGCTTTAAGCCCATAACGCAGGGCTTTAGACATGCTTTTCGTTCGGAAAACTGTCAGCATGATGTGGTAGCGAGAAAACATGCTTATGTTTCAGTCACAGAAAGACAAGACTCCACATGAACATCGTACACGAGAACATGAAAGCTTCTCGACATTAATGAAAACGGTACAGCATTTGCTGTGTCTATTTCGCCGGCAGCCGAGAGACTCACGGGTTGAAAGTATTTTTATAAAACGGACCGTCGCTCTCAAGCTTATAGGAGCGACGCATGGTCGTCACTTTGATCGTCACTAGAACAGATACTTTGATCTGGACAGCGGAACTTTCGCTTCACAGCGTTCGGTATTATCCAGCTATCGCACACCAAGCAGTCGCACCGCACTCTTAGAAAATGACCACACTTTCAAGTACAACGTAAAAGCACCCGAAGTTTACTGTAACGCAGCAGTAATTTTTAGCAAATTAAATGCCGTGCGCAGAATACCTAATGTCTACTCACTACCCAATTCAACGGTGTCCTCGGCGTTAGCGCTTTTGCCGTCCGTGCCAGCTGCAAAGTCCACATCGCACCTTCGCGCCACAGTTTGAAGAACGTAAACATCACAGACCACACCGCCACGCCGGTGTGCACTAGCGTTATTTTGGTTCTTAGTAAGATTGGGTGAAAACATTGCACCCAATGCGTAACAAATAAATGAAGTGCTCGCCCAACGGTTGCAGTGTAGCTAAGCACGCATCCGTCCCGTTCCTCCACCAGTAAATGCTCCTGCCAGCGACAGACGCAACCACTTGCTATGGATCGCATTGGCTTGGCTTTCGATAACTCAGTTGCGTCCGAGCAAATTCTTGGAAGAGAACTGCCGAGAACTTTACTCGAACTTTTGTATATTGTACAATGCCACCCTCCTTCTGCCCTGTCTTTCTATCGCTCCCCTTTTTCTTTCCCCATCCCGTCCTCTGTTCAGGCGCCGCCGCTCACCATGCATTGGCGTGTCGCGGCGCGCGTCGAAAGTGCGGCGGCGCTGCTGTAGCATGGGCTGTCCGGAAAAGGGGCGCTTTTCGTTGTCGTCTGCTAGTCAGTGACGCGTAATTGACGCGGTTGCGTGGTACGCACGCGGCTCACAGAAAGTTTTTCATGTGATCCCTTTCTCGTGCTATAATTGCCGCTGGCCGTCCAACAGTGAAGAAATGCCGAATCGTCAGCGGCAACGCCACTGATTTACACCTGTGTGCACAACAGGCTACCATTGGACTAAGGGTGAGCAGCCGTCGCTTTTCGCTGTTCCAAAAGATGACGCCCGCAGGAAGATCTGGGAGCGGAATTTGCACCGGAAAGACAAGACCCTGGATGAAACGTACTCGGTATGAAAACTGCACTGATTACGTTCACGTTATAAACGGAGGAGTCCGCATGCCACGCGGGAAACCAGAGTTGACGCCGGACGCCGTGCTGACGTTGCTTCCCAATAACACGAGCTACTTGTCATTTTTTTGTCAAGGGCATCGAACAGTCGCGAGAGGCAGGGCGAAAAGGACAAACTGCATGCGAAAATCAGACGATGTTCATAAGTATGCCACCGCGGCCGTCTGATCATGAATTGGTCACGATTTCGAGGTCGCGTTTCCTGCTCGCTGCAGTATGCACAATAGTTTGTTCATTACCCTTGTGTTCAAACTTTCCTCGGCAGCAGTACCCGCTGTAAGTTCTCTGCGCCTGTACACAATGCAGCTATTGGAAAAGAATTTGGAGCTGCTTTTCCGCAATTTTGGCTGTTTTGCGGCCGTCTGCTAGTCACTGCTCTTTTTTTTTCTTCCGTGTGCGACTTGTCCTATCGCATTTAATTTTATTTGTCGTGCATGTACAATGACAAACATTTACAGGACACGTTATTGAAGTATTGGCTTTTGAAAGGACCAAAAATACTCTGTGCGATGTACAGAACGCACCGCCGCGTATCGGGAGGAGTGCATGCAGGCATGCAGTGACAGCCCATGCTCTGGTGGCGCCGTCTCGTGGCTTTCGACATCAACAGCGACAGCCACGAGTCCTCCCTGAACACACTAAGAAAACAGCAGTTGCTGACACTGGGCCATGGAAATGAACTTCTTAATGTTTGACTATATTTAACAAGCCAGGTATCAAAATTCTAGACCTCATATTTTTCTTGTGTTTAGTTTTTGTTTAGGTTGAAAAGAAAAGTTTTAGCAACGGCGTACTTTTTCGTCGTGGAGGAAATCAATGTGGGCGGGGCTCAAGGAGGATATATCCTCCTTGGCGGGGCTTCACTGCATGGCCTCATCAACATCCGTGTCCATCCGTTCAGCCAGACAGAAACTGAAAGGGTCCCTGCAATGGATTTTATGTTGCGTATAATACGTTTGTATTATGTGGAGTACAGGCTACCGAGTGTTCATGCCACGTACAGGACCTCAAATGCGAATTTTATTGTAAAACATTTTATTCGCCGGGAAGAGCTTGGCAAGAGGTCGCGTTAAGTGGTCGAGAGTACATAGCCCTCAAATGCGAACCGATCATTTACAATATATTGTTACCGATGGACCGTGAACGAAGAAGTGGCGGTGCGCTGAACGACGACGACGTTGACAGTTGGTAGCAGCCCGAGGACATCATCATCATCATCATCAGCTGGGCCCTCGGTGTCTGAGCTGAGTGCTGGCCATCTCAGAGCAGCCGCCAACACAGACTTACCGCCGTAACATCCCCGTAACATCTTTTGGTGGAGGTCGCGGGTTCGAGCCGACATGCCGACGAGACGACGGGCCGAACGGGCGAGATGACTACCGACCCGGCCCCTCCGTCTGCGCCTGCCACGCCAACTGCAGCCGATTCCCATCCCGACCGACCCGTTTTCTCGTGTTGGGCTAGATTTACTTGGGCCCTTCCCGGAGTCCTCCTCGGGGAACAAGTGGATTGCCGTCGCCACCGATTATGCCACGCGGTACGTGATCACTCGCGCCATTCCAACCAGCTGCGCCACTGACGTCGCTGACTTCCTTCTGCACGACGTCATATTACACCATGGCGCTCCCCGTTAACTCCTTACCGACCGTGGCCGCTGCTTCCTCTCCCGAGTTGTTGACGAAATCCTTCGTTCGTGCTCCGTTCGTCACAAGTTCACCACTGCTTATCATCCTCAGACGAACGGCCTAACGGAGCGTCTCAACCGCACGCTTACAGACATGCTCGCCATGTACGTATCCGACGACCACCGGGACTGGGACATAAGCTTGCCTTTTGTCACCTTCGCCTACAACTCTTCGCGCCATGATACCGCTGGTTACTCGCCCTTCTATCTTCTCTTTGGACGAGACCCCTTACTGCCCTTCGACACTCTGCTGCCCACAGCCGGCCCTGTCACTACATATGCGCATGACGCTATCGCCCGAGCAGACGCCGCCCGCCAGGTTGCTCGTCACAAGCTCTCCGCCTCCCAAGAGGCTCAAAAACACCGCTACGATGGCCTGCACCGTGATGTGCGCTACCCTGCCGGATCTATCGTCTTGCTGTGGCTCCCCTCCCGTCGTGTGGGGTTATGTGAAAAACTTCTGCCGCGCTACACAGGTCCTTATCGTGTATTACGGGCAGTGACCGACGTAACGTATGAAATCACGCCGCTGCACCCAAAGTCGACGTCCGCTCCACTGAAGTCCGAAGTCGTTCATGTAGCTCGCCTCAAGCCCTATCACCCACCATCGACATCGCACGCCTAACACGCACCGGGACGTTGCCTTCAGCCGAGGGGGATAGTGTTACCGATGGACCGTGAACGAAGAAGTGGCGGTGCGCTGAACGACGACGACGTTGACAGTTGGTAGCTGGGCCCTCGGTGTCTGAGCTGAGTGCTGGCCATCTCAGAGCAGCCGCCAACACAGACTTACCGCCGTAACATCCCCGTAACAATATTTTTAAAAATTCGCGCTTCCACGCCACACTTTAGCCACGCCAGCTTTAGCCCGAATCCGCACGCAACGCGTCGCGCAGCGCTCGTTACGTCAGCAGCGGAGAGCTGTCATTTTTGATTCGCCGTGACGTCTCTTTCTGACGTCACGCAGCTACCACGGCCGCGGCCGGAAGCTCCGCTCCTTTCCCCCGCTTGGCAAATCGCTAAATTGGTTTTTGAGGAAAGGAAATGGCGCAGTATCTGTCTCGCATATCTTGGTGGACACCTGAACCGCGCAGTAAGGGAAGAGAGGAAGGTGGGAGTGAAAGAAGGAAGAGAGAAAGAGGTGCTGTAGGGGAGGTTGGTTGGTAACAACTTTATTCATAGTCCTGCAGAGCTTTCGCCGACGGGGCCTTAGGTCTCCGACGTGGGGACGTCGAGGCGTTGCCTCGCCGTCGCCTCGCGGGCTTGCTGGACGGCCCAGAGTTGGTCCCCGAGGCTGGGGCTGCGCAAGGCAGCGGCCAACCGCGGCGGGAGGGTTCCGGAATTAGCACCGTGCAGGCTTTTGTTACAGTCCCAGAGCATGTGAGTTAAAGTGGCTGTATTGGCGTGGCAGACCTTGCATATATTTGTCGGGTATGTGCCAGGGTAGAGCCTGCGGTATAGTTCCGGGTTTGAGTACGTGAGCGTCTGCAGTTGTCTGAAGGCCACCGCGTGCGCCCTGTCCAGCTTGTCGCTGGGCGGAGGGAACGTTCGGCGGGCCAGGCAGAGGGCCTTGGTAATTTCGTTGTAGCTGGTCAAGCAGTCTTTGGTGCTGTTCCATGGACGATGGTCGCCGGCGCGGTTCGCGAGCTCGCGCGCCTTGGCGTGTGCCGTCTCGTTTCGGTTGCGATGCGTCCTCGATACTTCTCCCATGTGCGCCGGGAACCATTGAATTCTGGTTTGGAATTCTACCTCCTGCTAGACTTGTCGGTTCCTCAGGACTCGGGCTGCTGTCTGTGAGATCCATCCTTTGGCGAAGTTTCTAACCGTCTGACGCGAGTCGCAGAGAACCACGGTGCACGTCGGATCCGTGAGGGCGAGTGCCACCGCCGCTTCCTCCGCCTCTTCTGCGCGTTCGCACGCTACACTTGACGTTATGCGCGTTTTGCCACACGAATCGACGGTGGTGGTGGTGGTGAAAACATTTATTTCGAATGAACTGGAGGTATGTTTGGATCAGCCCGTAAGGGACCGATCCTTACAAACACTAGGTGGAGGTCCCTAGTATGGGACCCCAATGGCGGTTGCCGCCGCCCGGGCGCGCCCGACTAAGGCTTGTTGGGCCTGTAAGTCGTGGCAGCCGAGCAGGGTCGCCTCCCAGTCCTCCCGGGTTGGGTTGGGGATGGGGGGAATAGCGGGGTTGGAGGGGCAGGCCCACACCATGTGATAAGTGTCAGAAGACAGTGTGGGCAGCTGCCGCTAAAGGAGGGGTCAAAATGTTTTAGCGCTGCCGGGCACAGCAAAGTATTGGTGAGAAGGCGGAGAAGGAGCCGCTCATCCGCCTTCTTCAGGCCTTTACATGGGCTAGGGTAAAGGCGATGACAATTTTGATAATATGTTGTAATATCTTTGAATGTATAGACCGGATTAAAATCGGGTTCCTGATCGGATGGGGAGGAGAAAACAGCCCGGTGAGAGAGCGCGCGGGCGGCTGCGTCTGCTGCCTCGTTTCCTGCCAACCCCTGATGAGCAGGGGCCCATATGAGGTAACGGTGTGCGGGGTCCGTATCCCGTATGCAATTTTGATATATTCGATAGGCTAGGAAGGGAGTGCAGCCTTGTTCGACGTTCCGACAGGCCCCTCGCGAGTCGGTGATTATGTATTTTGAATTGGAATGTGAGGCCGCGAGAGCAATCGCGACCTCTTCTGCTTGTGTTGCACTGCGAGCTCTAAAAGTTAGGCCGTTAACTGTGTTGCTGTTGTGAACTACCGCGGCCGTGTACCATCCCCCGTGGTGAGGGCCGGAAGCGTCCACGTAGTATACACCTGTTTTGTTGCCATAATATCGGGCTAGCGCTTCCGCTCGTGCCAGGCGCCGACCATTATGGTCTTCATGTGACATGTTTGCTGGAAGAGGCCGCACGTGGAGGGCACGTCTCCACAGTTCCGGGATGCGAAACCTGTCTTCCATTGGAGGGGTGTGTTGGATATGGAGTCGAGCAAGAAGGCGGCGACCTGACTCCGTTAGCGACAAGCGCGTGTACTGGTTTGTAAGGTGCGCCTCCCGGAGCTCCCGGAAAGTATTCACCACCCCAAGAGCCATAAGCCGGCTGTTTGAAGTAGTGATAGGGAGGTCAAGGGCACGTTTAACAATTTTGCGAAGGATGACCTCAAGGGCGTCCTCCTCTTGTTTCCGTAGGTGGAGATAAGGAGTCGAATAGAGAATTCGACTAGTTACGAAGGCGTTTGCCAGCCGCAAGGCATCCTTACTTCGTAACCCTCCGCGTTTGTTGGAAACCCGGCGGACCATGCGGCCCACCTGATCCCCCACCTTACGGAGTTTGGCCAATGTAGTGTCTGGCCGCCTGTGTTTGTGGATGTAGAGTCCGAGTACCCGTATCTCATCACTTTCGCGTATGGGACCACTCTCAAGAGAGAGAGATATTTTAGTTGTGCACTTCTGTGAGGGGAGGAGGTGCACAAATTCCGATTTTTGAGGGGAACATTGAAGACCGCAGCGGCGGGCGTAGCGGTCTACTATCGTCGCCGCTGTTTGCAGGCTGGTTTCAATGTCTCCTGTGCTGCCCTGCGTGGCCCACAGAGTGATGTCATCAGCGTACAGCTAGGCGTGCTGCACGCCGGCGACACCACTCAGCTGGGCCGGCAGGTGCATCATGGCCAGATTGAAGAGCAGCGGGGAAAGTACCGCGCCTTGAGGGGCTCCCCGCGTGCCGAGTAGGTAAGGACCATGGTCTCTATCTTGAATTCGAATGTAGGATTGACGATCCATTAAAAATTGGCTTATGTATTGGAATGTGTTGAGGCCGCAGTCGGTGTGACTTAGGTTAGTGAGTATGATATCATGTGTTACATTGTCAAATGCCCCTTTAAGATCCAAGGCGAGTACTACCCGGTCATTATGGGGGCATTCGAGGGGGTCAAGGACTTCCCGATTGAGTTGCAGGAGGACATCCTGTGCGGATCTGTGTGGGCGAAATCCGAACATGGTGCTCGCAAAGACTTGTTTGTGTTCAAGATATGTAGATAACCGATCCCGCACCATCGTCTCCATTAGTTTGCCCACGCATGAGGTGAGAGAGATGGGGCGGAGGTTATCTGTGTCAATTGGTTTGCCAGCTTTAGGAATAAATGTGACCAAAGCCGTTTTCCATTCGATTGGCAGGGGGGTGTCCCCGCGCCAAATCGCATTTACGTATTCCAGGAGGGACTGGTATGCCAAGTCGGGCAGGTTCGTCAAAAGCTTGACGGTGACCTTATCCCGTCCTGGCGCAGTGCCCCGTTTCATTTTGGCGAGAGCCGCCCGCAGATCATGGAGCTGGAAAGGTTGATCCAGCTCCGTGTTCTCTCTGCCTGCATAAGAGTACGCAGATCCACGGGGGTCTTGGGCTGTACACAGATACTGGTCCCGAAGTTTCTGTGCCAGTTGAGTCGTGTTGCCAGGAAAAGCGTGCAGTGCTCGCTGCAAATGTTTTTGTGTTTCGGATCGTGTTTGGGTTGGGTCGATTAGGGCTCGAAAGAGACGCCACGTGTTTCGGCTGGACATTTGTCGCGCGGCCGTGTTGCATCTATCTACCCAGTTGGAGTCGGCGAGTTGGGCCGCGTACTCTGCCGCTTTCTGGGTAAGCTCGGCAATTCGAGCTTTAAGCTTTCTATTGTGTTTCTGCCGTCGCCAACGGCGGACGAGGCTGCGACGGGCTTCCCAGAGGTGTAGAAGGTGGTTATCCACGTCCGTGAGCGCCTCTGAGAGCTGGATGTGTGTTTCATGCGAGGAAAGGTGTGCCAGCAGCTGTTGGGACCATGCTGTGTAGCCTTGCGCGGAAATGGGTGTATTATCAAGTGAGTTAAAATTTTGCCTGAATTTCGTCCAATCTGGGATATGGGCTTGTGTTCTTGGACGCTTGAGGGGGCGTGTGCGTAGTGTAGTGTTAATGATGCAGTGGTCGCTACCGAGGGTCTCCTCGGTGTTGAGCCAGTCTGCGTGTCGTATGTTGCGAGTGAAGGTTAAGTCCGGACACGTATCCCGTGTCACGGAATTTCCTAGCCGGGTTGGGTGGACAGGGTCCGTGTGGAGGGTGAGGCCCAACGTGGACGCAAGCTCCGCCAGCTTACGCCCGCGCGACTCCTCCTTGCGATACCCCCACTGCTGACTGGGAGCGTTAAAGTCGCCCACAATCAGCAGGGGATCGCGGCCCGCTACTCTTAGCGCGCGGCTAAAGAGGTCCGCAAAAGTCACTCGCTTTAGTTTGGGAGAGCAGTACACGTTGAGTATATGCAACGGTGGGTCCCTGCGGCGGACTGGTAGGAGGGTCACCATTACATAAGAGTACTCTAGTTGGAGGTCGAGATCCACTAGGTTGGCTGTGTAGTTTTTGTGAACGAGAAGACAAGACGCGGGGTCCTGTTGGAACGTCGTGTAATTTGAAATTGTGGCGCCCAGGCCTGGCTCTTGGAGGGCAACCACGGCTGGTAAGGACTCGAAAGTTTCAAGGTAGAGGCGGAAATTGGCCCGCTTAGTGCGGTCCTTAAAGCCTCTACAGTTCCACTGTGTTATTGAAGTTGACACGGCCGAATTGGATATGGCGGAACTCCTTTGATTAAGGTGTTTCGCCATGATTTAAAATTCTTGGGGGGGAGGAGGAGGGATTGGCTGCCTCAGAGCCAGCTACTTGCGCCATCAAGGGGGTGATGACGGAAGGAGCGGGGCAGCTGTCCTCATTGTCCGAATCAATAATCAGACGGTTGAATTTTGAAGGACGGGATACGTCCCTAATGGGCCCCGTCCGACGGAGGAGGCGGGGGTTGTCCAATATGTGTTTTGATACTACCGCGGGGATGGCAGATTTGACCTTGGTCAAGATTTGGTCCATGGCGGTCTCGATCATAGATCGTAATTTAGAGGTTAAGCGCTCCTCCATCGCGGAGATGGCTGTCACGAGGGCAGGCGAGATCTCCGCGTCGCTCTCCATTGCGTCCGAGTTCTGCGGGCTCGGAGCGGCGGACGCCAATTTTGATTCTAAATTTTGAATTTTGTTGAGCAAAAGCTCATTCTGTGCCCGGAGCACGTCGATCTGTTTTTTGTATTCCGCATCGAGTGCGGAGACGATAACTGGGGAGGAGGGGGAATGGGAGGAGGAGGAGGCGATCTCAGCCCAGCTGCTCACCTGTTGTTTGCCGTGTTGAGACGCTGATGCCCGGGCGCCGGCAGCGCCATTTGTCTTGAGCGCCGGGAAGTGGCCAGCGTCCCTGCCGCTGGGCGGTGGCAGTGGGGGCGTAGTCTTGTTCCCGGGTGGTGACTTCACCGAGGATGATGATGATGACGTTTTGTTGTCGATGCCGTCAGCTCCACGCGGCGTTCCGCCACCGGCACCTGAATTGGGATGACTTGCCTGCCGGCCAGGTCGCTGTTTTCCAGGGAGCTCTGGGCGCCTAGTCTTGCGGCCGGGCACCTTGAGCTGCCTGAATTTCCCCGTGCAGTCCCGGGAGTTGGTGGCGTGGGCTTGCCCACAGACTGCACAGGACGGTGTGCACTCATGCGGTGTCTTCACCCCGTCGACGGTCGACACCGCACTGCCACAAAGGCCACACTTTTGATCCGGGCAGGGGCATGTGTCTGCTCGGTGTCCCACGGTGCCGCACCGCACGCAGGCCGGGATTGTTTTCTTATATGTACGCACAAGGGTGACTTCCGAGTTGTAATGAACGTATCGCGGCACCACTTTGCCCACGAAGGTGAGCACCGCGACGTCTGATTTTCCAAGCTTGCGGATATCGGCAAGCTCTCCAGCACGCCACTGGATCTTGTTTTGCAGGGACTCACTGGTCTCGTGCTTGGCCACGGTGATGACGCCGCGGCACACGTCACCAGTGAGCTTCAACTGGCCGTACATAGAGAGCTGGCCTTTCGGTGTTGTTAGTCGAAGTCCCGCAATAGCTTGTCTGCGACGTGCGGCTCTCGGGTGCCTGCCACGATCAGGTTTTGCTCCCATGTGGGGAGCAGGCTGAGCGATGCTGCGGCCTTGGCGCCCAGGTAGGCCGCGAACGCTGCTCCCAGCTCACCATGTTGAAAGACATCCTTCAGAGCGACGGTCACCCGGGGCTTCAGGATGATAACGATGTCTTCGGGATGAAGCCGCGGCAGCGGCTTTGGTTTCCAAGCAGGTCCCTGGGGCCCACCGTGAAGCGCTGCAGCGCGCGCAGCAGCGTTGTGCCGTGTTGAGCGGCCTGGCGACGTGGCGTCCGCTTTCTTGGAAGCGTTCCGCTTGCGGGAGCGGCGTTCCACTAGCTTGAATAACTTCAAGTTCTCGATGGGCGCAGAGGCCGGGCTATCAGGCGCTGGATTTGCTGGAACCTCGGACCAGGCCATGGCGTCCGGGTCGTAGCCACGTTGCAGGTTTGGCGAAGCCATCTTGCCGCGGGTGGGCGACTCACTCACGGCCGGGCGCCGCCGTAGGCGTTAGGCCTAGCGCCGCCGCCACGATACCTAAGTGAAGATCGGCCCTAAAAGGCCTAAATTTTGCCCCACCTGTGTGCGAGAGGTATGCACAGGTAGCTGACGACTTCGGGAAGCCAGACGCGGCTGTGTTGACGGGGTTGCGGTCGAAGATACGTGGCTCCAGCCGAAACTTGGCGGAGCCGATCACGAATCGACGACTGCAACCGCGAATCGCGAGCGTTCTGCGTATTCCGCGGCGTCAACGAACCTCGTCCCCGTATCGTCTCCGTGGCTGTGCAGGAGAGCTCTGGCCCTGGCCACTCTTCTTCCCGGAGTAATTTCGACCACCTGGGGATCTATAAACGTGCACCGACATCGCACAGCACACGGGCGCTTTTTGCAATCCGCCTCCATGGAAACGCGGCCGCTGCGGCCGGGTTATAACCCGGGAGCTCCGGCTCAGTAGCCGAGCGTCTAACCACCGATGCCCCGCGACAGGTTGAAGCTTCCGCGACCGTTTTGTACTGTGCTACCGCTGCGTTAGCCGCACTTGCAAGCAGTGTCCCCGCAAAAAGGTGGCAGAAAAACATGTCCCCCCCCCCCTCCCAAGTAGTAGAGAGATACGTTTTATGTCACATCTGTAATGCCCTTAGACTAAAGGGTACAAAGCGCGATAATGACCGTTTACGGTGCCATCGTGATTAAAGGATGGTTCACTCACAAAAAGACACAATGCCAAGGACTGAGTGCTTCAACAAGTATGGAAATGTACTTGGCCTTTTCGGGACATATTTTTTGTTTCAGTTGAAAACAAATATTTTTCCAACTAAACAGGAATTTCAGGTCTAAATAGTACATTTCGGCACTGCTCAAGAAAGACAAATTGTTAGCTTTCCAGAGCAAAATACCAGCGCTTATTTTTTATAAGCATTATGCCACATTACGTACGGAGTATAAGTGGTTGAAAATAGTAACGTCAAATTACCTGTACTTGTCAAATAAACACACGAGGGATCGTGGAATAACTTTCTGTTCCGGATGTGCACATTACGCTCGAAAATAAGTAAGACCTGCCGCGGTGGCTCAGTGGTTACGGCGCTCGGCTGCAGGCCAGAAAGACGCGGGTTCGATCCCGGCCCCGGCAGCTTAATTTCGATGGTGGCGAAATTATAGAGGCCCGTGTACTGTGCGATGTCAGTGCACGTTAAAGAACCCCAGGTGGTCGAAATTTCCGGAGCTCTTCACTAAGGCGTCCCTCATAGCCTGAGTCGCTTTGGGACGTTACACCCCAATAAATCAAATCAAAATGAGTAAGAAAAAGCAAGTTACTGCTGGAAAAATCTGCATAAAACTGGCGGAGGTCGTGCTGCCGCAAGATTGCCGTTTTGAGCATTATTATTAGGCGAGCGCAAAAATTGGAAATTTTCTTGTATTCGCTGAACGAATCGAAAAGTGCACATTCAAAATTATCCTAAACAAATTCAGGTTGTTAAGTTTTTCACTATTTATCAAATAACTGGCATGAAGTTCGAATAAGGTGTGATGTAGTTTTCTTCCGTGGCTATTTAAAAAAACTAGGTCCACTCGATGGGCCTCTTCAACACCGCACAGCATGTTGCCGCGATCAGTCTGCACGGAATGGAGTGCTCAGTGCCGCGACGGGGCCCTCTCATGTGGCGTCGTTCACAGTGTTCATAGATTGGCTGCCGCGGTGGCTCAGTGGTTATGGTGCTCGGCTGCTGACACGAAAGACGCGGGTTCGATCCCGGCCGCGGCGGCTGAATTTCTTTGGAGGAGAAATTCTAGAGGCCCGTGTACTGTGCGATGTCAGTGCACGTAAAAGAACCCCAGGTGGTCGAAATTTCCGGAGCCCTCCACTACGGCGTCTCTCATAGCCTTAGTCGCTTTGGGACGTTAAACCCCATTAAACCAAACCAAACCTCCAAGATTGGGCGATGAGGCAGAGCTCAGGTAGCTTGCGCAAACTAGCAAATCCGCCTTGATTTCCGATCTCGGAATCCGTGACTGTTACGTACACTCCAAAAAAAAAAAAAAAAGGACTAAAAGGGGGCGGGAGGCTAGACCTTTTGGGGAATAACTGATTTGCCACAACCATTAGTCCTCTTCGGGACTAACTGAAAAGGATCTATTGGTCCCTTTCGAGCTAACTGTAGACTTAAGATGCGTCGCTATAGTTTATTAGCTGTCCTCTCAATTTCCAGAGGAGTACGTTTGAAGTGACGGGCGTAGTGATATGATACGATGGATGGATGGATGGATAGGAGCGCCCCCTTTGAAACGGGGTGGTGGCAATTGCCACCATGCTCAGCTTTTTTTTGTTTTTGTTCAGCGTTTCTTTGTTTTTTTCGTGTTGAGTGCCCCCTAGCGGAGATCAGTGTCGCGTCTAGTGATAAGCTATAGCTACTCTATCTCCTTATGTTATAGCGCCGTACCGCAGCGGCGCAGGTAGCGCTATAAGCTGCTTCGCGCGATTATTCGTTTTGTGCGAAAAATCGCACAAATGGCTGATGTTCGTAGAAATATTCGATTCGTCGTCAGTTCGGTTCTGTCACTGCTCGACTCGTATTCGATTCTCACTGTGGCTACATCGTTTGTATTCCATTCGGTTTAAAAAAAAAATGACTGCAATCGAACCTGGTCATAACGAGACGGTTTATAACGAACTAATGGATATAACGCAGGAATGACGACTCCCGTTGGCAGCTCGGTCAACACGGTCTATAATGAAACTACGGCTCTAATGAAGTAATCGAAGGGTCCCTTCAACTTCGTTATTACGAGGTTCAACTGAATTATTTACTGCGTTCAATAGTGGGCCAGAACAGCAGCGTAACCTTAAGAGGAAGGATGCTGAATCCTCCCGAAATAAAGAAATCACTGCTAGGTGTAGCACACCTTGAGAAAAAGACCGAGCTTTCCTTTGAACACAAGCGCCCTTAACGGGTTGAAGAGTGCGCTTTTGTACTTCTGAGTGCCCTGACCTTAAGTTGGGGTGGGACTTTAAATGGGTGTAGCAGTAGGATAAAACAATAAATAAGCCTTCAAAAGAAGTCTAGGTTTTCTAGAATTGTTTTGTCTTCTCTCAGTGAATTGAAACAATTTATAGAAAATACAGTGTTTCTTGTATAGAACTATGATTCTAGATCCAGGTTCGTCACAATAGTGCAATTTTTGCACTTCTATCTAACTTCAGCGCTATTCGAAAAGACATTTCGTAGAAGAATGTACAATTTTTTTAAAAGAAAAAAAATAAATATGTACATAAATTGTAAGAATTTTGTTAACAGATTTTAGACTTGTAATTAATGCTTGTGTACGTCATGAGTAATTCATGAGCGTAGCTTTGATTGTACCAGTGCTATGATGCATTTTATAATTACCGCTTCATAAGTCTCATCCAACCTTTAAAGCTCTTCAGAAATGCTGCCTGTTAAGTAAAAATTTCATCGCAATAGCTCCTATCACAATACCGGTTGGGATCCCGTGATGAAAGGTCACGCCCCGTTATCAGGAGACGTTGCCACATAGGCGGCCAAGTGGTCGCAAATCCACTCGCCGCTTCCGCTAGTCAGTGTATGCTCTACGTCGTATGCTGGCACAAACTGTGCGAAAGCAATCTATATTTTCATGTTCACTTCTGCGGCCCGAACTTTTATAACTCAGCACGGCCGTTATATGCGCACCAATTCACGGATAAACGAATGTTTCCACGATGATATAGTTCAGCAATCTATATCTTTCGCGTGAATTTCTGCTGCCCGAACTTTATAACTCAGCACTGAAGTTACGCGTACCCATTCAGGGATAAACGAATGTTTCCGCGAAGGTAGTTCAGCAATCTGTATCTTTCGCGTGAATTTCTGCTGTCCGAACTTTTATAACTCAGCACTGACGTATGCGCAACCATTCGGAGCTAAACGAATGTTTCCCCAAAGATAGTTCAGGGTTCGCCCGAAACCCATCTGACTGAAATGAAGAAAAAAAGTAAAACATTGACGTTTCGGCATCGCTACAGGCGTCTTGTTCACAATGAGAAAGAAACGCATTGCGCTTCAAAGAAGCTTTTTATCAAAATTTTGGCACCTGCGCATGCTTGCGAAAGATATATGGGGTGGACTGGTATGGGTACTTGATAGCATGCGCCTTTTTTTCCTTCATGACGTCACGCAATGAAGTGTCAGCACTTGCGGCCAAAAAACGTGGTTGATTTCATTTTGTGTCACTTTTTTCATCGGTGCCGCTTCCATTCAGCAAAGAAAGAACGCGTATAAAAGCGACCACGACACGTGGTCGTTTCAGACGATGACGCTAAGCACGTTCTTGAGAGTGGATGACAATGACTGCGTAGGGGAAAGAGGCAGGAGAAGAGGAACGTGTCACCTATTTGCGACAAGCCTATACGGGGCCCTAATTTTCCGAAGTTTCGCGACTTAAAATCAAAGTTATACTTCTTCGTGGAACTATGTGCCAAAAGGGAACGAGTGTGATTAAAGTAGTCACAGAATTTCTCATGACAGGTACCCACCGCAGTGGCTCCGGCTACTGAGCTTAAGGTCGCGGGGTCGAATCTCGGCCGCTGCGGCCAAATTTCAATGGAGACGAAATGCAAATGCACCCTTGTGCTGCGCCATGTCGGTGCACGCTAGAAAATCCAAGGTGGTCTAAGTTAATCCGGAGGCTTCCATTAAAGCGACCGTCATGCTCCCCTAGCTGCGTGCAGCTTCCGGACATTAAACTCCACATACCTGCCATACTTAACCAGCTGGTGATTGCTCCTCGACCAACCCCGTGCCTACCACTCATGAAAGATGAAAACTGCCTTGAAGAATGAATTTCTGCTGACGTCTTGACACGCTTCTTTCCTGAATTCACCTGACAAGCAAGCTGTGGGAATGACACGTTTCCACCTTTCTTCTGAAAGACTCCGTGATACTGCGGCGCCCTGCATAACGAATACTAAGTGGCAGTGGCAAAAATAATTTACCTTGAGTAATCCCCAGTTCCTGTCAGTCGCGGCATCGTTGTGGACTCCAGGAACGAAAGCTACCAGCAGGTGGTCGCCAAACTTTCTTAAAGCTGCTTCCAATCTACTGTCGTGGTCACCACTGCACAAGTAGAATAATGCATACCGGTTATGTCGGAGAGACAGTTCAGTCGCTGTGCTGTCATCGTGTCCAGCAAGCCCCGTTCTTCGAGAGAATAAAACACCAAACACCACTGGGTACTGAATTACAGCAGTGACCTTCAGTTTCTAGGAAGGCACGTTTGTTGTTTGTTTTGGTTTATTGGGGTTTAATGTCCCAAAGCAACTCAGGCTATGAGGGACGCCATAGTGAAGGGCTCCGGAAATTTCGACCACCTGGGGTTCGTTAACGTGCACTGACATCGCACAGTACACGGGCCTGACCTGAATTAAATTTACATATACGTATTTTTCCAAATGCGTTATTTCTCGCGCATAATTTTGACGGCTTTTTTTTGCGCGAGCCTTTGTTATACCAAGTACAGAGGGCAAAACGCATGCCTAGAACAACCAAACGGTGTGTTCCGGAGCTCCCAAAGCCGCTGAGACCAAGAAAGCCAAAAATGACGATGAAATTCTATGAGTTTAATAGCACATGTTTACATCCAGACCATTTTTAACCAAATCTTATGGCTAGTTATCGCGTGTTACGCCCGAAACACGCTCAGAGCGTGTTCTAGACATGCGTTTTGCCCTCTGTACTTTCTCACGCCCACGGTCACGTGGTGTGAAGCGATACCAAGTTGGCGCATGCGCAGTCCACAACTCGTCATTTATCATGCAGAAGTTTACGGGTTTTTTGCGCGGGCCCTCGTGTGACCAAACACCTTCTCACGTCCACGTGTACGTGGCGTGAAGCGATAAAAAGTTTGCGCATGCGCCGTCCACAACTCGCGCCAGTGTCGTCACTGGCTGCAGAACGTATAAAAATGAAGCCGCCCTCACAATTCCCGCACACCGGCAGCAGCAGGAGGCCACGCAAGCCAGAAGGATCCACGCTTCGGTCTTCTTCCGTCCACGAAGGTTCCAGGGAGTACGAGCTATGGAAGCCATCAGGAAGTGCATCTGCGGCACATGCGAGGACTGCCTCCGCAGGTGTTGCTGCGAAGACGAACCCCAGCGGCAGGGCGATACTCAACCGCTGCACCACCCCCTGCAGGAGACTCCGCAGACGCGACGGCGCACGAGCCTCGGAGTCCATCCCCCACGAGATCCCTTTGAAGGACATGACAAGGCCCGTGATTACGAAGCCGCCGACCGGCACAGGAGGACCAGCGCGGGAGGAGGAGCGCAGGAGCGCAGGAGGAGTGACTGGAGCTGGCGACGACCCGGGTGCCGGCCCGTCGGGCGTGTCGAAGCCGCCGGCAAAGAAGCCGAAGGCCGAGGGGCCCTTTCCTGACTTGGTCCGCACTGGAAGCGGCGGCTCCGGCAACAGCGAGGAGACCGAGCCGTCGGTGTCTGTCGGCCAGTTCGAGACTTCGGGGGAAGGCAGCGGTTCCTCCATGGGAGGTACCGCCGAAGATACCTCCACCTCCCCAGAGGAAAGTGCTGGAAAGGGCCCCGCCAAGGCTTAGCGCTAAGCGGATGAGGTCAGTGAATTCTGCTTGATCTCCTTTCGTTTTTTTTTTTCCTTGCGATCTCGCAGTCACTTTTCGGTTGCTTTGCGTGGACTGTGTAACTGCTAGCTGGCAGCAGTCTCGTTCACCTTCCATTGCAGTGTGCCTAACTGTCACTTATATCTTCGTAATAGTTACATCCCCGCATTGTACTCGACTGCTTAGGACGGCTTGCTGCGGTCAGTTCATTCTGCATTAATCCCTGGCTTCGGGCAGTGCTTTCTACTTGCCCTGCTCCTGTTATGTGCCGTCGCGTTTACGTTGCTGCTTACCCGGTGCCTCTTCCTGACCTGCATTTTGCCATTTCAGCCCCGTCGAGCTGTCCATGGCCTTCGTGACATTGCTCCAGTCCGCCCTCGTCATGTGACACCGACCCAGCCTTTTTGAATTTTCGCCATGCTTTTTTACGCTTTTATTCCGCTGCCACATGTTTACCTGCTTCGCGAAGCTCAAACAATGCCCTGCTGCCTTTTTGCTATTCGCTTCGCTCTCCTGCCGGATCCGGCGTTGTGTACTCCTCCTTCGCTTTTTTTATTCTGCTAGCTCTCGCTTGTGTGCTTTTTATCGGCAATAAAAACTTTTTGCTGCACTTTTACTTCCTGCTTGGCAGTTATTTTCCGAACAGTCCATTTTCAGCGGCCACAGAGAAGCCTACCTCCAGTCTCTCCCCTCCCCCCCCCCCCCCCAAAAAAAATAACAAATACAGACTAAGAAGTGGATCATTTACATGTTTACTCCGAAACTTCTCCCTGTGTGTCGGGTGACCTGAATAGAGCGGTTACGTGTCATTAACGCCAATATCCCCACTCTTCCCACCTTTCGTGCCGAAGAATGTTTCCCTTGGGTTCGAAGTAGGCGATGAGTTCAATTTGTTACACAAGCCTTTTCGCCCTCAGTAAGCTGTCCGGTCGAACTTATTGAACGCAATATAAGCTATAAAACTACAGAGTTCGCTGCCCTGATTAGGGTGTCTGTCTCTTCGACTATGCAATTTCTGCGCACGTGGTATAGCTTTATTTTGTAGTCGTATGACTGTGATTGGGTGTGGGCGTTAGTGAATAATTGCTGTACCTTGGCGCATTCCTCTGACATGGCAGTCACCTTGCCTGCAGTCCTTGCAAGCAAGTTCGGAACCAGTGTCCTGAGTGATACTTAGTGGGCGACGTATGCCGTAAATTAGTAGTACTGAATATTACTCCCTGCCTGCACAGATACTAATTTCTTCGAAGTACCCTTCCTTAAGCTTATAGCTACAATTAGTCTTGTGGGAGCCTTTATGTTGCCATGGCATTACTTCAAATTTCTTCATTCGCTCCCATGTCAGCTGTTTTTAGGGCATGTAACATCAAGCATGTGAAGCCCTTCGTCGAGGGCAAGATTGGCGTTGTGTGCCGCATTGCTCTGGCCTCTGGAAAAGTGTATATAGGGCAGACAGGCAGGTGGGTTAACAAACTTACATGGACATAAAAACTTCCTAGGAGGAAGAGACCCGGGAAGGCGTTTGGATCTTCATCGCAGCAGTTTCAGAAATTGCACAAAACCTGTGCCGTTTTAACGTGTCACCATTTTGGGGGGGGGGCGAAGAAATAGACATGAGCGGGAAATCTTAGAAGCGTTTCATATTGGCAATGAGCAAGATAATTGTGTGACACGTTGCTGTATTTAACGAACAAGGAACGTGCCTACTAAGAGGGTAGATAAGGGTGATCAAAGCTGTTATCAATGCGCGTGTCATGGGGAGTGGTTGAAGGTGCGCATGCGTCGGACGTTTTGCGCGGCAATTGTATGCTTCAATAAAGCACAGTTGAAAGAACAGTGCCTGTCCGTGTCTAACGTCTACGCATCTTTGCATCATCTGGTCCCCGCCCCCCCTTTTTTGTTAGATTTTAAAGAGCAAGCTTTATTGCACCTCTCTGGCGAGTACGATACCAAATTATTAAACGTAGTTCAGATTTGAACTTTTTCTGTCGATAGATGGCAGCACCTGAATACCCCAAAAAAGGAGGTAAGTTCTATTCCCCCTCCAGGTATGCAGGGGGTATGCAGCCAAGGTTCCGGGGACCGAAGCACAAAATAGATAACCCCTCTCAAGCCATTGAGCAAAGAAGGATGTGGGGGTCAGTCAATGGACAATTTCCCAGTAACCCGCCAGTTTAGCGTTTCCGGTTTGGGTTGCCTAAGCTTCACTCCGTCTTTTCTGCGAAATTTCTTTTACAATGGTAGGCTGGGGTTACTGGTTTCGCCTGCGCAGACAGGTGTGGCCGGTTAAAATGGCGGAAGAGAGTCTTGGTGCATCAGCAGGACATTACCCGGAAAAGGTTCCATTGTGATGAACTCCTATGTAGTCAGTCTGCTAATAAAAGTAAAAAAAGGAGCTCCTAGCACAAGGCCTTATGACTAGTTTTCTTCCCTTTCCCGCGTAGCCTTCCTAACATAGCTACAGCAGCATGTCCTTGCTTGTAGTAACAGCCTGTAGCTTACGTTGCCTAGTCTCGTACGAGCCTTACCAGCGCCGAACACCCATCTTCCGCTTCTGAGCACCAACAAGGCACCAAGCAAATCAAAGTTGGATGAAACTTAAAAGGACGGGAAGTGTGGTTTGCAAAAGAACCGAGAGCGTCCTGTAGCTATGCATGGTGACTGAACGCAAACATTGGCATTGCATAAGCGAGTTCTTGCTTAGCTCTGTTTACATAAACCAATAACGTCAGGTCGAGTCGGGGGTCGGGCTGAGCGAAGTCAACCCAACTCGACCGACGCGTGTTGACTCGATTTTAGCTAGTCGAGATGGATGGATGGATGTATAGGAGCGCCCCTTTTGAAACGGGGTGGTAACAATTGTCACCATGCTCAGCTTTTCTTTCTTTATTGTTTTTTTGTTTACTGTATTGGCAATTCTCATTAAGAATCGCCATCATCTTTACCTACGGTTTCCTACAATTCTAACCTCATGCCATATCTCTGCTTTTCAGCCACCAATCCTCCAATCGCTTTTTGCTAACTTCCACTGCAGATTTATTTACATGACCATTGTTATCTTTAAACCCTAGGGCCTCAGGAAGAGTGACTGTGCCTGCATCGACATCCGGATGGATACCATCACGTTTGATTATCAGGTGTTCGATTGTTTCCACAGATCTACCACACACTGCACATGTGTCATCTTCTTCGTTAAATTTCTTTTTGTAGTCGGCTCGTCAGCTACAAGCACATCGGGGCAGGGTGGAGCTAGAGTTACTGTATATGGTAGCATATACAGTAACTCTAGGTGGAGCTGAGTCAACCTACCCCTTGCGGCGGAGTTTACTGGTCCCGACTCCTGACTCGACTCGGCGCGTTTACATGGACCCAGTAATCAGTTTTTGACCCGATAACTCGACTCACGTGTGTTTTGGTGCGAACAATGCGTTACTGTGTGTGCTGCTGTGGGAGGGGGGGGGGGGGGGGGGGAGGCTGAGGTGCTTTTGGGTGTGGCCTTGCATACCGCTTCCTTTTCGCACCACAAGCTCGAGAAAAAAAGAACAGTACAAATCCTTTCGAAATACAGCCAAGCAAAAAAGGAAAGAAAGAAATCAAGTTCGTCCAGGTTCTAAGAAGAAAGTGTGCGCACGAACACAGACAAGCAAGAAGTTGGTGGTAGAGCGTAATAGTGACAAAATAATTTATCGCCAGGTGGAGCCACGTCGCACTAATAAAATTTTAGCGCGAAATTCAAATCCCAGCAAAAAATGCATACACAACTTTCAGAGCCTGTAAAACGCAAATTATAGGTTCGATATGGATAAAAATTGCGGCATAACTATCAAGAAGGAAAAAGGGAGGAAATTTTGCGGACGAAATTTTGTTATTTGGCTTAGTTTTTTCACGAGATGACATAAAAGTTCGACATATCTAAAAGCACAATTTTCTGGAATTTTGCGTCTAATTGGTAAAAAAATGAAACTTAAACAATAAAATCTGCCCGTAACATTTCCTCTATACGCTAAGGAAGAAAACACTGCCACAAACCTCATGAAAATCGAGCCATGTTTAGACACGGTGTAGCTTCTGAAAGTTCCCATGTATTTCCTATGGACACTGCCACTGGTGAACCCTCTTTGGTTGGGCGAAGGCAAAAGATACGTACACGGAGCTGACTTTAAACTACATTCGCAGTAAGCGACAGATGAACACAAAAACAGGCACAGAACGCAGAAATAAACGCAAAAAATAGAGTGCGATATGTTTCATAAGGAAATAAATTCCAGAAGCAAGGACAGTACCGCCAGGGAAATCATTGAAGCGCTACGAATCGTAACTGCGTCGACCTGCCTTTCCTTCCCTTATCAGGAAAAGAGCTTTCGCACTTTGCCAGGTCTGCAAAATGCGATTGGCGTCAGTTTTATTACTTGTTTGCCCACTGTACCTCTTTTTTTCTATTGCTCGGGCATCAAGCCATGCATATATAAACGCAAATTCCCGCAATAAACGTTGTTGAAAGTCGCTGAAATATATTTGTCTCTTTGTATCTTCGTCCGTGTCTTTTGAGCTGTTTTATGATGTGAATAAGCCGCGGTGGCTCAGTGGTTATGAAGCTTCATCATCATCATTTATTAACCCTTAAGGGTCCCATGGGGACATATTACATAAGGGGAGGGGGGATACAAGTGTCCGACGGTCATACATAAGAAAATGAAAAAAAGGCGAGAGAAAAAAAAGAATAAAAACTAGAAAGAAAACTACACAAAGCTGTTCCTGATCCGAAATACGCGGGTGCGATCCCGGCCCTGGCGGTCGCATTTCGGTGGATGCGAAATGCTAGAGGCCCGTGTACTGTGCGATGCCAGTGCATGTTACAGAACCCATAGTGGTCGAGATTTCCTGAGTCCTTCACTACGGCGTCCCCATAGCCTGAGTCGCTTTGGGGTGTTAAACCCCCATAAACCACAAACCATATACAGGTCCGTCTCGTCGTTTCAGCAAATTATACCTTGAAACATTGAACACAAGTTCACAACAACTTTAAGCCGCTAACCGAAACCGCGCCGCCCTGCTAAATGCGCTGCTTCGCGTGACTTCTTCGACTTATTGGCGAATCAAGAGCAACCAGGAGTCCACTTCGGGGTAGTTGGTCGACCGTTATAATGCATGCACGGCGCGAAGCACACAGGGCCTAGATACCAAGAGTGACGAAAAGGCGCAAGTCTATGCCGTTAGCTGTACATAGCTTTTTGGAGTGAAAGCCCTACTACTCGAGTTACAACTCAGAGTTTCGCCTGGCTTTGCGCACTTGACCTTGAACTTCGACCAAGGTCAAACTAAGCACACAATTAGTAAATTCATAATTAAATTCAAAGGCGCCAAACCATACGCACACACACACACACAGGAGAAGAAAGAAAGACGAGACAGGCGCTCTGTCTCGTCTTTCTTTCTTCTCCTGTGTGTGTGTGTGCGTATGGTTTGGCGCCTTTGAATTTAATTATGAATAACTACCAACTAGCCCAACAACAAGTTCTTCTACAATTAGTAAAACACGTTGCGGGGCTAGTTGGTTATGCATTTTCTTTCGTTCAAGGCTAAGCAGCGCTAACTTTTAGGACGAATACACAGAGGACATGACACCTCACCTCACTTTAGTCTTGCCCCCATCTCGTTTTCTTGGCCTTTTCTTCTGTGGTCTGCCGCGCATGCGCTCACGGTCGTCTTTTCTTGTATGTTCTACGAAAAACGTGTTCAATAAACATAGTTGGAGTCACAGCCCATCCTGTCATGTCCTCTGTGTATTCGTCCTAACAGTTAGCGCTGCTTAAATTTGAACGAAAGAAAATAAGCACACACCCCCAGACTAACAATACAGTTTCGATGAAGAAGAAAAAAAAATGTGGTTGTAAGGCCGCACTTCATTGACACCCCCATCTTTCTTTAGCTTGAGGCCGCTGCGCGCCTCCAGTATACGCTGAGATTTCTCTGTAAAGCCACGGGCACCGCACCCACGTGTCCTCCACAAACACATACAAAAGCTCGGAAGTGACTGCCGGCTTAGCAGCGTCGCCATGACAGCCGACTGCTAGCATTGTCGACAGCAGGTGTCCACGGGTACCAAGAAAGCGTGCGAGCGGAAACCTGGGAACCTTTCCAGTTCCGCGAAGGGACCTTTTGTTTGCTGGTATCACTGCCAGCACCCAAGCATCGCGGGGCTCATTTCCTGCCTCTGTCACCAGTCACTCCCAAGATGATTCAGCAAGTGACTCGCCCTGTTGCTCCCCTAGAACTCGTCATCCCTGGAGAAGCGTCACGTGGGTGCGGCGGCGAGAGGGGAGAGAGTGCGGATAGGGCGAGGAGTCCAGCGTGGAGAGGGTCTCCTCGCACTATCCGCACTCTCTCCCCTCTCGCCGCCGCGAGGAGTCCTGCGTGGAGAGGGTCTCCTCGACCTATCTCCCCTCTCGCCGCCGCGAGGAGACCCGCGTGGAGAGGGTCTCCTGAATGTTCTTTTTATGTTTCTTTTTTTTCGTTTTGCCAAGCCCTCGGTTCAGGTTGTGCCCAACCTTCCAGGGCTGTGGTTACTGTATGTAAAACTTTCATTGGTTGGCGAAGTCTAGGGCGTGCCTTGAAACATGACCGCCCTAACTTGTTTGTTTGCAGAGCATATAAAAATGCATGCAAAAGCATTGGACAGCAGTGCTAGATCAGTCCAAGACTTTTGCAGTCTCGAGTGGCACGTGCTTCTACAAGCACCTAGGCAGCTGGATGTTCAAAACAGGGCACGTTCCGGAAGGGCACCGCGGGGTCTATGGAGCCTCTCCCAGGACTGCACCCCCTAAAGAAACCGGTCGCCACGTCGCGGGAGCCTGTACCCATATGCAGTGGGTATCCGACGGTGGGTTTCGAACCTGCCACCTCCCGCAGCCGAGGCGCCGAAGCCGCCGACTGGCGCAGGAGTTGCAGTGACTGGAGCTGGCGGCGACCAGGGTGCCGGCCCGTCGGGCGTGTCGAAGCCGCCGGCAAAGAAGCCGAAGGTCGAGGGCCCTTTGCTGACTTGGTCCGCACTGGAAGCGGCGGCTCCTGCACCAGCGAGGAGACAGAGCCACGGCCGTTCGATGCAAAGCGCAAAGCGAGGTCGTGACAGAGCCCTCGGAGTCTCTCGGGCAGTTCGAGACTTCCGGGGAAGGCAGCGGGACCTGCATGGGAGGCTTAGCGCTAAGCGGATGAGGTGAGTGGATTCTGCTTGATCTCGTTTCGTTTTTTTTTCTTTGCGATCTTGCAGTTGCTTACTTTTCGGTTGCTTTGCGCGGACTGTGCAGTTGCTAGCTGGCAGCAGTCTCGTTCAACTTCCACTGCAGTGTGCCAAACTGTCACTTATGTCCTCGTAATATGAAGTTAAATTCCCGCATTGTACTCGACTGCTTAGCACGTAATTCCGTCTATCATGCTCATCCGCAGACTTTCGGGCAATTAACCATGTCCCCATGACTCCTTTGCCGACGCGTTAGCTCTATCTTCTGCTCGTCGCCCGTAGGTCGGAATGGCTTTCTCGCTCCAGTGTTCGGTGTTGCAGAAAACACGCACGCAGTTAGTTAGCCCACGTTAGCATGGCAGCGGATGCTCTCGAACCGCAATCAATACCTCTTGTCTAACATTTTCGTTTCAAGCTTGTACTGCTCTCCAGGACCGCTTGCTGCGGTCAGTTCATTCTGCATTATTCCCTGGCTTCGGTCAGTGCCTTCTACTTACCGTGTTACTATTCCATGCCGTCGTGTTTACGTTGCTGTTTCACCGGTGCCTCTTCATGACGTCCATCTTGCCCTTTCAGCCCCGTCGAGCTGTCCATGGCCGTCGTGACGTCGCTCCAGTCCGACCAGTCGCGGGCCCACTCAAATCCCACGCCGCTCACCACGGGTAGCCTCGACCACCCTTCCTTCCGAGAAGGCGCAACCGCCGAGGCGGCTCTCCGACACCTGCCCTGCCCGAGCGCTACCTGCCCTCTGTAGTCGACGACGCCCGACCCAACTGCCGCAGTTACGATGACCTGCCTCGAATCACTTATTTTAGCTCTCGCTTGCGGGCTTTTTATCGCCAATAAAAACTTTTTGCTGCCCTTTTACTTCCTGCTTGGCGGTCATTTTTCGAATAGTCCTCTTTCAGCGGCCACAGAAAATCCCCCCTTCCCCCCCCCCCCCTCTAAAAAAAACTGGAAAAATTTCCATCATTTACTTGCTTTCTCCGACACTTCTGCCCTGTGCGTCGGGTTCGATCTGTCCGAAGTCTGTTCGAAGCAGGTACTGCGTTCAACGTGTTGCGCAAGCCTTTCCGCCCCCCGTAAGCTGCCCGGTCGAACTTATAGCACGCAATATTAACTGTAAAATTTCAATCCGAGTTCGATGCACTGATTAGGACGACTGACTCTTCAGCTTTTTGTGCACGCGGTATAAAGCTTTCTTTTGTACTCATACGACTGAGTTGACGTTAGTGTATAATTGCTGTACCTTGGCGGATTCCCCTGACATGGCAGTAATCTTGCCTGCAGTGCGTACAAGCAAGTTCGGAACCAGTGTCCTGATTGATATACTTAGTGCGCGACTTATGCAGTTGATTAGTAGGTACTGAATGCTATAGCCCTGCCTGCATAGATACTAATTTCTTCGAAGTGCCCTTCTTTAAGCTTATTGCTACAATTGGTCGTGTGGGAGACTTTATATGGCAATGGCATTACTTCAAATTTCTTCACCCGCTCTCATGTCAGCGGTATTTAGGGCATGTAAGATCAAGCATGTGAAATCCTTCGTCGAGGGCAAGACTGGTGTTGTGTACCGCATTGCTCTGGCGGAAAAGCGTATATAGGGCAGGCAGGTGGGTTAACAAACTTACAGGGCCATAAAAACTTCCTAGGTGGAGGAGACCCAGGAAGGCGTTTGGCTCTTCATCGCAGCAGTTTCAGAAATTGCACAAAAACTGTGCCGTTTGAGCCTGTCTCCATTTTGGGGAGGCGAAGGAATAGATATGAGCGGGAAATGTTAGAAGCGTTTCTAGTTAGCAATGAGCAAGATAATTGTTTGACACGTTGCTGTATTTAACGAACAAGGAACGTGCCTACCAAGAGGGTAGATAAGGGTGATCAAAGCTGTTATCAATGCGCGTGTCATGGGAGTAGTTGAAGGAGCGCATGGGTCGGATGTTCTGGGCGGCTATAGTATGCTTCAATAAAGCACAGCTGAAAGTATAGCGCCGGTCCGTGTCTAACGTCTTTTTTCTTGAGTGCGCATCTTTGCGTCCTCTTGTCCCTCCCCCCTTTATTGTTAGATTTTAAAGAGCAAGCTTTATTCCACCCCTCTGGCGAGTTCGATACCAAATTATTAAGCATATTTCAGATACCGCTTTGAATCCCCGCGGCCCCCCATAGAGGCATAACTCACAAAGGTTAGACATGCGGGTTAGTTGTTTGGGCGACGGCACAAAATACGTACACGGAGCTGACTTTAAACTATATGCGCAATAAGCGACAGATGAACACAAAAACAGGCTTAGAACGCAGAAAAAAACGCAAAAAAAGCGTGCGATTTGATTCATAAGCAAATAAATCGCAGAAGCAAGGACAGTACCGCCAGGGAAATCATTGAAGCGCTACGAATCGTCGCTGCGTCAGCCTGCCTTCCCTTTCCTTATTGCCGCCGCGGTGGCTCAGTGGCTATGGTGCTCGGCTGCTGACCCAAAGGACGCGGGTTCGATCCCGGCCGCGGCGGCTGGAATTTCTTTGGAGGAGATATTCTAGAGGCCCGTGTACTGTGCG
This sequence comes from Amblyomma mixtum, assembly GCF_055824585.1. Classification (NCBI taxonomy): domain Eukaryota; kingdom Metazoa; phylum Arthropoda; class Arachnida; order Ixodida; family Ixodidae; genus Amblyomma; species Amblyomma mixtum. The sequence goes on along the minus strand of NC_143020.1, from coordinate 113,858,936 downwards.
ATGTCAGTGCACGTTAAAGAACCCCAGGTGGTCGAAATTTCCGGAGCCCTCCACTACGGCGTCTCTCATAGCCTTAGTCGCTTTGGGACGTTAAACCCCATAAACCAAACCAAACCAACCTTTCCTTATAGAGGAGCTTTCGCACTTTGCCAGGTCTTCAAAATGCGATTAGCATCAGTTTTATTACTTGCTTGCCCACTGTACCTCTTTTTCATTTCTCGGGCATCAAGCCATGCATATATATAAACGCAAACTCCCGGAATAAACGTTGTTGAAAGTCGCTGCTGTGTATTTTTCCCCTTCTGTCTTCGTCCATGTCTTCTGCGCTATTTTAAGTTGAGAACTACCTTTCGTGTTCCTTTCGAACGCCTTAAGCTAATGGACATGTCATATACAGCCGCCCCACGGTTCAGTTGTTATGGCGCTCGGCTGCTGGCCCGAAAGACGCGGGTTCGATCCCGGCGATGTCAGTGCAGGAGGTCGAAATTTCAGGACTCCTTCACTACGTCGTCCCTCATAGCCTGAGTCGCTTTGGGACGTTAAGCGCCCATAAACCACAAACCATATACAGCTCCGTCTCTTCGTTCCAGCAAATTATGCCTCGAAACATTGAACACAAGAACTTTAAACCGCTAACCGAAACCGCGCCGCCCTGCTAAATGCGGTGCTTCGCGTGACTTCGTAGACTTATTGGCGAATCAAGAGTTCGCTTCGGGATAGTTGGTAGTCTTTGTAATGCATGCACGGTCTAGATACAAAGAATGACGAAAAGGCGCAAGTCTATGCCGTTAGCTGTACATCGTTTTTTTAAAGCGAAAGCTCTGTTACTCGAAATACAACGCAGAGTTGCTCCTCGCTTTTCGCGTTTGACCTTGAACCCGGACCAAGGTCAAACTAAGCGCGCATCCCCCAGACTAACAATACAGTTTCGCTGAAAAGAAAAAAAAAACTTGGTCAGGCGGAAATCGAACAGCTGTCCTTTGGGTTGGGAGGCGGACACGACAGGCACGCGCACGCACGCACACGCACAAACGCACACAAAAAGCCCTGTAACGCTATAGGTTCGTACCGCGAGGTTTTTGCTTCTCTCCGAAAGTATGAACCAACTCAGCCAACTTTCGACTTAGTACGTTGTACAAACCAAGCAGCGACAAAGTTTTACAGAACGAAAGTTCAGAAGGCAAGCAAATATATTGTATGAAAATAAAATTAAACGGAGGGGTCGGGGAGAAGAACCGCTTCTTCACCGATATGAGGAGGCAGTGGTAAAATGGAGAGCTCAGTGCATCCGAAGGAAATATTGCTCAAAACACAAGCTAAGGGATCATTACGAACATTTTCATGGTGCACCCTCGTAATTTTTTTTTATGTTTCATCATTTTACTATGACAGCCCCGTGGACTCACGTATCACTGATCCGTGCACGTGCGAATCTCTCACGTATACGGATCTGAGCAGGACCATATTCACCAGCCAACACTTTGAAGCGCTCGCTTAACGTAGCGCGTGGGGTTGTGCAATACGGAGGCAAAAAGAAGACAGTTTCACGTTCTGTGAAGCAAGCACCCGTCACGCATACTATACGAAGTCGCTTCCCTGGAGTTTCCCACGTGTCACAAATGGCGACCTTAAGTCAGTGTCATAACATGTAGTGGAGTCTCCGTATACCAATCCATCGAAGCTATTAGTATGCTTGCACTGCCTTTTAGTATAAGGAAGAATATTTTTTTCCTGCTGGAAAAAAAGATTCAATTCGGTGGCGTGACGCTCAACACTGTCTGATCCTGCGAGCACACAGTGGAAACACAACTATGTGATTTGAAAAGCTCAGTGATATTAGCAGCCGCATAAGTGGTGTTTACCACTGCCACGTTGATAGCGGCTTCGCACAGCGTATACATGCAAGATCAAAGGCCTTGCGAAGTACTTTCCACTCCTTCTATCTCCGTAATCACCATTTGCCACGCCCACCAGATAATCGATCCTGACCGCAACACATGTGTTACGTGCATCGGTAAGCTCCTTAATAACGAAGAATAGGACCGCGACTCAATCAGATTACAATCGTTGAATAGTTGCTATCGAGGACCAGAAGCGCTTGACGAAGTAATGGCTGCCCATGACCAAACAAATTCCATACCGGTAGTCGCAACTTGCCCTTTGCAATCACATCCGCGATAACTGGAACGCATGTGCCCTCGGTCGTTTACGTCACCATCCTGAAAGCGTACAAAACGGAAGCGGAGGTCACGGCGTTCGTGCAGAACGACAACGGGCCCAGCATCGACACGCTCTCCGGCACATCATCTTTCCGGGAGATGTAACTTTTCAAGACCTCGCCGCAAGAAAAAAAGGAGTCATCATGCCCGGCAGTCGTGTCTGCAAGATCTGCGTGGGTTGCTGTCGATGCTTCGGTGGCGGTGAAGGCGCAGCACAGGAGGAGAGTCAGCAGTTGGCGGACCACCCGCAGCAGGAAGGCGAACCAGGAGCGGCAGGCGAGCCGGTGATTCCGATGGTGGCTGTGGTGTCACCTCCCGTCGCCATTGGACCACCGGCTGCTCCGGGAACGGTCGATCGAGGCACAGACATGTCCGACGACTTACGCCGCCGCATGGGCGTTCCCTATGTGACACCCATCTTCAACATGGATGACCCGCCCAGCAGTGGAACGGAGCCGACGATGCTGCCTTCGGAGCGTCGCGACGACGACACTTCGGAAGGGAGCACCAGCAGCGGGATCGTGATGCCGAGTGCCGAGGCCGATTCGGAGTTCTCCCCGCCTACGGGAACTTCGGAATCTGCGGACAAGTCGTGTCCCGAGTCCGAGGAAAGGCCAGAGGCGAGTACTATTCTTCTCTTATGGTTCGCTCGGAGCCAATTCGCTCACTGTCGCCATTCAGACGACGCCGTAGCATTCAGGATCTTTCAAACAACGTTGACTGTGCGATTCTACTGATCCGTCGGGCGTTCGTTGCCTCCTGGTTTCCGCAACTGCACACGGCTAGAGAAACGTTGCATATAGGCACTCAATCCTTCCTTCGGAAGCTGCTTTTCTGCCTGCTAGACCACTCGCTCTTCGTTAGGTCGCGGGTTTACTTGTCAATTGCAAACGTTCAAGGCATGTCCGGGCAGTGAGTGATCGGAGTGCTTTCTTGTTCCCAACGCCGCGATTTCACGTATCGCTCGTAATCCAGACCTTGCCCTCTGAGCAGCACTCCACCGTCGTAGTTAATCGCTACGTTTTCTTCTATGCTGTGGTTCTCGCCTCTGCTTTTCTTCCCGCCTGTATTTAATTCATTTTTCTCTCCTTACAGGCCCGCTAAACTGCCCTGCCGTTTCCGGATGTGCCTTCCTTACAAGCACCCAGCCTTGGTCACCAAACGATGTTCTGTATATTTCTCGTTCGGGCGTGCATTTTTAGAACCGTTTTTAAGTGCAAATAAAGGTTCCTTTCTTTTTTAACATTCAGTTCAATGCTGTAATTCACTCCGTTGCTTTGCATTGGGCTACCAGTCGTTACCCCGTCTGCTCCTGTCCGCTGTACTATTCCCATACGAGCTTCCGCGGCCTCAAGTTTCCAATCACAACTTTGAGTTCAGTTATTCACCCTGGCAATCTTGATAGGCCATTGGCCATGGCGTTCCCATAGCAAAAGCGTCGAGTCAGATCTCCAACATATTTCTACTACAGCCCATGCGATAGTGTCCGCAAATTTGGCCTTAGTTGTTACCAACATATACCTACTGCGATCTCCCCCCAAATATGTCTTGGTTTTGGTCACCGATCACCGTCCTGTCTAATTCGACTAACACGACCCGAGTCAACCCGGACTATGGCACACATGACTCGGGCTAAATGGATAACACTTGCAATTGAGTACTTAAGCTGCGTATTCATGTAGGCCGCAATCAAGTCAAGCCAAGGGCACAGCAAAATCTGATAATCTAGGTCTTTTTGGCACATAATGGGCACATAAAAGGCACACCCTAATTGTATTAACCGGTAACCTTCAGTAATTTGTAGTGCATTGCAAGTAAATGCATGGGTACACAAAAGGAATACATGTAACAGGAACTGAAAGAAAAATCAATACCGGCTGCCTTTCGATTGCAGTTGCTGATCGCACGTACTTTTTTTTTCGACCAATTTATGCTTCAATAAGGCGGGAACTTAGGCTTGTAGGTTCGTACTCTGCAAGCCTGTAGCGCACCACAAAAGAGGGCTGCAAGCGGTTATGAATGCGCACTTGCATACGGATCTAATTACCATTTCTACTCCTATCGCCGCGTCCTGAGCAAAAGCCGCGTCAGTGGCTTAAAGGGCAACTGCAGCATTTTTTGAGAATTTCACGATATTCTAGGATTCATATCTATATAGGATGTAGGCAAAGCATGCGAAGTGTTTTTGCACTAGCATTTAAAATAGCGATGTAATCGACGACTGAATTTCCCGTTTCTCCTCAATGCACCAGAGGAGTGCAGGGAGTGACGTCACGGAAGGTATGATTTAAAACTACCGCTGTCGTCAGCCACAGCCTGCCCTGACTCGTTAGACGCTGCCAAACAACTCTCGGCAGGGTTTGCCTTCCGTGGCGTTGTTTTTTTCCTTCAAAGCAGGCGTTTGTGCGTTAGAAATGTACCGATACCTTCGATGACGTCATCATGCGCCCCCCACTTGGCGTTGTGCGCTAGAGAGAAGCTTGAAGGGCGTCCGGATTTTAATCGGCGGTTACTGCACTACTTCAAGAGCCCAAAAAGGACTTCGCATGCTTTACGTGCAAGTTTCACACATTCGACCCTCTTAAGCTCGTGGATTTCTAAAACCTATGCAGTTTCCCTTTAACTGACACGGATACCCAGCAGACACTTTTCATTGTACGGACTTGCAGGGTCACTCTCACAAAAGCAGTAGTCGGCGTGGTTTATTACTGCGAAGGCACTATTCTGATGGATAAACCCCGAGAAATATCTTGCGATATGTTTATGGGTTTGTGCCAAGTAAAAGAAATAGTAAAAAAAAAATCTCCGAATGGGATTCCAAACCACGGCTTCGCCGGTCATTCTCGCGTTGTGCATTGTTTGTTTTTTTTCGGCATGATATCTATTGCACGCGTTTATATGCAGGAAAAAGCTATATACATTATATCCAGAGTAATCAGCCAGTAGCCGAGCAAGTTGAATGGAAACACAGTACCACACAACTAAAACACACGTCTTAACACAACTTAATTGAAACAGTGACAAGGAAAGAACGAAACACGTCTTAACACAACTTAACTAAAACATTGACAAGGAAAGAAGGAAAGACAAGACATCAATAACGGGAACCAATTCCGTTGATAGTCACTGTCTTAAGTGTCTTTCAGCTGAAGCACCATCTGGCCTTAAATATGCGCTGCTTAGGAGACGACAGGCTGAGCATGCCGGTCCAACATGCGCATTTTCCACAGGCTGTGCAGTCCGAGCAGGAAAATCATGTCAGAGGGTTCGTGGTTATGTTGGGTGGCCATTAGGTAACGCACACTGTGAGAATTCAAAACAAAGTCTTTCTTCAGAGTCCTTTGTAGAATGTCCCAAAATAATATCGCGTCTTTGCAGCCAATAAAGCAGTGTTCGATAGTTTCTGGCGCATCACAAAGGCGACAATTAACAGAAGAAACAAATATCTTTTTTTTTATGAAGCCACATTTTTACATGTAGAACTTCGGCGTGAAGTTTAAAGAAAAACGTTTTAGTACAAAGCGGAATCGGTATTTTACGTACTCGTCTCAGCAGACAACGTTGGGGCAGAAACTCGGCACTGCAGCTTATGCCGCCGGCGTACATAGGGTAAAATGGCGTTGACAATGAAAAAGTTGAAGACGAGCATAACTGGCGCCGGAGTAAGCGGACACATCAATCGCGCTTTCCGGTTCGTGACAAAAAACTGCTTTCGCACAATATTTCGTGCTTAACAATGCTAAGCCGCCAGTCATTTTTGAAGAGAAAAGCTTCACTACCCGAAAGTTTTAGAGATGTAAAATTTCAAGAAATTTTGAAGGGCATGAAAAAAACCGTTCTTTTCAGGGTTTTTTTCATGAAAAATTGGAAAATTTGCAAAACATGACAAACAGATTTATTTGCAACAGCACAACGATCAATAATAATGCTCTGAAGTTCAGTCGAATATGCAGTTATAGATGTCATATTGTGAAACGAAATTCTTGTTCTATTGCACCGAGAAGATAATGATTTGCACTTGAGGCGAATATGGAGATATAAGTATCATATTTGTGGAACGAACTTCTTGTTCTATTGCACCGAGAAAGGGAACATGAAAACTGATCTATAAGTCACTCCATATCGGACACAGAGTCACTGTCGCTGGATGCGGCACTACGCGCAGCAGCATGGATTGAAGCTGTGTCCACAGCTATGTTCGACTGCACATACACAAGCTTTCGAACGCGTTCCCCTGACAGCCTGCTGCGAATCCTTGTATGGACGTTTCCGAAACGTGACCAGTTTCGTTCGCAGCTGGCGGATGATTATGGTATTTGCAGCAGTCGGCAAGCCAGACGAGTTAGCAGCTGGAAAATGCAGAGGCCTGCCACCAGGTAGATGGGGACATGTGCTTCGCTGAAGACGCCTTTCCTGGACCAAATTTCTGCGGATGTCCTGTACTCTGCTACGTTTGAAATCAAGAAGCTAGGCTTGCATTTGGCTAAAACCGCTTACGTGCACAGCAGCCTATGTTATTTATGCCACATGTGTAGCGCTGTAGAATTTGCAGCCATTTTGTTCTACTTCAGCCGTGAGTTCAAGTGTTAGTGTTTTTAAGCCAAGCCTGGGTCTTATATGTGACCTGGCCTTCAACCCGCGTACTCGCAGCACGAACATTTTAAAAGCACTACCTGGCACCGGTGATGACGACTGCTCTCCAATCATTCAACGATGCACGTTGTAATGATTTTCAAAGCAGATACAAAAACCTAAACTAAAAGCAAGCAATCATAAAACCTTGAATTTGCATTGTGAAATTTTCGATGTTTCTTTCCATTTTTCCTCGTCTGAAAAAAAAACCGTTTTTTTTCCAAAATTGCAGTGTTTTTTTCAGGCCTTCACATCTCTACCCGCAACACAGCCGCGCTTCGCGTGAGCCGTCGGAGTCAAGATTTGCCACAGCTGCGCATGCGCGAAACCGAGCGACGTCACCCGCGGCGCAGGTGGCCGCAGCCGCCGCCGCGCCGACTGCGCCGCCTGAGGCAGACGCGAGCTACTGCGCATGTGCGCCGCCACCTCACCGCCGCTACTACTGCGCGCTCGCCTCCTCGCCACCGTTTGACCTTTCGTTGCAGCCGCGTGTTTACCACAGTTACTACGCATGCGGAAGGAGGGCTACATAACACGCTTGCCTACATCGTTATCGTGGTGCTCCCAGTGCACTGTGCGCGAACTGCGACAGCCATGACGTCAAACAAAGCACAACTGCAGCTTTTCGCTTGTATGTTCAGGCTTAACCAGAGCTAAGCCAGTGCCAATTTTTTTCGAATTGAATTGAAAACTGATGAAAAGGATACTTGGGAACTTTCCAACAAGACAATCCGGGCGGAAGAGGGTGACCATGAAAAGTTGACACCTAAAAAACTCACCTTAGGAGGCAATGCGGTTCAGTGTGCTCTGGATCGATTGCGCACGGGTGGAAGTTGGTGAAGACTACATACAAAGCACAGAGACTGGCAGTTAAACACGCGGGTGTTCTGTTCGGTTTGGTCTATGGGGGTCTAACGTCCCAAAGCGACTCATGCGATGAGGGACGCCGCAATCAAAGGCTCCGGAAATTTCGACCACCTGGAGTGCACTGACATCGCACAGAACACGGGCCTCTAGAATTTAGCCTTCATCGAAATTCGACCGCCGCGGCCGGGATCGAACCCGCGTCTTTCGGCTGAGCAGCCGAGCGCCGTAACCACTGAGCCACCACGGCGGAACCGGGTGTTTGGTTGCGATGATAGCGTAGTGTAAAGAAAAAAAAATGATAGCGTAGTGGTCTGATGCAGTGGCAGGCGACGCTTATCTGTTTGCGCCGCCGTGGGTTCGAAACCCACTAGAGGCCATAGTATTTTTTCGTTCTCCGTCCTGACACGCTGACACGCTTGCCCTCTGCGGTAGCGATGTCGATGCTGCTGCAGCCTCCCGGCTCCTCCAATGATGGCTCATTTTGAAATCTGGCGCCATCAAGCGATTGGTTCATTGTGTCACGTGACCTTGATGACATCACATTTCTCTCGACGATTCCCTGAATACATTGACGGGGGAAGAGGAGGAAAGAACTTGTATTATCCAACAGAACTGGTATCCCCCCTCTCCCCCTCGGCACAAGGCCAGGGAGGCAGGAGACACCGCTTTAGATGCTGGCCGGTAGGTCTTGTGTCCCGGCGGCCTCTTCAACCAGTCGGACGAGGTGGAGCTGGAGCTCGGGGTCTGAACTACGCAGCAGGGCCCAGGATTCTTTAAGTCGATATTTAGCGGCCCCGAGGAGAATTTGCCTCGACGACAACTTAAATGCTATCACTTTAAAAAATAAATTGCCCAGGGCACTTCACACTGCTTACGTGCTTTCAGTTCAAAAGCGTTGTCTCATCGTGAGCTCTGTTGCGGGTTCATTAAAGATTCCTTCCTCTATAATGAGAAAACTACTGATTAACACAAAGCCTTCAAAAAAACGCATACACCAGGTTCCCCTTCATTCGCCAAAAGGTAAGGCGGACCGGCACTGTGAAGCATTTGTTTCGCCGAAATCTCATTTCTGCCAAATGAGTGTTCATCTGAGAGGAGTATACGAACACACCGACTTTGAACAAGAGTGACATTCCCTCTTGGTGATGTCCTCAGCCTTATCTCTCATCTAGTGCTCTGTCTTTTTGAGATGTCTTTCGGGGTTTTATTGCGAAAGCAATACTACCCCCAAGAACGGCCTTTCGCGTAGCGGCGGCCACTTGCTACGTTTGACCTTTAGAATGACTCCTGACGTCATACCATGCCTAGTGACGTCACAACGTGACGTCATACCAGGAGCGAGAGACGGGCTACCAACTCGGCTCTTCGGGTAACGGCGGCCGCTTGCCACGGCGCGCCGCGCTCCTCCCGCTAGAGGTGCTAGTGACGTTATAACGTGACGTCATACCAGGAGCGAGAGACGGGCTACCAACTCGGCTCGTCGGGTAACGGCGGCCGCTTGCCACGGCGCGCCGCGCTCCTCCCGCTAGAGGTGCTAGTGACGTTATAACGTGACGTCATACCAGGAGCGAGAGACGGGCTACCAACTCGGCTCGTCGGGTAACGGCGGCCGCTTGGCACGGCGCGCCGCGCTCCTCCCGCTAGAGGAGCTAGTGACGTTATAACGTGACGTCATACCAGGAGTGAGAGACGGGCTACCAACTCGGCTCGTCGGGTAACGGCGGCCGCTTGCCACGGCGCGCCGCGCTCCTCCCGCTAGAGGAGCTAGTGACGTTATAACGTGACGTCATACCAGGAGCGAGAGACGGGCTACCAACTCGGCTCGTCGGGTAACGGCGGCCGCTTGCCACGGCGCGCCGCGCTCCTCCCGCTAGAGGAGCTAGTGACGTTATAACGTGACGTCATACCAGGAGCGAGAGACGGGCTACCAACTCGGCTCGTCGGGTAACGGCGGCCGCTTGGCACGGCGCGCCGCGCTCCTCCCGCTAGAGACGCTGCATGTGCAGTATAAAACAACGTTACTAGATTACCTTTTCAGTTTGCAAACTCCGACGCCGTGGATGTCGCCCTTGCCTGTACCGCCGAGCGGGGGCGCTCTCGTCGCTGTTTGACCGGCTTCTCGATACAGTAGCCGCGCTGACCACGTTAGCGAAGACTACAGCGAAGCGTTTTTGTGCCAGGCGTTTCTTTGTTGGGTTAAACTGCGCTGCAAGTTGATCGCTGCTCCTCTGTGTCCTTGCCAGATTTATGTAAGCGCGTTTCGAGCGACGCAGCTCGCGCGGCGTTGGCTCCGGCTGCAACTCAACAAAGAAGCGCCACAGCGTCGGTGCACCCAAGGTATGCGTCCGTGAGTCGGTGCTGCCGAGCTGTCTGCTCCCAAACCAAGGCAAGATAAGCGTTCTACGTAATCTGCGGCCGCAATTCACACTGAATATCGCCAAGGCTGCAAACATTTTCTGGAAAGTGCTGGAAGAGCTAGAGAACTGCAGCCTTGCTCGCTTGGGTTGTGCTGACCACGTGTCGGCATTGACTTGTCAGATACTGAATATTGTTATTGCTACAAGAATGCACTTTTTCTCTAGCAAGTCTCTTGTCACTTGTAAAACACGCCTCTTGTAACTGTTTGGCCCATTAAAAGTGGCCCCCATTAAGATGTATATGTTTTTTCCTATATCAAATCAAATCAAATTTATTTTCCAACAAGTGGATGGTCGCCTGGGCTAAAAGCTGTACAAACAGCTTGACAAAGGCCCAGGAAACCAGTACACAACATAGCAGGAGCAAACAGCAAATTCCAATTGAATAAACTGCTTTCAATCTGACCTGTTCTCACCCAACTTCGCGCACTTTTAAGCGTGAAGTTCCCAGACACCCTTAGAGCGTGTGGGGGTAGCGGTCTCGGACTCAAAGGAGATATCTGCCTTCGACTCAACGTGGCAAGCTCAGCGGAGACGAACTACCAAGTGACAAGAGGTTCTTGGTCGTTTGGTGCCCAGCTTTCGCCGGTCGCAAGCCAGAGAATGGGTCGGAGCCAAAGGTTCACAAACAAAACAATGTTTATTCAGCAATGAGACGATACAGAGGATTTCACAATCACTAGTACAAACACATACAAAGTGATTAACAAAACAATGCAACACGTGCAAAGTTAAACTCGAGGGAGAATACAATACTCAAAGGAAATATTGCACCTAAAGTGCACTAACACAAGAGACAGAGGTAAACAAACAAAACACAATTTGTTCACCGGGCACTGCGGCAGTCCGACGACCAGAGTTCCACGACGATGCCGTCCCGCAGACTGGCGAACGTTGCCTCGTTGGTTCATTGTTGGCCGAGTGATGTTTTCCCGGGAGTCAAGCTTTCGCGCTTCTCCGAAGCTTTAACGGCGGCTTGGACTAATCTGACAGCGGTCTTTTAAGGCAGAAAGATGGGCTAGTTGATGTTTGGATTGAAAGGACAAGACAACACTAGCGCCTGTGTTGTCTTCGTCTACCCGGTCGTCCTAGTTTTTTAACGCTACTACTATGTCCTCTCAATTTTTTGTTTCGCGGCTGTTTGTTCTACGCGCCGGCATGGGCGTCCGGAGGGGGGGGGCAAGGGGGGGCTGCTGCACCCCCCTGGAAAATCACTCACTCTAACCGTGAGTGATGGCCGCACACCAGGGGCGGCGGTGCGCTCAGCAAAAAGAGTAAAAGCGGCCCCGCTTCCAGCTTTGGGTCACATCTGCGAAGTGCCGCGTCCGGGGACGCGTCGTTGCAGACATACAGCGGCACCGGCGAGCATGTGTTTCGAGGCGTCTTGAGATGGGTGCCTGTTTCTTTGATCTCTAGAGAGATAGCCACACGGAGGCAGACAGTGCACATTCCGGCCACCGATGAATTCTTCAGGAGGGAGGGACAAATCAGCCGTGTCCACCCCCGCTTTGTCGGGCTGCTCAAGGGCAAGCAGGCGATTAGGGTGCCTCGATGCCAGCGCCGCTTTTCGAGGCACCCTACAGGCGATGAGTTGGCGCCGCCGCCGCTCGCTGTCTCCTCCGATCCACGGGAGAGCGCAGTTCGGTAGAAGCGCCGCTTTCAGAATCTTCGGCAAAGGGGATTAGCAGTTGCTTTTGTTCACGGCGACGCAGTCTCCAGAGGCGCCCCCACACCAGCGTTCCTTGCATCTTCTCCGGAAACCAGCGCCTTTGGTCAAGGCAGCCCGATGGCGCCTGCCTGGCTCGCCTGGCTCGCCTGTCACCTCTGGCTGGGCCTCAAATCCCAACAGCGCCCATGTACTGTGCGATGTCAGTGCATGGTAAAGAGACCCAGGTGGTCGACATTATCCGGAACTCTGTACTACTCCGTCCGTCATAGCCTGAGTCGTTTTGGGGCTCTGAACCCCATAAAAACACACAAAACAAATTTTCCGACCGGAGTGGCGAGTGTCCCTTCCCCTCGGAAGTCACGAGGCGTTCCTTTCACCCCCAAAGTGCGTATTCGGGGATACTGCGGCAAGTAGGCCCTTGCATGTGTGCGCGCCTCCGTGTTTGTGCTTCGGTATTTTTAGTGGCCGGTTGTCAACGAAGCTGAGAACAATCAAGACAGCGGACGAGAAAACGACGAGCGGCGAGTAGTGTGTGTGCAAATACTCGACTGTGCGGTTGCGCGAGCAAGATGGAGCGAGGTGTATGAAGCTGCGAGCGTGCATTTATCTTGTAAATAAGTTTTCGTTGTATATATAGTCATTTTTTGTTTTCAACGTACGCATTCAACCGTTTTTTCAATCAATGTGTATATATTTTTAACACTACCAACCCCGAAGAACTCCATAGCCAGCTTTGTCTCGCGCGGTTCCGAATGATGGACATTCGGCGCTTCTTCAAGCGTCAGCGGTTGTCTGACGAAGCGTTATCCAAATGCGCCCCTGCAGATTCTGGTGTGATATGTGACAACGGTGTAGCATTTGAACAGAGTGATGCAAGCTTTTATCAACGGACAGTAGCTGATGTCGTCGACTCCATGGAAGGGACTCTGTCAACAGTGAGTTCAGGTAATGCAGCAGGCCGAGATGATTCCATTTCTCCTTTCTTGGGATTTAAGTCCGGATTTGACCAGAGCGATGCAACCTTTCATCACCGGACAGTAGCCGACGTCGTCGTCTCCATGGAAGGAACTTCACCAGCGAGCTCCGGTCACGCAGTAAGCCGAGACGATTCCCTTTCTCCTTGCTTGGGATCGAAGTCCGGAGACAACATCAAGAAAACAAATAACTTGCCTCAAGAATATGACTTAGGAGAGTTTCTAGGCAAAGCTAAACTCACTGGCATACCGGACTTTTTGAAGTTACGTCTTCTTACTAAGCCATGGTCGCCAAATGTTACATACGATTTTAAGAAGGATGTAACACCTGGAAAGAGGCCTTTTCGACATCAATGGCTGGGAGATTACGCCCCCTGGCTTGCGTACTCAGCGACAGCGAAAGGCGCTATTTGTCGTTTTTGCGTCATTTTTCCTCCACGTGTTCACCGGGGTACTCAAGGAAGTTTTATCGTGCGCGCTTTCAGTAACTACAGAAAAATGCACGAGGCGTGCAGGGATCACGTAAAATCCCAATGGCACCAGGAGGCAATGACGGCCTCACAGAACTTTATGGATGTGATGAAAGGCAAGCAGCTACCCGTTGTAGAGCAGCTGAACAGAGCACTGCACGCGCAAGTTGAAAGGAACCGTGAGAAACTATTTCCAATAGTTTCCACCATTGTCTTTTGCGCGACGCATGACTTGCCAATTCGCGGCAAGCAGTCCGATAGTGGAGTCTTCAATGATCTGCTTGACTTTCGTGTAGAAGCTGGAGATACTCTACTTCAGGAGCACTTCGCTTCTTCTGCTGGCAATGCCAAGTACACTTCTGTCCGCGTCCAGAACGAGATCATCACAATCTGTGGCGACATCCTGAAAGAGCAGATAGTTACCGAAGCTAACAAAGCGTTTGCTTTTTCCGTTCTTGCTGACGAAACTGCAGATATTTCAGGAAAAGAGCAGATGTCTATAGGCGTTCGCTTTATTGACAAGGCGGGAGCCGAAGTGTGCGTTCAAGAGCAGTTTTTGGGATTTGTAGAGCTGGAGCAATTAAACTCTGCTTGCATCGCCGCGGCAATCTTGAAGTTTTTGACGAATGTCGGGCTGATTCTTTCGAACCTCGTTGGACAGGGGTACGATGGATGCTCTACAATGGCTGGAAAAGAAGCTGGAGTGAACAAAATTATACAAAAACAGTTCCCGAAGGCACTATTTTTCCACTGTGCAAGTCACAAACTAAATCTCGTCATCAACGATCTGAACGACGTCTCTGAAATTCGAAACACAATTGGCATAATCAAACAAACCATAAACTTCTTCCGCGAGAGCGTACTCCGGAGAAAATTGGTGCCGAACATTCCGATGCTGTGTGAGACAAGATGGTCTGCAAAATATAAGTCTATTAGGATCTTCTCTCAGCATTACGTGGCCATAGTCGAAGCACTCGAGGAGCTCGCGTCCACGGAATCATGCTCGAACGCTGCAACTAGACAACGAGCTCACATCCTCTACTGCGCAACAACAAGCTCATCTTTCATCGTCTGCTTGCATATTGTAGCGAAGTACAGCGCTCGGCTCGAACCAGTTACGAACATTCTGCAAGGTGTATCCATGGACTTCCATTCTGTGCATGACCACATCACTGAGCTGCAACGTATTTTTCGCGGCCACCGGACGAACGCTGTAGAGGAGTTCTCTAACATCATGAATGCAGCAAGGGGGGCAGCCAATCACTTAAATGTGGTGATATCTGTGCCAAGACAAGTCTCTCGTCAGGCCCACCGATACAACTACGGGATTCAGTCGCCGGAGGAATACTACCGTGTGGCAATATATGTGCCGTACTTGGACTCCCTCACTGCTTCTTTAGCTCGGCGCTTTTCTGAAAGCAATGAGAGGAGCTTCAAACTTCTCCAGCTGCATCCATCAAAAATGAAGCACTTGAGCCGTGTTGAGTTCGCTGTTCTCGCCGAAGAACTCCAGTGCTTTTACGGCATCGACAATTTCAAGGAAGAGGCCATCTCTTGGTACGAGATGTGGGGCAACAAAACTGGGGACCCATCAGAAATAACTTACTGCGAGCTTCTACATCAGGCCAAGACATTCTTCCCTGGTGTTGCAAAAGCCATTGAGGTGGCTCTGGCTTTGCCAGTTACTACCTGTACGGTCGAACGCTCCTTCAGTACAATGAGGAGAGTGAAAACGTGGCTACGCTCAACGATGACAAACGACAGACTGGACGGCCTTTGTATGATGAGTGTGCACCGAGAGCGTGTAATGAAGCACAGGAATGAATTTATCACCCGTGTCATCACGCAATTCGCCCAGAAAAATCCGAGGCGTCTACAGTTGCTGTTTACTGACTGACTGACGTTGCGTGTTTGTGAACATATTGTGCTGTGTGCTGGTCATCAATCCGGGTGTGTCGAGAACCCGTATGCAGCAAGACTGAGCACTCTTCTCCACGAAGTGATAGTATCTTTTTGCATTTTTATTAATTTTAATTGTTTCTTCGTTGATAAACTCCAATGTATCTCTCCTAGCCACGCTTTAATTTGCTGTTTGTAATTTTTCTTTCATGTGTGTATTTTACTTATTTATTTTATTTATTTATAAATAAATAAATTTACTCCGCAAATAGTGCCTTTTTGCTACGAACATAACCCCCCCCCCCCTCCGGCGCCAACAGCCAATGGGCCCCCCCCCCCTGCAAAAAATTCTGCGGACGCCCTTGCGCGCCGGAGTAGGCGCGCGCATACGCGCAGTATCGGCCGAGCAGTCTCCCTTCCTTTTTCTCGCCGGCCGCGCGTCCCCATTGGTCAGAGGTCGGGGGCCACTTCTCGAAGGTTTGGGCTAGTTCTGGCGTGGCGCCGTCGCCGACGTCCGAGTGCAGAGGAGGGGGACATATCTTAGCGCACGCAAGGTACCCCCTTTTCCCCCGGTTAGAAGTAGAAGAGACTCGGACGTTCGAGAGAAATCTTCGGCATGGATGACTCATTCCCTCCCCGCATGCCGTGTCGGTGAGCGGTGGTGGAGGAGGCAGCAACACACAGCAGGCCAGTCGCACAGCGGGGGTTCCCTTTTCCCCCGTTTTACGACCGCGCCGGCTAGACGAGTCCGTGTGGCGCAGATTTTGTTTGTTTCAAAAATACGCCGAATTTTGTGACACCTGTGCTATTACCGTCATTTTTCGCGTTTTATGACCTTAATAACGTCGAAGTTAGACGGTGGTAGTCCTGCATCTCCCTTTAAAAAGCACGTATGCATCGTTGACACTCTTGCTTCAAACCGATGGTGCCTGGCCTTATGTTTTGGATATTTTCGGCAACATGCGACTCATTTACCGTGTCATGGCTCGCCGTAAGCAAAGAGTCATTTAGTTTGTAGGGAAGTAAATGAAACAATACAATTAGTGTGTGCCTTTTATGTGCCCATCGTGTAAAAAAAAAAGACAGATTACCGGACTTTACTGTTCCCTTGGCTTGACTTGTTTGCGGCCTACATGAATACGCAGCTTAAGTACGCCATTGCAAGTGTAAACCACTTAGCCCGAGTCATGTTTGACATAGGCCGGGTTGGCTCGGGTCGTGTTAGTCGAATTAGACAGACGGCGATCGTAGACCAAAGCCAAGTCAAATTTGGGGGGGGGGGGGATGGCAGTGGGTTACTGTGGGTAACAACTAAGGCCAAATTTGTGGACACTATCGCATGGGCTATAGGAAAAATATGTTGGAGACCTGCCTCGAAGCTGTTGCTATGAAATCGCCAAGTCCAAAAGCCCTATCAACATTGCTAAGGTGAAGTACTGAAGTAAGACTTGTGATTCGGAATGTCAGGCCGCGCAAGCTCGTATGGGAATGGTATAATGGATAGGAGCGGAAGATAATGCCTGGTGACCCAGTGCACAGCAACGGAGTGAATGACAGCATTCAACTGAATGTTAAAGAGAAAGGAACCTTTATTTGCACTTAAAAAGGGGTTTAAAATGCACGCCCGAACGAGAAATAAAAACATGGTTTGGTGACCAACGCTGCGTGCTTGCGAGGAAGGCACTTCCGGAAATGGCAGGGCAGTTTAGCGGGCCTGTAAGAAGAGGAAAATCGATTGAATACAGGCGGGAAGAATAACAGAGGTGAGATCCAAAGCATAGAAGAAAACGTAGCGATTAACTACGATGGTGGAGTGCTGCTCAGAGGGCAAGGTCTGGATTACGAGCGATACGTGAAATCGCGGCGTTGGGGACAAGAAAGAACTCCGATCACTCACTGCCCGGACATGCCTTGAACGTTTGCAATTGACAAGTAAACCCGCGACCTAACGAAGAGCGAGTGGTCTAGCAGGCAGAAAAGCAGCTCCCGAAGTAAGAATGTAGTGCTTATATGCAACGCTTTTCTAGCCGTGCGCAGTTGCGGAAACCTGGAGGCGACGAACGCCCGACGGATCAGTAGAACCACACAGTTAACGTTGTTTGAGAGGTCCTTAATGCTACGGCGTCGTCTGAATGGCGACAGCGAGCGAATTGGCTCCGAGCGAACCATAACAGAAGAATAGTACTCGCCTCTGGCCTTTCCTCGGACTCGGGACACGACTTGTCCGCAGATTCCGAAGTTCCAGTAGGCGGGGAGAACTCCGAATCGGCCTCGGCACTCGGCATCACGATCCCGCTGCTGGTGCTCCCTTCCGAAGTGTCGTCGTCGCGACGCTCCGAAGGCAGCATAGTCGGCTCCGTTCCGCTGCTGGGCGGGTCATCCATGTTGAAGATGGGCGTCACGTAGGGAACGCCCATGCGCCGGCGTAAGTCGTCGGACATGTCTGTACCTCGGTCGACCGTTCCGGGAGCAGCCGGTGGTCCAATGGCGACGGGAGGTGACACCACCGCCACCATCGGAATCACCGGCTCGCCTGCCGCTCCTGGTTCGCCTTCCTGCTGCGGCTGGTCCGCCAACTGCTGACTCTCCTCCTGTGCTGCGCCTTCACCGCCACCGAAGCATCGACAGCAACCCACGCAGATCTTGCAGACACGACTGCCGGGCATGATGACTCCTTTTTTTCTTGCGGCGAGGTCTTGAAAAGTTAGATGTCCCGGAAAGACGATGTGCCGGAGAGCGCGTCGATGCTGGGCCCTTTGTCGTTCTGCACGAACGCCGTGACCTCCGCTTCCGTTTTGTACGCTTTCAGGATGGTGACGTAAACGACCGAGGGCGCATGCGTTCCAGTTATCGCGGATGTGATTGCAAAGGGCAAGTTGCGACTACCGGTATGGAATTTGTTTGGTCATGGGCAGCCATTACTTCGTCAAGCGCTTCTGGTCCTCGATAGCAACTATTCAACGATTGTAATCTGATTGAATCGCGGTCCTATTCTTCGTGTTCTTCGTTATTAAGGAGCTTACCGATGCACGTAACACATGTGTTGCGGTCAGGATCGATTATCTGGTGGGCGTGGCAAATGGTGATTACGGAGATAGAAGGAGTGGAAAGTACTTCGCAAGGCCTTTGATCTTGCATGTATACGCTGTGCGAAGCCGCTATCAACGTGGCAGTGGTAAACACCACTTATGCGGCTGCTAATATCACTGAGCTTTTCAAATCACATAGTTGTGTTTCCACTGTGTGCTCGCAGGATCAGACAGTGTTGAGCGTCACGCCACCGAATTGAATCTTTTTTTCCAGCAGGAAAAAAATATTCTTCCTTATACTAAAAGGCAGTGCAAGCATACTAATAGCTTCGATGGATTGGTATACGGAGACTCCACTACATGTTATGACACTGACTTAAGGTCGCCATTTGTGACACGTGGGAAACTCCAGGGAAGCGACTTCGTATAGTATGCGTGACGGGTGCTTGCTTCACAGAACGTGAAACTGTCTTCTTTTTGCCTCCGTACTGCACAACCCTACGTGCCACGTTAGGCGAGCGCTTCAAGTTGGTAGCTGGCGATTATGGTCCTGCTCAGATCCGTATACGTGAGAAATTCGCCCGCGCACGGATCAGTGATACGTGAGTCCACGGGGCTGTTAAAAAATGCTTAAACATAAAAACAAAACAAGGGTGCACTATGACAACGTTCGTAAGGCATTCCCTCAGCTTGTGTTTGGAGCACTATTCCCATCGGATGCACTGAGCTCCCCATTCTGCCACTGCCTCCTCATATCGGGGAAGAAGATGTTCTTCATCTCCCTAACCCTTTCGTTTCATTTTATTTTCATACAATATATTTGCTTGCCTTTTGAACTTTCGCTATGTAAAACTTTGTCGCTGCTTCGTTTGTACAACGTACTGAGTCTAAAGTGGGAATGAGTTGGTTCATACTTTCGGAGAGAAGGAAAAACCTCGGGGCACACTTAACTTCACACCTTAAAAGCATCAAGCTATAGCGTTAAACGGTTCCTTGTGTGTATGTTTGTGCATGCGCGTGCCTGCCGTGTCCGGCTCCCAACCCAAAGGGCAGTAGTTCGATTTCAGTTTGATAAAGTTTTTCTTTTCTTTTCAGCGAAACTGTATTGTTTTTCTGGGGGGTGTGTGCTTAGTTTGACCTTGGTCGGTGTTCAAGGTCAGGCGCGCAAAGCCAGGCGAAACACTGAGTTGTACTTCGAGCGGTAGGGCTTTCGCTTTAAAAAAACGATGTACAGCTAACGGCATAGACTTGCGCCTTTTCGTCATTTCTTTATATCTAGACCCTGTGTGCTTCGCGCCGTGCATTCATTGTAACGGTCGACCAACCACCCCGAAGTGGACTCCTGGTTGCTCCTGATTCGCCAATAAGTCGGAGAAGTCACGCGAAGCACCGCATTTAGCAGGGCGGCGCGGTTTCGGTTAGCGGTTTAAAGTTGTGTTCAATGTTTCGAGGCATAATTTGCTGTAACGATGAGACGGACCTGTATGTTGTATGTGGTGCATGGGGGTTTAACACCCGAAAGCGACTCAGGCTATTGGGACGCCGTAGTGGAGGGCTCCGGAAATCTCGACCACTTTGGGTTCTTTAACATGCACTGGCATCGCACAGTACACGGGCCTCTAGCATTTCGCATCAACCGAAATCCGACCGCCAGGATCGCACCCGCGTCTTTCGGATCAGCAACAGCTTTGTGTAGTTTTCTTTATAGTTTTTATTCTTTTTTTCTCGCTCCTTTTTTTTTTACTTTTCTTATGTATGACTGTCGGACACTTGCATCCCCCCCCCCCCTCCTTATATAATGTCCCCACGGGACCCTTAAGGGTTATTAAATGATGATGAAGCTTCATAACCACTGAGCCACCGCGGCTTATTCACATCCTAAAACAGCGCAAAAGACACGGACGAAGACACAAGGGGACAAATACATAGCAGCGACTTTCAACAGCGTTTATTGCTGGAATTTGAGTTTATATATGCATGGCTTGATGCCCTAGGACTTGAAAAAGAGATACAGTGGGCAAGCAAGTAATAAAACTGATGCTAATCGCATTTTGAAGACCTTGCAAAGTGCGAAAGCTCCTTCCCAGCTAAGGAAAGGGAAGGCAGGCTGACGCAGCGACGATTCGTAGCGCCTCAATGATTTCCCTGGTGGTACTGTCCTTGCTTCTGCAATTTATTTACTTATGAAACAAATCGCACGCTTTTTTTGCGTTTATTTTTGCGTTCTGAGCCTTCTTTTGTGTTCATCTATTGCTTATTGCGCATATAGTTTAAAGTCAGCACAGTGTATGTATCTTGTGCCTTCGCCCAGCCAACTAGCCCGTATGTCTAACCTTAAGTTTGTTCTTTGTGAGTTAAGCCTCTATGGGGTGCCGGGGGGCTTCAAAGCGGTATCTGAAATATGTTTAATAATTTGGTATCGTATTCGCCAGAGAGGTGCAATAGAGCTTGCTCTTGAAAATCTAACAAAGGGGGGGGGGGGGGGGGGGGGGGGGCACTGTACTTCGCACCTTCAACTACTCCCACGACACGCGCATTGATAACAGCTTTCATCACCCTTATCTACTCACTTAGTAGGCACGTTCCTTGTTCGTTAAATACAGCAACGTGTCACAGAATTATCTTTCTCATAGCCAATATGAAATAAGATTTCCCGCTCTTATCTATTTCTTCGCCTCCCCAAAATGGTGACACAATTGTAGCAATAAGCTTAAGGAAGGGTACTTCGAAGAAATTAGTATCTATGCAGGCAGGACTATAGCATTCAGTACCTACTAACTGCATAAGTCGCGCACTAAGTATGTCAATCAGGACACTGGTTCCGAACTTGCTTGTAAGGTTACTGCCATGTCAGGGGAATCCGCCAAGGTACAGCAATTATGCACTGACGTCAACTCAGTCACAGTCGTACGAGTACAAAAGAAAGCTTTATACCGCGTGCGCGGAAAGCTGAAGAGTCATTCCTGCTATATATTGCGTGCTATAAGTTCGACCGGGCAGCTTACGGGGGGCGGAAAGGCTTGTGCAACACGTTGAATTCAGTACCTGCTTCGAACATACTTCGGACAGATCGAACCCGACGCACAGGGCAGAAGTGTCGGAGAAAGCAAGTAAATGATGGAATTTTTTCCTTTTTTTGGGGGGAGGGGAGTGGGATTTTCTGTGGCCGCTGAAAGAGGACTATTCGAAAAATGACAGCCAAGCAGGAAGTAAAAGGGCAGCAAAGTTTTTATTGGCGATAAAAAGCACGCAAGCGAGAGCTAAAAAAAGTGATTCGAGGCAGGACATCGCAACTGTGGCAGTTGGGTCGGGCGTCGTTGGTACAGAGGGCAGGTGTCCAGAGAGAGCTGGTGTCCAGGTTGCGCCTTCTCGGGAGGAAGGGTAGTCGAGGCTACCCGTGGTGAGCGGCGTGGGATTTGAGTGGGCCCGCGACTGGTCGGACTGGAGCGACGTCACGACGGCCATGCACAGCTCGACGAGGCTGAAAGGGGAAAATGTACGTTATGAAGAGGCACCGGGGAAACAGCAACGTAAACACGACGGCATGGAATAGTAGCACGGTAAGAAGGCACTGACCGAAACTAGGGAATAATGCAGAATGAACTGACCGCAGCAAGCGCTCCTGGAGAGCAGTACACGCTTCAAACGAAAATGTTAGACAAGAGGTATTGATTGCGGCTCGAAAACATCCGCTGCCATGCTAACGTGGGCTAACACTGCGTGCATGTTTTCTGCAACACCCAACACTGGAGCGAGAAAGCCATTCCGACCTACGGGCGAAGAGCAGAAGATAGAGCTAACGCGTCGGCAAAGGAGACATCGGGACATGGTTAATTGCCCGAAAGTCTGCGGACGACCACGATAGACGGAATTACGTCCTAAGCAGTCGAGTACAATGCGGGGATGTAACTGCATATTACGAGAACATAAGTGACAGTTAGGCACACTGCACTGGAAGTTGAACGAGACTGCTTCCAGCTAGCAACTACACAGTCGACGCAAAGCAACCGAAAAGTAAGTAACTGCGAGATCGCAAAGAAAAAAGAAACGAAACGAGATCCAGAAGGATTCACTCACCTCATCCGCTTAGCGCTAAGGCTTGGAGGTCCCGCTGCCTTCCCCGGAAGTCTCGAATTGCCCGACAGACACCGACGGCTCGGTCTCCTCGCTGGTACAGGAGCCGCCGCTTCCAGTGCGGACCAAGTCAGCAAAGGGCCCCTTGGCCTTCGGCTTCTCCTTACAGGCAGTGATTCGAGGCAGGTCTTCGTAACAAAAAGGTTTAATCCTGCATTCCGTGGCGGTAGGGGGGTAGGGCGTCGTTGGACAGAGGGCAGGTAGTCCTCGGGCAGGGCAGGCGTCGGGAGTGCCGGTGTCCAGAGAGAGCCGCCTCGGCGGTGGCGCCTTCTCGGGAGGAAGGGTAGTCGAGGGTACCCGTGGTGAGCGCCGCCGGATTTGAGTGGGCCCGCGACGGCCATGGACAGCTCGACGAGGCTGAAAGGCAAAATGTATGATATGAAGAGGCACCGGGTAAACAGCAACGTAATCACGACGGCATGGAATACTAGCACGGTAAGCAGAAGGCACTGACCGAAACTAGGGAATAATGCAGAATGAACTGACTGCAGCAAGCGCTCCTGGAGAGCAGTACAGGCTTGAAACGAAAATGGTAGACAAGAGGTATTGATTGCGGTTCGAGAACATCCGCTGCCATGCTAACGTGGCTAACGAACTGCGTGCATGCTTTCTGCAACACCCAACACTGGAGCGAGAAAGCCATTCCGACCTACGGGCGAAGAGCAGAAGATAGAGCTGACGCGTCGGCAAAGGAGACATCGGGACATGGTTAATTGCCCGAAAGTCTGCGGACGACCACGATAGACGGAATTACGTCCTAAGCAGTCGAGTACAATGCGGGAATTTAACTGCATATTTCGAGAACATAAGTGACTGTTAGGCACACTGCAATGGAAGTTGAACGAGACTGCTTCTAGCTAGCAACTACACAGTCCACGCAAAACAACCGAAAAGTAAGTAACTGCGAGATCACAAAGAAAAAAGAAACGAAACGAGATCCAGAAGGATTCACTCACCTCACCCGCTTAGCGCTAAGACTTGGAGGTCCCGCTGCCTTCCCCGGAAGTCTCGAATTGCCCGACAGACACCGACGGCTCGGTCTCCTCGCTGGTGCAGGAGCCGCCGCTTCCAGTGCGGACCAAGCAAACGGCCCCTTGGCCTTTGGCTTCTCCTTCAGCGCGGAAGCTTGAGCGAGTTGGTACATTCTTCTGAATAACAGCGCGAACTTGGACGAGAACCTCGGCACCCGGGTCGCCGCCAGCTCCAGTCACTGCAACTCCTGTGTCGGTCGGCAGCTTGGTAATCACGGGCTCGGTCAAACTCTCTGCTTGCACGCGCCAAGCACGGAGTTCTTCCCGAGACTACACAAGTCTTGGACTGATCTAGGGCTGCTGTCTAATGGTTTTGCATGCTGTTTTATATGCTTTGCAAACAAAGAAGTTAGGGCGGTCATGTTTCAAGGCCCGCCCTAGACTTCGCTAACCAATGAAAGTCTAACATACAGTAACCACAGCCCTGGAAGGTTGGGCACAAGCTGAACCCAGAGCTTGGCAAAACTAAAAAAAGAAACATATAGAAAGAACATTCCTGTCCACCCTCTCCACGCGGGTCTCCTCGCCCTATCCGAACTCTCTCCACTCTCGCCGCCGCACCCACGTGTCGCTTCTCCAGGGATTTCGAGTTCTAGGGGAACAACAGGGCGAGTCACTTGCTGAATCATCTTGGGAGTGACTGGTGACAGAGGCAGGAAATGAGCCCCGCCATGCTTCCCTGCTGGCAATGATACCAGCAAACAAAAGGTCCCTTCGCCGAACTCAAAAGGTTCGCAGGTTTCCGCTGGCACGCTTTCTTGGTGCCCGTGGACACCCGCGGTCGGCAATGCTAGCAGTCGGCAGTCGCGGCGAAGCTGCAAAGCCGGAAGTCACTTCCGGGCTTTTGTGTGTGTTTGGGGAGGACACGTGGGTGCGGTGCCCGTGGCTTTGCAGAGAAATCTCAGCGTAGACCGGAGGCGCGCAGCGGCCTCAAGCTAAAGATAGATGAGGGTGTGAAAGACGTGCGCCCTTACAACCACATTTTTTTTTTCCTTTTCAGCGAAACTGTATTGTTAGTCTGAGGGCTTTCGCTCTAAAAAGCTATGTACAGTGTTAAGATCGGCGTTAACAAGAAGGAGCCAGCACCCACGTTGCTCATGGGTGATTCCGAGAAACCCCTGACCATTCGATGACGTTTGCCTAAAGGCGTGCCGAATTGACTGTGAGAAGAGGGCAAACGTACTTTCCTGCGTCTCCGAGCAGGACCCACAAGAAGGACCACTTCCGCCCTTTTTACCCGGCCTCGCATTCCGACCTTTAGCGACGGATGTATTTGACAGACATGTGTCAGCAGCCCGGGGGAGCCGTCGGCAGATCCGAGAACGTCGCATTCCGCTGTGGAATTTCCTCGAAGGCGTCCTCCTCTCCCAGGCTCAACACGTGACGGAGGCGCACCCACAAGTGCGGGTGTACGAGTTTGTGCGCACGTGTGAATGTTTTAGGCCACTCCCACCCTGGCGTTGGCGACATCAACCTAGGGAAACTAGGGAAGACGGACGCTATAAAACAAGACGATAAATGCAGTCACACCTCTGTTCGCGACTCTTGTAAATATGTAAATAAATTCAGACAACTTGCAGAATAGCAAGCGCCCTCTACAATTTTCCAACGAAAAACCGTCGTACGCAGACCGCAATCTCGCATTCTTCTTCGAAGAGGGAGAGGAGAGACGTCACTTTATCTGCACGGGAGGGAAATTGTTGAAAGGACACAATAGAGCCGAGGCGCGAACGACAGGAGCGGGTCGAGACAGGTACTCGTCAAGGGAATGCATCATTGTAACCTTTCCACAACTTTCCTTTACACTCTACCTCGAAAGCTGGTAATGTCCGGCGGGGCTTCAGGTTCACGCAGATTTGGGAGCAGCCACGCACATCTTTTCTAAGAAGGACACAGTGCAGGGCTGTTGACTCATCTCCCCTCGCGCTAAACCCTTCATGCTGCATTGCAGGAAGCGAAAACGTGTCTGTGAACGAGGGTTTTTGGTTGGAAAACATCTTCCTGTAAGTCAGCTTTCCATTCTGTCCCCGTCGAGCCGCGACCCCGATCCTCGGCCTAAACAACTGGTGGTAGCGGTGGGATGCTGCTACCTCGCCTTCAAAAACAGCTAACAGCATAGACTTGCGCCTTTTCGTCATTCTTTGTATCTAGGCCCTGTGTGCTTCGCGCCGTGCATGCATTATAACGGTCGACCAACCACCCCGAAGTGGACTCCTGGTTGCTCCTGATTCGCCAATAAGTCGGAGAAGTCACGCGAAGCACCGCATTTAGCAGGGCGGCGCAGTTTCGGTTAGCGGCTTAAAGTTGTTGTGAACTTGTGTTCAATGTTTCAAGGTATAATTTGCTGAAACGATGAGACGGACCTGTATATTGTATGTGGTGCATGGGGGTTTAACATCCCAAAGCGACTGAGGCTATGGGGAAGCTGTAGTGAAGGACTCCGGAAATCTCGACCACTTTGGGTTCATTTATTTATTTGTGATACCCTCAGGGTACAAAGTACATTTCAGAGGGGAAGGGCAGTTGATAACAAGAAACAAGTAAACAAAGCACAATTCATACAAAACTATAGAACAACTGAGGCAAGATAATAAGAAGTGAGCAAAATTAACTCGGAACAGATTAATAAAGTAGTTGAAGAACAATACTAGTAGGTGGAGAACACAACACTACAATAAAATACAAAAGCGATCATTATGTAATCAGAGTGGTAAGTATTCTTCTAAATTGAATTGTATCAGTGATGCTAGTTAATGATGTGGGTAGGGAATTCCATTCTTTAGAGGTTAGCGGAAAATAGGATTGCGCACATGTCACTGTGTTACAATGAGGCACTGGGACCTTTGTTGGTGATCACGACGGTGAGAAATGAACGGTGCCTGTTGAATCCATCCAGAGCGAAGTTGAAAATTGGAGTAGAAAATCTTATGGAAAAGGCAGATGCGGAAGTGCTTACGGCGGGTAGCTAGTGGCAGGGGGTTTAAAGACCTTTTCACTTGGGTGACGCTAGATGTACGATGGTAATTGCCTAAAATGAATCTAGTTGCACGATTCTGGACAGTTTCCAGAACCTGTGTCAGTCCAGGGTCCCATATGGATGAAGCGTATTCCATTTGCGGTCGTACGTAGGTCGTGTATAATAATAATTGTAATGAGAATGGAGCAAGTGTAAAATTTCTTCGAAGATAACCTAGCGTTTTGTTTGCTTTAGATGCTATATGTCCTATATGAAATTTTCAGGACAGCGTGTTAGTTATATGTATGCCAAGATACCGGTACGATCACATGCTTTCAAGGGGATGACTGTGAAGAAAATAAGTAGGACAAGTAGTATTTGAACGTGAAACTCTCATAGATTTGCATTTTTAAATATTTAGTTCCATTTTCCAATTATGACACCAGTCTAGTATGTTATTAAGATCGACCTGGAGAGAGCGAATATCGGAATCGTTAGTTATTTTACGGTAAATCATGCAGTCGTCGGCAAACAAACAAATCCTAGAGTTAATACTAGCAGGCAGATCATTAATATAAATCAGGTACAGTAAAAAGGGCCAAGGACAGATCCTTGAGGAACCCCAGAACCAACTGGCACGGTAGAAGAATTAGTGTCATTAGCATGCACAAACTGAAGGCGAGAAAAAAGAAAGGCGCGAATCCGGTTCAGAACAGAAGGGCCAATATTTAGAATGCTGAGTTTATATAGAAGTAATGAATGGTTAACTTTATCGAATGCCTTAGCGAAGTCGAGAAATATGCAGTCTGTGGAAGACGCGGAGTTTAAGTAGAAGTGCAGATCATTAGTAAAGGAAAGTAATTGAGGTTCACAGGAGAAACCTTTCCGAAAGCCAAGCTGAGTCAGAGAAAAGAAGCTATTATCTTCAAGAAAATTAACAAGGTGAGGGAAAATTATATGTTCCATTATTTTGCACGGTATTGATGTGAGCGTGATGGGTCGATAGTTAGACGGGTTCTGCTTGTCTCCGGCTTTGTGTACAGGTATGACCTTAGCAGTTTTCCAGTCCTCGGGTAGTACGCCATCATGGTACGACTGAGAATATGCTTTCCAAAATGACAGAGGTATATTGAATAGTATTGCGAAGAAATTTGCTATTAATGCCATCGATTCCGCTAGAAGATGTTTGTTTTAAATTATTGATGATTGGTATAATGCCATGAGAGTCCAACACAATTGGATCCATACAGTAGTAGTTAACATGCACATGCATTTTAACATGCAATGGCATCGCACAGTACACGGGCCTCTAGCATTTCGCATCCACCGAAATGCGACCGCCACGGCCGGGATCGCACCCGGGGCTTTCGGATCAGCAACAGCTTTTTGTAGTTTTCATAGTTTTTATTCTTTTTTTCTCTCTCCATTTTTTTGCCTTTTCTTATGTATGACCGTTGGACAGTTGTATCCCCCCCCCCCCCCCCCTTATGTAATGTCCCCACGGGACCCTTAATGGTTAATAAATGATGATTAGGTTTCATAACCACTGAGCCACCACGGCTTATTCACATCCTAAAACAGCTCAAAAGACACGGACGAAGACACAAGGGGACAAATACATAGCAGCGATTTTCAACAACGTTTATGGCGGGAACTTGCGTTTATATATGCATGGCTTGATGCCCGAGCAATGGAAAAAAAGAGGTACAGTGGGCAAGCAAGTAGTAAAACTGACGCCAACCGCATTTTGCAGACCTGGCAAAATGCGAAAGCTCTTTTCCTGATAAGGGAAGGGAAGGCAGGTAGACGCAGTTATGATTCGTAGCGCTTCAATGATTTCCCTGGTGATACTGTCCTTGCTTCTGCAATTTATTTACTTATGAAACAAATCGCACTCTTTTTTTGCGTTTATTTCTGCCTTCTGAGCCTGTTTTTTGTGTTCATCTGTCGCTTATTGCGCATATAGTTTAAAGTCAGCTCCGTGTACGTATCTTGTGCCTTCGCCCAACCAACTAGCGCGCATGTCTAACCTTAAGTTTGTTCTTTGTGAGTTAAGCCTCTATGGGGTGCCGCGGGGATTCAAAGCGGTATCTGAACTATGCTTTATAATTTGGTATTGAACTCGGCAGAGAGGTGCAATAGAGCTTGCTCTTGAAAATATTACAAGGGGCGGGGGGGAGGGGACCAGATGATGCAAAGATGCGTAGACGTTAGACACAGACGGGCACTGTACTTTCAACTGTGCTTTATTGAAGCATGCAATTGCCGCGCAAAACGTCCGACGCATGCGCACCTTCAACTACTCCCACGACACGCGCATTGATAACAGCTTTGATCACCCTTATCTACCCTCTTGGTAGGCACGTTCCTTGTTCGTTAAATACAGCAACGTGTCGCGCAATTATCTTGCTCATTGTCAATATGAAACGCTTCTAACATTTCCCGCTCATATCTATTCCTTCGCCTCCCCAAAATGGTGACACGTTCAAACGGCGCAGGTTTTGTGCAATTTCTGAAACTGCTGCGATAAAGAACCAAACGCCTTCCCGTGTCTCTTCCTCCTTGGAAGTTTTTATGTCCCTGTAAGTTTGTTAACCCACTTGCCTTTCTGCACTATATACACTTTTCCACAGGCCAGAACAATGCGGTAATCAACACCAGTCTTGCCGTCGACGAAGGGTTTCACGTGCTTGATGTTACATGCCCTAAATACCGCTCACATGGAAGCGGGTGAAGAAATTTGAAGTAATGCCATGACAACATAAAGTCTCCCACAAGACTAATTGTAGCAATAAGCTTAAAGAAGGGTACTTCGAAGAAATTATTTTCTGTGCAGGCAGGGAGTAACATTCAGTACTTACTAATCTACGGCATAAGTCGCCAAAGAAGGGAACTTCGAAGAAATTAGTTTCTGTGCAGGCAGGGAGTAATATTCAGTAGTTACTAATCTACGGCATAAGTCGCCCACTAAGTATCGATCAGGACACTGGTTCCGAACTTGCTTGCAAGGACCGCAGGCAAAATTACTGCCATGGCAGGGGAATGCGCCAAGGTACAGCAATGATGCACTAACGCTCACCCAATCACAGTCATCGACTACAAAAGAAAGCTATACCGCGTGCGCGGAAATTGCTTAGTCGAAGAGACAGACGTCCTAATCAGGGCAGGGAACTCTGGTTGTAGTTTTATAGTTTATATTGCGTTCCATAAGTTCGACCGGACAGCTTACTGAAGGTGAGAAGGCGTGTGGAACAAGCTGAACGCACGGCCTGGTCCGAACTCACGGGGAACATTCTTCGGCACGAAAGGTGGGAAGAGTTGGGAACAGCTCTGTTCAGGTCACCCGACCAGGGAGAAGTGCCGGAGAAAGGATGGAAATGCGTTTTTTCTATTTTATTTTTTTTTCTTTTTTTGGGGGGGGAGGGGGGAGGGTGGGACTGGAGGCAGGTTTTTCTGTGGTCGCTGAAAAAGGACTGCTCGAAAAATGACAGCCAAGCAGGAAGTAAAAGTGCAGCAAAAAGTTTTTATTGGCGATAAAAAGCACACAAGCGAGAGCTAGCAGAATAAAAAAAAGCTAAGCAGGAGGACACAAAGCTGGACCCGGCAGGACAGCGAAGCAGGGAAGCATGTTGCAGCGCAAGAAAAGCGTAAAAAGCATGGCGAAAATGCGAAAAGGCTGGGGCGGTGTCACATGACGAGGTCGGACTGGAGCAACGTCACGAACGCCATGGACAGCTCACGGGGCTGAAATGGCAAATGTAGGTTAGGAAGCGGCAGCGGGTAAACAGCAAGGTAAACGCGACGGCAGAGAACAGGAGCAGGTTAAGCAGAAGGCACTTCCCGAAGCCAGGGAATTATGCAGAATGAACTGACCGCAGCAAGCGCTCCTGGAGAGCTGTACAGGCTTGAAACGAAAATGGTAGACAAGAGTTATTGATTGCGGTTCGAGAGCATCCGCTGCCATGCTAACGTGGGCTAACTAACTGCGCGCATGTTTTCTGCAACACCGAACACTGGAGCGAGAAAGCCATTCCGACCTATGGCCGAAGAGCAGAAGATAGAGCCAACGCGTCGGCAAAGGAGTCATCGGGACATGGTTAATTGCCCGAAAGTCTGCGGATGAACATGATAGACGGAATTACGTCCTAAACAGTCGAGTACAATGCGGGGATGTAACTGCATATTACGTGAACATAAGTGACAGTTTGGCACACTGCAATGGAAGTTGAACGAGACTGCAGCCAGCTAGCAGTTACAGTCTACGCAAAGCAACCGAAAAGTAACTGCGAGATCGCAAAGAAAAAAAAACGTAACGAGATCAAGCAGAATTCACTGACCTCATCCGCCTAGCGCTAAGCCTTGGCGGGGCCCTTTCCAGCACTTTCTTCGGGGGAGGTGGACGTATCCTCGGCGGTACCTCCCATGGAGGAACCGCTGCCTTCCCCCGAAGTCTCGAACTGGCCGACAGACACCGACGGCTCGGTCTCCTCGCTGGTGCCGGAGCCGCCGCTTCCAGTGCGGACCAAGTCTGCAAAGGGCCCCTCGGCCTTCGGCTTCTTTGCCGGCGGCTTCGACATGCCCGATGGGCCGGCACCCGGGTCATCGACAGCTCCAGTGACTGCAACTCCTGTGCTGGTCGGAGGCTTGGTAATCACGGGCCCGGTCATGTCTTTCAAAGGGATCTCGTGGGGGATGGACTCCGAGGAGCTCTCCGAGCTCGTGCGCCGTCGCGTCTGCGGGGTCTCCTGCAGGGGGTGGTGCAGCGGTTGAGTATCGCCCTGCCGCTGGGGTTCGTCTTCGCAGCAACACCTGCGGAGGCAGTCCTCGCAAGTGCCGCAGATGCATTTCCTGATGGCTTCCATAACTCGTACTCTGTGGAACCTTCGTGGACGGAAGAAGAAGACCGAAGACCGTGGATCCCTCTGGCTTGCGTGGCCTCCTGCTGCTGCCGGTATGCAGGAATTGTGAAGGCGGCTTCCTTTTTATACGTTCCAGCCAGTGACGACACTGGCGCGAGTTGTGGACGGCGCATGCGCAAACTTTTTATCGCTTCACGCCACGTACACGTGGACGTGAGAAGGTGTTTGGTCACACAAAGGCACGCGCAAAGAACCTGCAAACTACTGCGCGAGATATGAAGCAGTTGGAAATAAATGCAATGTAAACTTATTTTAGGTGAACTGTACACTCCAAACGCGCCTTCCTCTGAAGGTCACTACTGTAATTCAGTAACCAGTGGTGTTTAGTGTTTTCTTCTCTCGATGAACGGGGCTTGCTGGACACGATGACAGCACACTTTCCGACATAACCAGTATATGCATCATTCTGCTTGCGCTGTGGTGACCACGACAATAGATTGGAAGCAGCGTGAAGGAAGTTTGGCGACCACCTGCTGGTAGCTTTCGTTCTTGAAGTCTACAACGTTGCCGCAACTGACAGGAACCGGGGATTACTCAAGTATTTTTGCCACTGCCACTTATAATTCGTTATGCAGGGCGCCGCAGTATCACGGAGTCTTTCAGAAGAAAAGTGAAAACGCGTCAATGCCACAGTCTGCTCGTCAAGTGAATGCAGAGAACAGTGTCAAGACGTGAGCGCAAATTCGTTCTTAAAGACAGTTCACATCTTTCATGAGTGGTAGGCACGGGGTTTTATCGAGGAGCAATCCCCAGCTGGTTAAGTATGGCAGGTATATATGTGGGGTTTAATGTCCGGAAGCTGCATGCAGGTGGGGGAGCATGACGGTCGCTTTAATAGAAGCCTCCGGATTAATTTAGACCACCTTGGGTTCTCTAGCGTGCACCGACATCGCACAGCACTAGAGTGCATTTGCATTTCGCCTCCATCGAAATTTGGCCGCAGCGGCCGAGATTCGACCCCGCGACCTTCAGCTCAGTGGCGGGAGCCACTGCGGTGGGCACATGTCATGAGAAATTCTGTGACTACCTTAATCACATTCCCGTCCTATTCTCGTTCCCTTTTGGCACATAGTTCCGCGAAGAAGTATAACTTTGAGTTTTATTCACGAAACTGCGGAAAACTAGGGCCCCGTATAGGCTTGTCGCAAATAGGTGACACGTTCCCCTTATCCTGCCTCTTTCCCCTACGCAATCACTGTCGTCTACTCTCAAGAACGTGCTTAGCGTCATCGTCTGAAACGGCCACGTGTCGTGGTCGCTTTTAGACGCGTTCTTTCTTTGGCGGATGTAGCCGGCACTGATATAAAAAGTGACGCAAAATGAAATCAACCACGTTTCCTGGCTACAAGTGCTGGCACTTCATTTTGTGACGTCATGAAGGAAAAAAAGGTGGATGCTATCAAGTTCCGATACCACTTCCCTCCCACACCATTCGCGAGCGTGCGCACGTGCCAAAATTTTGATAAAGAGCTTCTTTGAATAGAAATGCGCTTCTTTCTGATTGTGAACAAGACATCCGTAGCGATGCCGAAACGTCAATGTTTTACTTTTTTCTTCGTTTCAGTCAGACGGGTTTCGGGCGAA
The DNA here is from genome assembly GCF_055824585.1 of Amblyomma mixtum. Lineage (NCBI taxonomy): Eukaryota > Metazoa > Arthropoda > Arachnida > Ixodida > Ixodidae > Amblyomma > Amblyomma mixtum. Next base: position 113,826,136 of record NC_143020.1, on the reverse strand, counting down.
TCCTGAACTATCTTCGCGGAAACATTCGTTTGTCCCTGAATGGGTGCACATAACGGCCGTGCTTTGTTATAAAAGTTCGGGCCGCAGAAGTGACCATGAAAACATAGATTGCTTTCGCACAGTTTGTGCCAACATACGACATAGAGCATACACTGACTAGCGGAAGCGGCGAGTGGATTTGCGACCACTTGGCCGCCTATGTGGCAACGTCTCCTTGATTATGAGGCGTGACCTTTCATCACGGGATTCCAACCGGTATTGTGATGGGAGCTATTGCGATTAAATTTTTACTTAACAGGCAGCATTTCTGAAGAGCTTTAAAGGTTGGATGAGACTTATGAAGCGGTAATTATAAAATGCATCATAGCACTGGTACAATCAAAGCTACGCTCATGAAAGTTGGCATGACGTACACAAGCATTAATTACAAGTCTAAAATCTGTTAACAAAATTCTTACAATTTATGTACATATTTATTTATTTATTCTTTAAAAAAAATTGTACATTCTTCTACGAAATTTCTTTTCGAATAGCGCTCAAGTTAGATGGTGGTAGTGGTTTATTAAAAAAAAAAAGATAAATAAATAAATAAATAAAAAGTGAAGCAAAAGAGTGTTGCCGGCCGCGGCAATTGCTATCTAATATCTTAAGCACCCGAGCTGCAGCCGGCGGAAATGAAAGGGAAAGGGAGAGGATAGTGAGGGGAAGTATAGAGGGGAGCGACAGCGAGAAAGGACAGGGGAGAGCTTTGTACACTATTTACAAAATACAAAAGTAATCAAGTTCGCGCCGCTCGCGCGCTAATGTCCAAACATTGTCCGAAAATAAGTGCGCGCGAGCGACCACTGCGCACAATCACAAAAGATGTAAACACAATGTACATAGCCGCGCGCACATATAGCGTCCTGTCACGGACTAATCGCGCGCGCGACACACGCGACACAAGTTAGATAGCAGTGCAAAAATTGCACTAATGTGACAAATCTGGATCTAGAATCATACATAGTCCTATACAAGAAACACTCTATTTTCTATAATTTGTTTCAATTCGCTGAGAGCAGACAAAAAATTCTAGAAAACCTAGACTTCTTTTGAAGGCTTATTTATTGTTTTATCGTGTTGCTACATTTAAAGTCCCACCCCAACTTAAGGGCACTCAGAAGTACAAAAGCGCACTCTTCAACCCGTTAAGGGCGCTTTGTATGCAGCTGTGTTCAAAGCAAAGGTCAGTCTTTTTCCCAAAATGTGCTACACCTAGCAGTGATTTCTTTCTTTTGGGGAGGATTCAGCATCCTTCCTCTTAAGGTTACGCTGCTGTTTTGGCTATTGAACGCAGTAAATAATTCAGTTGAACCTCGTAATAACGAAGTTGAAGGGGCCCTTCGATTGCTTCATTATAGCCGTAGTTTCATTATAGACCGTGTTGACCGAGCTGCCAAGGGGAGTCGTCATTCCTGCGTTATATCCATTAGTTCGTTATAAACCGTCTCGTTATGACCAGGTGCGACTGCAGTCATTTTTTTTTAAACCGAATGGAATACGAACAATGCAGCCACAATGAGAATCGAATACGAGTCGAACAGTGACAGAACCGAACTGACGACGAATCGAATATTTCTACGAACATTTTTCTTTATTTATTTATTTCATATACCCTCAGGGCCATTGGCATTAGAGAGGGGAGTAATACAGGTGAAAAAAAAACATAACAATACAATAAACGAAATGGGGCTGTTATCAAAAAGTTATAGATGTGTCTAATCATACAATGTTAGCTAAGGCGTTCTTGAAAAGCTGGTTATCTTTGATGGTTGCTGTTGGTGCGGGAAGGTGATTCCACTCTGCTGCTGTTCGAGGTAAAAATGACTGAAAGAAAGCGTTAGTTCTGCAAAATGGGACACCGACTTTGTAGGCATGATCTAATCTTGATGATAGGTGATGCGGGGAAGAGAGTAATTCACTGCGCAGGTGTGGATTAGCCATTTGTGCGATTTTTCGCACAAAAGGAATAATCGCGCGAAACAGCTTAGAGCGCTACCTGCGCCGCTGCGGTACGGCGCTATAACATAAGGAGATAGAGTAGCTATAGCTTATCACCAGACGCGACACTGATCTCCGCTAGGGGGCACGCAACACGGAGTCAGTATCATATCTCTACGCCCGTCACTTCAAACGTACTCCTCTGGAAATTGAGAGGACAGTTAATAAACTATAGCGCCACATCTTAAGTCTACAGTTAGCCCCAAAGGGCTATATCCTTTTCAGTTAGTCCCGAAAAGGACTAATCGTTGTGGCAAATCAGTTATTCCCCAGAAGTTCTAGCCTCCCGCCCCCTTTTAGTCCTTTTTTTTTTCTTGGAGTGTACGTAATAGTCACGGATTTCGAGATCAGAAATCAAGGCGGGTTTGCTAGTTTGCGCAAGCTACCTGAGCTCTGCTTCATCGGCCAATCTTGGAGGATATATGTATGAACATTGTGGGTTCGCGCAAGCTACACTCTAAGAAAAAAAGGTGCGATTTTAGTCCTTTAAAAAGGTAAATCCGCTGACGCTGTGGCGAGCCCCTTTTGGTGCAAATTTGCACCCTCGTCGAGGGACTAAGTGCGTGCGGTGTAATGTTTAGGCAGCAATAGGACTAATCTTATACCGTTTGGCCAAGTGTAAGTATAAACCCTTGCTGACTAACGTTACCCTTCCTAAGAAAGATTAACGCTTAGGCCATGAAAGGGCAAACATATGCTTTACTTTCTGGTGCATGCTTGCACCCACTCGGAATAAGCTTATGCCCTATCCCGAAGCGTAAACTTATCCTCGCAAGGGCTACAATTAATACCCCTGTCACACTAGCAAATTTAATGTCATTCGAATTGAATGACATTAGCACCTATGTCATTATTCGACTGCTACACGGGAACATGTAATGTCATTAGGTTCGAATGACATTCCCCATCGAATGAGTTAGGGGAACTCATTCGCATTCGATATCGAACCGAATGCGTACTCTGGACACCAGATACGCAGCAGGAACAAGCGACGCGAAAACATAATGTGCACACTGCCAAGCCTAGAAAGTGCATTTATTTAATTTAGTTCTGCTAAAATAAAGTTAATGTTGGTGTGAATCTGTTCACACTAGAGGCTGTCGTGGATAGCTATTACTCTCGGTCTCAGCAGCCTACAGCAGCGGCCGAGCGCGAAGCAGCGTCTTTCCCACGACCGTCGGTCATTTTGGGATGCGTGATTCTTGCTGGCTGGCGTGCCCTGTTTGTTAAGCTCGAAGGTACTTAAAGACGTAACTGAGCAGTTCACCTTTTGGAAGTCATTTCCAAGCTCCGCGCGTGTCCGCGCGCCGCCATGTCAGCCATTTTGTTTGTTTACATTTATCGGATTTGTGGTTGACTTTGTACTTGGCTTGGCTTTTGATGGCTAAAGTGGTGCAGAATGGCCGCAAATAATATTTTAAGCGTATAATACGGCACACAAATGTTCTCACCCGCTTTTGAAACACTGCACAACAATTTCAAACATCTTTTATGCGCGCCGATGACGTTCGGTTGGACTTTTTTTTTCACTGATCGTCGATGCCATCATTTTCGAATGACATTACTTTTTTCCGTGTAGCACCGAAATAGACCGAATGACATTCGATGCATCGAATGCCATTAGGTTCGAATGACATAAGCCTGTTAAAGGAGCTTACTATAACGCTCCTGAAGTGCAACTTTGCACCTTATCAGTAGCATTGCTCTGCAAGAGCATATGGTTTTGGTCTTTTCAGGTGCACCTTTACACCGTGTTAGAAAGAGTAATGTTAAGCGTAAACTTATCCTCAGAAGGGTTATAGTTAGTTCATAACAATCCTCCCGAAGTTCAACTTTGCACCTTATCAGTGGGCATAACATTGCTCTGCAAGTGTGTATGTATGTTCTGCTCGTTGAGGTGCATCCTTACGCCTTTCTTGGTAAGGTAACGTTACCGTCCAGAGGACTGCATCTCGTATTGCAGTGTATTGATACACCTCGAAAGTAAGGTACAGGCGCGTTCGCTGTGATACGAGGCATCCGTTGTTATGAAAGTAAGGCCGTTTTTGGGCCTGGAAACTAATTCCCGATGTAAGTGTGCGGTAACGGTGCGTCATCTGTAACGTATAACTCACATTGCATTTAAATGCAGCATTATCATACACCTATACAGAACAAAGCTTCTTGCTGAAAAGGCATGATAACTACCTCATTTACGTGCAGTTCACAGACGTTTTTCTCTTCCAAAATCCTGGTTATGTATGTGTTAGTGCGATAAGTTTGTGGCATGCTGTGCAGCACACTCCAGTGACAGTACACCAGTACGCACGACAGGGTTTGTTTCGTATTGAGTTTAAAATGGCAGCATAATTCTCAGCAGCCTTCTGTTAACGTCGTGATGGCATCCAATCTCCAAGCGAACCTGTGTGAGAAAAAAAAAAGATAGGTGAAACATGCCGGGTTGTACACACAATTGACGCATAAATTTTAATGGAACATTTGCGGAAACCGGTAAGCCGTCTTCTCTGCAAGGCTTGTTTTCTAAACAAAAGGTCTCGAAGCCATTGGGTATACTCACAAGCCGCGTTTATATGAATGCGACAGCAGCGCATCGCATCAACTTTTTAGCGCATCGTATTCATGTAAAAGGTGATAATGCGCGAGGAAAGCGCATCGCATTAATGCGCCAGATGGGGGCAGTTCTAGACTGACAAGTCGACTTCAGCGGTGAATGGAAACAGGTTTGGAGGTGTCCTTCCTCCTCCTTGTCTGCCTATACAATACCCTCCCGCGGGATAACAAAGCAGACTTGGCTCAAGATGGGGGTGACAGGACCCCTCTGTCTCCTGCAATGGGCGAAGGGTCATGGTCCCGCCGGTCTTGATGCTGTACGTGTAAACAGTAGCGCTTCGGCTACACCGAATACGCTAGAAAATGCGATGCGCTCCTGTCGCATTCATGTAAACGTGGCTACAGTCTTCGAGCGTATGAAAAGTACGGATGGTCGCACTCTGCCTGCAGCAGTCTAGGCAGGCAGGAACAGGAGGGAGGCCGTCCTTTAACACAGTGCTATGGTGAGTGGGTTCCGTGTTCTGGAACCCACTCTAGGAGTGCGGGGGGAAGGAGGGGGGTCTGAAGGGAGGAAGTTAGAGGCACGGTGTTTGTTGTTCAGCAGAAAAATTTTTAGAAAGCTTCGTATGAGTTAGCTCACTATTGGGAACAGGGACAAAGGCCCATTTCCTTCCACTTCCTGCCTATAACCTCTACTGCAGTGCTACAGAAGGTTGACTGCAATCCCCTTTTCCATACTGTACCACTGTGCTGTTTTGAAGGCCCTCTCAGGGCCATCTTTACTAGCCAGTTTTCTCAGAAGGGGGAAGTTGACTCTTCGTTTCCAGAAAGAATGCGAGAGTGACGCCTGGGAACGAGGCCTTTCGGTTCGAAAAGAAACCTTGTGGAGCAGCTGATTTACAGATTACAGGCCAAGAAATAAACAAAAGAATGAAGAACACAAGTTCTAGACACCAAATCATTGTAGAATCGTTCATGCTACTGGACAGAAGAACATGCATCCCCTACAAGTAGATGAAACTAGAAGGCTCCTACATTTGATGCACATATCAAACATGCATTGGAAGTAGAGCAGCTCCCACTTCGAAAATGGCCTAGTTTTTTTATTACTTTTTTGTTTACAGCGTTCTTCCGGCGTTGTTTCAAAGGGGCACGATTATGCTGCTGAAATCAGCAAGACATACGAAACCGCACCGCAGTATAATTGACGGTTCTAAAAGGACAGGCAAGGTGTCTTTATTCACATGTCTTGCATGCAGTGGTGCTACCAATTATTCAGCAATATTATGAGCCTGGCACATTTTTCGCAAACAAAAATAAACTGAAGGGAACTCTTGTTCAGCCGTTGTCCAGTTATGCTTTTGGCTCTAGAAAGCTCCTCATCTCAGCCCCTACGTGCATCAAAAGCGCATGCGCACTGAGATCGTGCGTGTCTTCCTCAAAAAACTTGCAAAAGTATATAAGTCAGCTTTGTTCGGGTCCTGTGTATTAACGAGCGTGAATCGTCACTGTTTCTTCTTCTTTTTTTTTTTTGAGCGTCCTATATATATGCGTCCTCGTTCCAAGCAATATAATTTTCGTTACAAGTCAGCACCTGTCATCGTGTGTCTTTCCTTTCGTCCCTGTTCCTTTTTGAAATGGCTACCGTGTACGTCATGCGAGGGCATGGTGACGTCACTGGAGACTTTCGCGGCATGGACACCGACGGATAGTGGGCGGTGGCTTTTGTGCTAATGGTACATATAAGGCGTTCGCCTTAAAAAGCCAAGTCAGATACACTGAAGAACGAAGCAGAAGACGCCCTTCAAAGGGGGCCCTCCAGCTAATGGCGTCCACCGACTTTCATGACGCCGTGGTTATTCCCTTTTCATCCGTTCATTTTCAAGGGGGAGCATCGTTCGACGCTATTGGCTGGATGGGCTCTTTTGTGTCGCTTTCTTCGTGAGTTGTATTCGACTATATAGAGGCTCTCGAGGTCAAGACGAATGCAGAGCGATGGTAGTGCTGCGCGAGCATGCGCAGTAAGAGGCGAGGACATGTATCACGAAACCTACGTGTGGGACAAATGACTATCTTGACAAGGCATGTCGAGACTCAGATCTTAGTGTATAATAGGGACAGCCCCACACATCCAACCAATCATATTTAAATTATTGCAGTTTAGTATGGGCAACAACTACAAAGACTAACATGAACAAATTGTTCATAATTCAAAAGGGAATTCTGCGTCATGTTGCAAATATCGAAAAATCGAGTCCAATAAAAAACGCCTTCCAAGCACATTCCATCATCCGTGTAGATAACCTATACAAGTTTCGACTTCTTCAACTAATGTATTTTTTTGCTACCCATGTCAAAAATCATTTATCTACTTTGGCTTCCTTAAGGGTAACGGAGTGGATTCCAAGAGCAAACGTAGCAGGGGACGGCAGAAAGTTAGGTGGGCGGATGAGATTAAGAAGTTTGCGGGGATACTGTGGCGGCAACTGACAAAGGACAGGGTTAGTTGGAGAGACATGGGAGAGGCCTTTGCCCTGCAGTGGGTGTAGTCAGGCTGATGAAGATGATGAGAATCACGCCAGGCTTTAATGCACACGCGAAATCAGGATGTATGGGTCATACCATTTTTTCATAGCAACTATAAATTAGTCTTTAGCTCATAACCTTCCACGTACCTTAAACGCATTTCAAAACATCACTGGCTATAAAAGAAAGGAACTACGGAACTACTTGGTCACGTTGTAAATAGTTGTGCACTATTGATATCATTGTTATTGTTATTTGCTGTGTTGTTTAGCTCGGTGTGCTACTTGTGTTTGCTTCGTTGATTTGAATATGTGCCATCTTCAGTTCTCTTTGTTCTTACCTTTTTTTTCTCTGTACAGCTAGGAGTTTCATGACATTTTTATATTACTGCCTCTGTTCTATACTTTGTGTTTTTACCATTTATTGTTATATCATTTATAGTTACTGATGGCTTAAAACTAGTTGCCACATGCTGTGCGCTTTGGCTTGTATTGGTTTCCTGGACTTCGTCAAGCGTCGTTAGCAGCTTTTATCCAGGAAACCATCCACAAATGTCGGGTGAATAAAGTGAATTGAAAAACCGGGATGGTTGGCAATATTACGGCGAGGTCACCTGCAAAAGGTTAACAATGACTGGTCATCGGACTTATGCTTTTCTGAGCGGCACTGTCTTCGAGGTGTACGTTGTTACGCTATGATGCATCGCAGTTACCTTGTTCGAACTTGCAGACCGAAGTAACTGCTAATAGGTCAACGGAAGCGTGTGATTAATGCCTGCAGCTGTATTTTCTGATAAAAACCACGCAGAGTTACTGGCACGCTTCCACGCATGAGTAGAACGATAAGAAACAGCAACAAGAGGCCAGCGATGCTATTAGAAGGTCCCGGTATGCCGCGAGGTGAAATGTTATCGGGATGACGTCTGTTCTTAAAGGGATACTGAACCAAACTTTTGGGGCTGCTCTTTTACATGTAAACAAGAGCTTGACTGCTAAGTGATAAACGCGACAAGCATTTTAGCGAAAAAGGCGGATAACGCGTTTTTTTTCGCGATTTATTGCTGTATCGTTGCACCTGGCGGCCGCCTGTGGAAGCTACGACTAGACGTCATTACACCTGCGCGCCCACCGTTCCCGCAGAAGCACGATTGCCATCGCGTCGGCCGCTCGCCATCTGCTCACGGCGTACACATATGTCAAAATGTTAATGGATGCTGTCTACATACTATAACCGTATGCACGCTCACGTACAGAGGGCAAAACGTTTGTCTAGAACACGTTCTGGGCGTGTTTCGGGCTGAACACGCGATATCTATAGATAACATTTGGTTAAAAAGGATCTGTATGTAAGCATGTGCTGTTAAACTTAGGATTTCGTTGTCATTTTTTTACTTCCGAGTCACAGCGGCTTTGGGAGGTGAGGAAAAGACAGTTCGCTCGTTCTAGACATCCGTTTTGCCCTCTGTACGCTAAATGCAGCTATTTTTCCCGGACCTTACGCCATTTCTAACATTCTCACTTTTAAAACAGAAACCCGATAATGTTCAGACTAGTGACGCCATCTAGTGGCTAAGAGGGGAACCATTGTTGTAACAAAACAACGCCCCTCTTAGCCTAAACGGGGCAGACTCGTCAGTGTAAGTAGAAAAATAAATCAAATTTATCACTCGTACGTTTTCTTATGGGCGACAGGAGAGGAAGCGAAAGACCGGTGGTCCATTTATGGCCATTGAACGCGCTGAAGGCAGTAACAACGACGAAACCAGTCCGAAGCGAGGCTTCTTGCATCGAAGGGCGCCGCCATATTTGTCGCCGCGGGAGGGTGCCGTGACGTCACGCTCTTCACATCACGCCGGCCGGGAGGGCTTGGCGCGCGTTCATGAAACATCGAAAATAAAACCATCCGCTGAAAAATATGCGCAGTGACGACTAGATGTCGGTGTAGTCACATTCTGAGGATATATTTTCAGCGTTTTTGTTCACCGTCGGACGACGCTACATTTCGCACTGCAGGGTGCAATTTATGGCGCTTCGAAGTGGGCACCGAAACAGCTGTCTGTCAAAAGTCGGCAACGAGGTCCGAAATATTCGCTCAGACGACACAAGTGATTTCCACTTGCTGACTTACGGGGGAAAGAAGCCACCAACTCAAAGGATGGACCATCGCATTTATTCGCATACCACACAAACGCATAATGAGCGAAGCATAGGCAGTTGGCATCGTTACTGTAGTAAAAAGCGTAAAACGCAAGCGTAGCATGCCTTCAGCCATCACTAAGGCAAAAACACATACGAAAGCCGAGCGCAAATTTAGCCTGTTTGAGGAGCTGGATTACAAGCAACAAGCACTGTTGAACTAGCGTCGCACAAAAATAAGCATAAGCAAATAAAATAAGCATGCATGACCACAGAATTCGAACCGCAGTGCGAGGAGCTCAGAAAAAGGCGTCGAAACAAACCAAGTTCACGACTTGAAACGAACAAAAGGCAAAGTCGTTGCGGAACTTAGAATGAGTCTTCTGGCCTCCCAAGATGAGCAGAGAAGCGGGTGCGTTACGGTCGTCTGGGTTCTCCCTTGCGACGCGGTCTGCGCATGCGCTCTTCCTCGGTCTCCTCCGTGGGCGGGGGCTGCGGCGCCTGTGGTCGCGGCGGCGGTAGGGGCGACTCGGGCGGTAAGGCCACGAACAGTGGCCTCCCGTAGTGCTGCTCATACGAGCTCGTACCCGACGTGGAAGGCACAGCTCCGTCATCTGGATCCAAAGTAGATTTCGGCGGCGTCTTCGACGTGGAAGGCACAGCTCCGTCATTTGGATCCAAGGTGGATTTCGGCGGCGTCTTCTTCGGCTGCTGCTTCTTCGACGGCTGCGGCTTGGACGGTGCCAGCCCCGTCGGATTGGTGGGCCAGAAAAGTGCCATGTTCCCCGGGTCGGTGCCGAGGTACTCCGTCTTCCCTTCCGTTCGGGTGGGGTAAGCGTGCAGCTTGACATACGCGGCCAGTGCGTCCAAATCCTTTCTCGAGTACATGCGCTGGGGTCGCTTCGATGGGCCGGCACCATCGCCACCGGACGTAGAGGGGCCCGGTTCGGGTTGCAGTCCAGACGTCGAAGCCGACGCCGAAAACGACGTTTCTTGTTGGGCGGGAGGTTCTTGCTTCGGCGGCGTACTAGACGATCTGGGGAGCTTCTTCGGAGAACCTTCCGCGCCTGCCGACTTGGGGGACGTGCTCTTGCGGAAGATGGATAACCGCTTGAAAGAAGATAATTTGGAGCGACCCGTCGGGGACCTTGGACTGGGCGGCGGCCCTGCTGGACTCGAGGGCTGTCTTGGAGAAGTGCGACTGGAGGACCGTGTTTGTCGAGCTGGCTGTTCTGCAGGTCTTCTCGGGGCGGCTGGGTCACCTTCCTTCGACTTCTTGCCACCGGGGTTCTTCTTACCGCCCGAAGGCTGGCGACTTCCGTCTTTGCCAGACATGACGTGGCGTTTTGTCAGGCTCGAACGTTGCTCCTGAGGATGGAACGAGACTTTCGCTGTCCCTGGCTTCTGTGATCGATGCGGCCTTTTGGGTACCACTGATTGACTGAAGTCCCTTGTAGCCCGTATCGTGTGGCTAAGAAGACGGACGATGCCGAAAAACTACCTAAACTTCTTGGAACCGAAAGGCTGTCCCACCTTGACGATCGGCTACAACCGTCTGCAGACGAGAGGGGCGCGAAGGGTGGTTTTCTTAAGGCCGGGCTGTGCACAGTCACGTTTGCTTACTTTGTTGATGGGGTCACGTGACGCGGCTATTCGTTGATACGTGCGACGTCACTAACACCACTAGCAATGTGTCCGCGCTGCAGATTTCAGCATGCCTTCCGCAGTAACGACACCGCGCTTTGGTCTGGGTATCAGTTGCCACAACATTTTGCAACTTTAACATTCACTTATCATTAAACACGAGGACGCGAAGCAGCGAAGTCAAATCTAGGGAGATTAACCGCCGCTAAACGCAGTTTAGATACGTTGCGACTGCTTGTGCGCTGCCTCCACGTTATTTGTTTAACTCGGCTGACATTGTGAGCATGAGTGGCAGTAAGAAAACGTGCTTAGGGCGAAATATGTCACCTCTTTTGCTGCGTTGCTGCTAGTAGATCGTTACCACTATATCCACTCACGTGTAGCACGGCTGGTCACGTGACCAGCCAGCCAACGTTGTGACGTCACCCAAGTGAGTGCTCCGCGCGGCCCCGCCGATTACATGACCTCCGTAGTGTGTCGTCATCGTGACAATGCCTCGGAAAGAAGACGAGGAGGAATCGCAAATTTATAAATCACATATCGCAAAATCATCATTCGCAAAGCATGCAACAGCTGCAGCGGATAGACGCACTGATGAGAAACGCTATGGCACAGACATTTTTTCGATCTGTAATGGCGACAGCTTATGGAGTTGAACCCCATTGTAATGCAGTTGAAGGGTTCCGGCGGTTACTTCGTTATAGCCTTAGCTTCGTTATAACCCGTTTTGGCCTAGCTTCCAAGGGGAATCGTCTCTCTTTCGTTATATCCACTATTTGGTTGCAAACCGTTTCGTTATAACGAGGGTCGACGTACTTGCATGCTGATGGTCGCACTGGGCACCATGTTTATTTCTTGTTCGTCGGCTATAGAAGGCACGAATATCACTTACAAGTCTCGGAACGTCGCTGATACCACACGTGTGTCCCCGGTAATAATTTTATTAAGCTTTTGGTAGCAATGGTTCTTGCTCTAGGAAATCGAAGAGCGTGTTTCAATGGGTGATTTGGATTCAGGTCCTGGGTTCTGACTGAACCGCAATGGCATCGTTCCTAGACTCTCCCGACGTCTTGTTGCTTCGTGGATTCGGAAGCGGCTGCTCGGGATCGCCGACTGGAATACGCCAGCAGCCATGGCTCTGTCTGGCCTACCTGCCCTTACGACATTCAAATAAGATCACCAAACTGCTTGAGGTCGATTCTAGAGGCAAAAACACGTAAAGCTATTGCGTTTTGCCTGCGGGTACCGCGGTTTTTTTAAGCAAGAAATGCTTTTAGCTCCCGTTGTTGGCAGTGTGGTGACATCACGCCGAGACAGAGAGCCAACATCCGGGCACTGAATTCTATTCATCCAGGCACTGAATTCCACACATCCGGGAGCTGAAAAGTGAGCATCAGGGCACCGTACGAGATTTAACGAGACTCATACGTGATCTGTTAGGGGCTTTGAGAGAGGGCCGCTTAGAGCAAAAAGAGCGGAGCGCCGTCCCCAAGGATGGCGCAGCGGTCCCGCACTCACGCATGTAAAAGACCGGCCGTTGGGCCTTCAGCTCATGATGTTTCCCCCTTTGGCAGGCAGATGTATACACGCTCGCGGAGTATTCGAACGCGCAGCATATACATTCTTGTCAGGCCTGCGTCTCGTAGTGTCCGCTACGCTTCGACGCAACAAGACGAGTGTGGTGTGGTGTGTTGAACACTAGACCCATTTCAAGATTTCGACTAGTACCATCTACAACCAATGTGTTATGCCCGTAAACATTTCATGCTTACTCTATTCTCGGTTACGGGAGAGGCAGAAATTTTATGCTTCGCTGCTGAAATTCATGACTGAAAAATGTGACTACTCGGCGCTTGTATCTGTGGTGCAGAGATGGCCGCATTGTCGAAACAGTTTTGTTTTTTGTTTTCTGTTCTTAATTCGGTGTTTAAGCCGAATGTAGTTCAGGATCGAAAAGCAGAAAAAATTTGCTTTTTAGCGTCGGCAATTGAACGGGAAGCTCTTCTATTTTGATGCAGCCATACGACTGAACACTCCAGAGACCGCGTTCACTCGTTGTTGACAGGAATGGGAGTAATTTCTCAGTGGCGTCCACCCGAGCACAGCCATACGGCTACAAAGGAAAACTATAGAGCTTTCTCAGAAACCTTCGCCCTGGTTCGGGATTCGGACCCGGGACCCCCGCTTCACTGGAGCAGTCGCTCCACCAACTGAGCTCACCGGGACGGCAAACTTATGGTAAGGCGAGAGCGAATTGATCAATAACTCAGCGGGAACAGTGTCAAAAGTATATAACATTTAATATAATCGCACACTTCCCGTCGGCAGGCTGACTTTTTTTTTTGCTGCCGTCAAAAGCTTTCCCTATTGGTTTTCTATAAGGGCGTTAACTGCTCGATGCGAGTGATAGAAACAGTCCAAATTAAAGATTTTACCGCACATCAGAAGAGTGGACCATTACGTTGAATACTTCCGTAACAGTGCCTTGCAATTTTCCAATATTCGAAATTTTTGTCCAAAACTGTTGCCAGAGGCAGTATGTAAAATATGTGGGAAACAAAGTGAGAATTCCGCGCCCTCCACGGATTGTAGGCGAAATTCCGTTCGCTATAACACTGCGTTTATCCTCATTCAAATGTGCGATTCCGCTTCTACTGCAGAAAGGTCGGTATTCAGGCAAAGATCGGCGAAATCGGTGATTGGGGATCTTAGTAGTAGCGCCATAGTAGCGCGCTATAAAATTATGGGACTGGTGCTTGTGGGTTTCTAAGTGGACACAGGCCACCACCCACCGCGGGTTCGAGCTTCGCGCGAGCCAAGGGCCCCGATCAGCCGTCACCACACACACACTGGGACACCGATGCGGTGCACTCAACCTCCGCTGGGAGGAGAGCGATTCGCCGCAAAGAAATAAGCCTCCAAGTTCACAAAGGAGACGTTTATTCACGTCGTCCTTCAGCAGTACACACACACTCAATCGTCACCCCGTCCCGGGGGCGCGCGAGGAGCAAGGCTCCGCTGCGCGCACGAAGCGACTCGAGTAATGCGCACCGCTAGCACGCCGCTGCAGGAGAATGTCCCCGCGGCAGTGCTGTGATCTCTCTCCCGTGTCGACCGTTGGGCCGGTTGCGAGAGAGAGTGGGCAATCAACGCAAGGTACGCCTGTCAGAGGTCGCTGGACCCCGCTGGACAGGCTCGAGCCGCTGCAGGTCAGAGGACACGTGCGGGCGAGCTCGAGCATATGCACTGGTCCGAGCGGCAAAGGCCGGCAGGGACAAAACAGTAGCGTACGCACCTTACGCTGTCTCGGAGGGATCTCTCTCTCTGGGCCCCGCTCGGACGGTCGCGCAGCGCGCGGCCGCCCAAAGCGGGTCCCAAATTCCCGCCAAAAGGCGCCAATGGCAAAGGCCCTTGGGGAGCCGGGGCGGAGCTGTGGCTAAATGACAGTGATTAGTCACCCAGCCGCCTCTCCACCGCCTGAGGCGGGAGCAAGGGAAAGAGGAGAAACAACGCGGGAGGCCGGCAGAGCCGCGCAAAGGCGACGGCGGAAAGCCAGGTTTCCCACATCCCCCTCTCCTTAAATGCCCTCCTACCCATCGGCAAAGCACGCGGCCAAAAATAAAGAAATCAATACACAAAAAAAAATAAGCTACACTTCAGTTCCAAAATAAAGAAATGAATACACAAAAAAACTAGATACACTTCAGTTCCAGCCACAACAACGTAAGAAAAAAACAACACAAACAAAGGAAAACAAGGCAAACAACACTTGCATACGCTTCAGTAAATCAAAACAGCTTGCAGATTATATACACGGTACACAAGAAGATGTGAATAAAACTGTACAGCTATGTGACAGGTGGATGTCAGCCTCAAAGTTCGATGGCGCGGCCCAATGGGCCGGTCGGCGACTCACCGCTCGCAGACTTCAAGTTGAACGCGTTGGGAGGGCCGACGACTGATGGCGGTCTTCTTTCCGTTGATGTAGGGTGCGTTGATGACGACAGGGCCGCGGCAGAGCACTGACCTCGCGCCCTTGGACACGACATCACGTTCGGGCACAAGAAAGTTAGTGCACCCCTTTCACGCCGGCTGAAACGGGCGAGGACGTTCGGCGGCGTCCAGATGTGTAACCTTGTCCACAGCGAGGGGTCCTTCTCATCCTCGCGCTCACGCAGAAGGACACAACGGCACAACTCACAGGCGTCGCCTTGGCTCATGGTTACGCGCGCACACAGCCACAGCCACAAACACGCATACACCGGCACGTGCGCGGACGCTGGTCGGCGACAACGACCCCTCATCAGAAGCGTCCAGAGGCGCCGCGGCGAGGGTCAAAGGGTGCACTTTCCACCCCCCATCGCCCCAAACGCCCCGCCAACTTCCCCTCCATACGGGCCGCACAAAACTCGCGCACCGCGACATACGGCTCCTTAACGAGCCAACCACCCACAGTCGGGCCGGAAATGAGAAAAGGCGCGCTGTACAAACGACACCTAATCCAATCTATTCCTTCTAGAAGATAAGAGCAAGCACGAGCGGGCTGAAGTTTGCCTATGTACATCTCGGTACGTTAGAACGAAAACAGATGTACAAGCGGGGAAACGAAAGTGGCTAGAAGCTGACTCAAACAAAACAAATAAATAAATAGATAAACACACAAGGCTGGAACTGAGCATGCTGCAAAAACAAAAAAAATAACACACCGTGCTTCGCCTAGGTAGGGCCTGACGAGAAAGCTCGCCAGCTAGCTGAGGCTGCGTGCCTTCGGTTGCGGAAAAAGTCCGCCGTCCGGCATTAATCACACCGGTGACCGTCGCCTCAGATTGTACCGGTGCTCCGTACGCTTGCGTTCCGCAGCACCAGTTGTGCCTTTGCGCTTGCCTTTGATACCAATGGGTATCGGCGCAAGCTCGTCAGACCGTGACGCGTAGGCCTTCAGGTCTACGATGTGGGCACGGCTGGTTTTCCCCGTAAGGGGATCCTCCAGCAGGTACGCGAGTGGCGACCAGACTCTGACCACTCGGTACGGACCAAGCCACTTAGGAGCGAGCGAGGCTGAGAACCCCTTGCTCGCATCGCTAAGAACGTGGTTGCGCTTCAGGACAAGGTCACCCACCTGAAAAGTCAGGCGGCGGTGCTTGCGGTCATATTGAGCTTTCTGTTGGGCTCTGGCTGCCGCCAAACTCTGCCTTGCTCTGTTGAGAGCCCGATCAAGCCGGTCCCGAAGCGTCGACGCATAAGCAGAGCAGTCTGCCCGCGTCTGCTCATCCCCGAGCTGGCTCTGCACGACGTTTGACATCGGATTCGCCAGCTCCCTCCCGAAATTGAGGAAGGCGGGAGAGAAACCAGTTGAGCGATTCTCAGCTGTTCGGATGGCGAACGCGAACTCACTCAAATGGTCTGCCCAATCCTTTTGACACTCGGCAAAGGCCGCCAGCATTGGCTTGAGCGTTCGGTTGATTCGCTCGGTCAAGTTGGACTGGGGGTGGTAGGGTGAAGTGGTGTAGTGCTCGATTCCGAGGGAACGGCACGTGTTACCGAACACCCGAGCGGTGAAATAGGACGCATTGTCCGTGATCAGTCTTTCCGGAAAGCCGAACCGACAGAACACTTCCTGGAGTTTATCCAGCACCGCTCGTGCTGACACTTTCCGAAGGGGGTACAACTCAACCCATTTGGAAAAGTGGTCAGCGACTACCATCAGGTAAATGAACCCCTGCTTGCTCCTGGGGAAAGGCCCCATCAAATCGCAGGTGGCCATCTGCCACGGACGCACACTGTCAATTGGTTTCATCATTCCAGGCGGCTTGCCGCCCCGTGACTTCACCGCTTGACAGACATGGCAGGAACGGCAATAGCGGAAAATGTCACGCTTCATGCCGGGCCACGTCACCGATTGACTCAGTTTTGCAAAAACTTTGGAGCCACTCAGATGACCGGCCAGTGGTTCTTCATGAGAGAATCGCAAAAGTGCGCCTCTTAGACTTTTGGGGATAACCACCTTGAACGGGTCGATGGACTCGTCATCGGTGGCTATGTTACTTCAGCACGAGCCCGTCATGGTCCAGCAAATATGACTCCCCGGGGTTCGCCGCGACACACGCTGGCTTCTGCCCCCCTGCGCCCGCTACAATACAAGTAGCGTCACGGCGCTCCGTCTCCCTGAGACCGTCGCTCACCTCGCGACAAAAGGGGTCATTTTGCTGGGCTTTCAGTAGCTCTTTACGGCTGAAAACGATTCCAGTCATCCCAGAGGGGAGCCTGGTCTCGTCCCCACTCAGGTTTGCAGCCAAAATTTCCGTTCGTGTCGGAAACTCCGAGGCGCTCACGAAGAGCTTTGCCTCTCGTCCGCTTTGCGAAGCGCTGCTTGCCTGGTTAGCGGAATGGGTTAACCCGTTTGCGGGTTCCCCCTCCTTGCCGCCCGGCGGCTCGTCCGCTGTTTCGCCCCCTCCGCCTACAGGCGTCAAGGCGCCGCTGGCGAGTGGGGCACGGGATAGCGCGTCAGCTACCACATTTGTGCTCCCCTTTTGACACTGCACGGAAAAGTCGTAATGCTGCATCAGGAGAGCCCAGCGCGCCAGCCGACCCGCAGGCTCGCGGAGCCGAATCAGCCAACTGAGCGCACTGCACCCCTGCCTCAGTGGAGGCTTGGGCGGGCTGCACGAACGAGGGAGGCAAGGCTCCTAGTTCGATGAGCGGCGCGGTTTCCACAGGGAACCGGCCAGCGCCTCGCCGTTCCCAGAGCAGAATTGACTGCTCGCGGGGCACGGCTGCTGCTGTTCGAAACTGCCGGTTGCGGCAGCGTGACACGAACTGCTTTCGCACTGGGCGGAAAGCGTGCACAGCTGAGGCATGTGACCAGCGGATGCACCGCAGGGTGCTTCCGATACTGCTCCAATGGGAGCCACGTGGTCAACATTTTGGGTTGTGTCACCGTAAACCCCAATGGGGGCCGCGGCCAACCACGGTGTCTAGCTATTCGAAGGAACAGCAGCCAGCGGATCAAACGACGCTACAACTCCGTAGGGAGCCGACATGTAGCTGCCGAGTGCCGCGCTGGGGGTGGTAGACACGGTGCGCAAGCGTGATCGTCAAGGCGACCTGCTCGGCTAATGTGCCATCAAAGGCGTAAGCGCCAATGACTTAGCACGTTGGGCGCCAGTTGTGGGTTTCTACGTGGACACAGGCCACCACCCACCGCGGGTTCGAGCTTCGCGCGAGCCACGTTGGGCGCCAGTTGTGGGTTCCTAAGTGGACACAGGCCACCACCCACCGCGGGTTCGAGCTTCGCGCGAGCCAAGGGCCCCGATCAGCCGTCACCACACACACACTGGGACACCGATGCGGTGCACTCAACCTCCGCTGGGAGGAGAGCGATTCGCCGCAAAGAAATAAGCCTCCAAGTTCACAAAGGAGACGTTTATTCACGTCGTCCTTCAGCAGTACACACACACTCAATCGTCACCCCGTCCCGGGGGCGCGCGAGGAGCAAGGCTCCGCTGCGCGCACGAAGCGACTCGAGTAATGCGCACCGCTAGCACGCCGCTGCAGGAATGTCCCCGCGGCAGTGCTGTGATCTCTCTCCCGTGTCGACCGTTGGGCCGGTTGCGAGAGAGAGTGGGCAATCAACGCAAGGTACGCCTGTCAGAGGTCGCTGGACCCCGCTGGACAGGCTCGAGCCGCTGCAGGTCAGAGGACACGTGCGGGCGAGCTCGAGCATATGCACTGGTCCGAGCGGCAAAGGCCGGCAGGGACAAAACAGTAGCGTACGCACCTTACGCTGTCTCGGAGGGATCTCTCTCTCTGGGCCCCGCTCGGACGGTCGCGCAGCGCGCGGCCGCCCAAAGCGGGTCCCAAATTCCCGCCAAAAGGCGCCAATGGCAAAGGCCCTTGGGGAGCCGGGGCGGAGCTGTGGCTAAATGACAGTGATTAGTCACCCAGCCGCCTCTCCACCGCCTGAGGCGGGAGCAAGGGAAAGAGGAGAAACAACGCGGGAGGCCGGCAGAGCCGCGCAAAGGCGACGGCGGAAAGCCAGGTTTCCCACATGCTTAACGCACCTTGAGCGGGCACTGCGATAGCGGCGTGTCCTTGATCCGGTGCGCACGGATGGAAGTTGATGAAGACGGCGACATGCAATGTACTGTACAGTCGGGGACAAAAGTCCCCGGACCACGTGTTCTTTAAATGAAGCTTATAGCTCTACTATCAGACAGCGCCTGCAGACCGCACTAGTGGAGATGAAAGAACAAAAATTTAACTTTTACCTCCACAAGTGTGGTCTCCATCCGCCGGCTAATAGCAGAGCTATCGGCTTCGTTGGAGGAACACGTGGTCCGGAGACTTTTGTTCCCGACTCTCCCTTCGTGAAGTGGCCAGCGAAGCTGATCTGTCCGCGCCGCCGCGGGTTCGAAACTCAGTTAATTGGGGCAATATTTGTTTTATTTCTGCACCCTCAAGGTCATAGATTCCACAAGATTCTTAATTGGGCTTTTACCCCGTGATGTAGGTCTTTCGCACTGAAATACTTTGTACGATGGCGCTCTTTGGGCAAAACTAGCTCGTGTGACCAAAAAAAAAAAATTCAGGGGGCGCTTTGTTTACCTAAAGTGCGTTGAGGCGCGGTGCTGTTGCTTGTGTCACTGAAGTGTGGTTAAGATGTTAAGCGTCGCCTCTAAGAGTGGAACGCCCGTTCGGCTGTACCCCTTGCTCGTCGGTAAACCGGTTTTTGAGGAAAGGAAATGCATCTGTCTCGCATATCTCGGTGGTAACCTGAACCTCGCCGTAAGGGAAGGGAGGAAGATGGGAGTGAACGAAGAGACTGTGTTCACTAGACGCGCCTTTGTCCATTCCAAACCATCGAGCTGGCATGGCGGAGTGGTTAGCGTGCTCGTCTCACACTCCTGAGACCCTGATTCGATTCCCCAACTCGACCAATTTCCTACTCGGTGTTATTTATTTATCTGGTCTGACTAGAAAGGTTAATTAGGCTAATTGGTTAATTAAGCAATTAACTAAACTCAGTCCACTTACTGGGCGCATCACTATACGATCCCTTTAATTGGTTGCATGGTTACTAGACAAAGTACAATTGGCCCCGTTTGAAATTCGCGCAATGTGACGTCACGACCATTTCGACCAATTGAAACAAGGTAACTTGGGGAAAAAACCCACCTAGGCGCAAATGATTTCACAAGGACACAAAAAGAGACCGGTCTACGCTAACACTAACTACCGGACAGAATTAATTAAAAATTGAGCAGTTGTCATAAACTAATTAGCTGACCCTTAAGCAGGATATTTGAAATTACATCCGCCGGGGCTCGCTGTTAATTCCTGGTAATATTTTCTTCATATTTAAACCCCTATATTTAGGAATTTTTAAGTGTTCGAAAACGTTTGACACACCATGTATATTTGCAAGTGAACGACATGCTTTATAAATTCACCTATTCACATGCACTTCAACCGCCCATTCTATCCATGACTCTCATTCACGTGACTGCTACAGATGTCATCGAAGCAGTCACGGAGTTGCCCTGTAGTCGGAAGCAGTCCCTTTGCCGACTTATCACCACGACGGAATCGTCACTATTCGTACATCGTCATGTCATGAAAGAATGTGAACCCGTGTGAAATTTTCCGAATCAGAGGGAAAATAAAGCAAGAACTATCACGTGATGGTTGTCTAGTTTCTATCTAATCAAGAAGCGAACGACGTATCACTTCAGCCGATAGCGCGTTTTATCCGCCAATGGCTTTTTAACTAGTGACGTCGTGCGTCCGCGGCCCTATAAAAGAAGGTGCGTAATCGTTTATGTGCGCCTTGTTCACTCGTCACCGCATAGGTAAACATCGGTAGTAGTTTGCTCGCAGGCGCTCGCAACTGAGACGCCCCTAGAAGCAGTTTTCACTTTCCGCCATTGCCCATGACATCACCGCCGACGCGGCCGCTATACGTAGTGCCGCCACCCATGGCACCAACGCCGCCACCGGTAATGGCCCCACTACGACCGCTGTCGCCGCCACCACCATCATCGTCTCCACCATCGTTCCCACCATCACCTCCACCATCACCTCCATCATTGCTTCAACCAGCGCCTCCACAGCCGTCTCAGCCGCCACCCCCATCGCCACCACTGCCGCCACCCCCATCGCCACCACCACCGCCGCCACCGTCGGTGGTCCTGCAACAGAGCTGGAAACCAGTGCAGGTATAACACTGGCTTTTCTACCGACGTGTGCATACTAAACTTGAGAAAATCGTCTTGTTAATCGCGTGTGTGATAGCAGGGAAATATTCATACCAGGAGTTGATGCATGGTTGCATCCCTTGTGGTTGCGTTCATCACTCTGTCCTTGTTTTCATATGCGTACTAGTGTTTACAACTGCGGAGAATTCTATTAGAGCAACTAGTGCTTTCAAGGAATCGCGTTTCGAGGGTTTAGAAGGTTGAGGTTACAGCGGAACCCATGGAAACATGCTGTCTAAAGCGATTTCATGGTGATCACTTCAGGATTCACTTATTTGGATTAAACTGCTGTAACATGGTTTATCTTCGTATGAAGGCTGCTACGAATACATGTGCTTAGCTATCCCAAGGATTCCTCCTTCCTGAGCCGTCATCTTTGTTGCGGACTAAGCGTCCGCCATGCTAGGAAAAACATGCGAGTCCGTTTGCCTGAACAAACGCGATAACCTACAAATCGCGCTAGTCTGTGCGTCCTGCCACAACCTTACAATGTCTTGAGCCATTTGCCACGAGGAAAAATTCATGAATGGCAATATCGCGGGAAGGCGATACGAGTACTTGTCCTTCTTCGTCCTTATCATTGTTGCGCTTAAAAATTTTAGGCATAACCTCACGCATAAATATACAGCCTATGCAGCCAGTAATATACAGCCTCTTTCACACTTACAGGGAAACTGGAAGGGCGTGACGACAGCGCTTTGCGAAACGCTACAGCCGACAGCCGGCGAGAACCGACGGTAAAGACGCATGCGCAATAAGCCCGGGAAGCTACTTTATCCGCGCATGCGCCTTGCGCCGCCCATTATCTCCGGTTGTCGGCAGTAGCGCTTCGCAATGCGCGGTCGTCACGCGCCTCCAGTTTCCCTCTAAGTGCGGAAAGGGGCTGTACTACAACGCATTGGAAGCTAAGACGCTAAGTGCAATAGCGTTTAGCAATGCAGAGTGCTAGTTAGATTGTACAGGACCCGAAGTATACTGTCTTCATTGTTCTCTAGTTGTGCTAGTTAGATTGTACAGGACCCGAAGTATACTGTCTTCATTGTTCTCTAGTTTCGGCCTCGCTGGAGCAGGGTGCATTCTTTTCACGCACGGTATACGTCTAGCTGAAATCATCGTAGTCGAGTTTGCCATTGACGCTATTGCCCGACACAAAGCGTTTGGATTCCGTCCATCGCAACTGCGACCAGCGCTGGGGTGGACACAGTAATGGAAAGATGCTGATGTATCTTACAGCTGTGTCTTACCGGTACTCACCTACGGGGCAGAAACGCGGTGGCTAACAAAGGGGGTTAAGATTAAGTTAAGGACAACGCAGCGAGCTATGGAAAGAACAGTGATAGGTCTAACGTTAAGAGATCGGAAGGGGGTGGTGTGGGTGAGAGAACAACCGCGGGACAAAGATATCCTAGTCGAAAACAAGAGGAAGAAATGGGCTTGGGCAGGGCATGTAATGCGAAGGCAAGATAACTGCTGGTCCTTAAGGGTAACGTAGTGGATTCGAAGAGGCCAAGCGTAGCAGGGGGGGGGGGGGGGGGGGGCAGAAAGTTATGTGGGCGGATGAGATTAAGAAGTTTGCGGGGATACGGTGGCCGCAGCTGGCGAAGGACAGGGTTAATTGGAGAGGCATGGGATAGGCCCTTTGCCCTGCAGTGTGCGTAGTCAGGCTGATGATGATGGTGATGATGATGACTGATGCTAACCATACGCGCAGTTCCCTAACAGACCCCGTCTGGTGGCTAAGCGGCGTTCTCATTTGGCCGCTGATCCCAAATAATGCGCCGCCCGTGGGGATGACTGCCTCTTCAGCACCCCCTGAAACGACCCCGCAAGACTACCCTGGTGCCTCTTGCCATTTAGAGCGTGAGTTTCCTCAATTTAATTTCGAAATTAATCTGGTTTGCACGTCGCTGTACGCCGGTAAAGTTCAAAGCCAGCTGAGCAGCGCTACGTTTGCGGCGGGGTGGGGGAAGACCAGTCTGTGTAGCGGTCCTGAGTAATGGTAAAGTACAGCTTCGAGCATAAAATGCACCGACGTCTGCTCTTTGACCGTAGACATCATAGCCGAGCGTTTCTGATATCAGGTGATCGTCCTTTGTTTCCTTGTGCTTCCGTCACTAACAGTTCGCACAGTGCGCAAATGCTTCCTCTTGTAACTCGCTATTGCAGCGGCACAGTTCATAACCCAACAATTCTGAAAAAAAAACATTTTTGAGAGGGAAACCGTTAATGAAAGTAATTTTTTCATATAATGTAACATTTCGCTACAACAATCAATATATCCGTAGATCACTCGACGGCAGTCTAGGATTTTTTTTTACATTAACGTTTTTTGCTGTCCTCAAAAGCGTCGCCCGTTGGTTTTCTATGGCCGTCTTACATATCGGCCGTCTTGCATTTTGCTACATATCGGCAGATTGGACCGTGACCCTCAATATTTCAAATTTCTGTACGAGAATGTTGGACCTGTTTCACCTTGAGGCAATCACTGCCTGCGCGTTTATAAAGGCAACCTGCAGTGCCCATGCCCTCTGCAGTTCCAGTGCGCGCCTGAATACTGTGGTCGTAAGCCACCTCAGCCGCGATAAGCGCGAGACCACGTTCTGAACAATTAGAGACACACGTTTGGCTGACCACATTCCTTGCTTAAATGCTATCGCTATCGATGTAGTAGTCCACTTAGTTGACGCATACCACTTGTGGCTTCGACTACACGCAGGCAGGTGACACGGAAATGCATTACTGGTTTGCCTAAAATCCTTTATCATCTTACTAAAGGCTGTGTATGGCGCGGCGATGGACAGGATAAACTTCATCGCAGATCCCTTCTCAAGCAGCACAATAGCCCTAATATTGCAAACGGATGGTTTCAATCTGGTCCCTTCGTAACACCGGCCTTTGCCAGTGTTTCCATTATTGGCCCGATTACCGGTGCTACTTCTGTTATATCGAACAGCTTTCAAATCTTTAGAATAGCGATCTGTACGCGGTCACGCGAGGGCAGTAGATTTATGCGGAATGACTGTAGCCGCGCTTAAATGTTTCCACGGTGATCGAGATTTCTGTAAGTGCTGAAGGCACCCGATTTCGAATATCCCCTTTCGATTGAGGACAGCCGAAAGCGACGCGGCCGTTCTTAAACCGTCGATCGACGAACGCACTTCGCTATCGTAGTAGAACAGCCGTTTGGGCAAGTTGGTCCACTCTACACAGAGGAGTAAGCAGGGCGTAAATTTGTTCTCTAGTGCACGCCCTTTAATATAAGTGTGTGCGCTAGAGGAAAAATTTACCCCCTTTTACTCCCATATGTGCGTATTCGTGTTTAGAGTGTGTAGATTTATGACAAGGCAGACACCACCAGCGCTTATTCGCAACTCTTGTTCTTTGTGCTCTATTAGTGTGCGCTGCATTTAAAATCACCGTGCTATCGCCTCGTCGGAGTTGCTTTTCTTTTTGAGGGCACAGCAGGTTAATCCAATCAACAGTTATGTGCACTAGCTTAGTATTCTACTTTCTGCTACCGTCACACCACCCGTGCCATTGTTTGCGTATAGGATTTGTTCGCAACCATCTTTACGCCCCCAGTTCCCGCTATAGCTTTTGTGGTACGTTTTTCGAAATGTATGAACTTGTTTGTTCTTGACACACCCACTACTGCTATTCACCTCCATTTTTTTTCATTTCAGTTCACTGACGTCACCCTGCCTTTCCCATCTTCTACTTACAACAAGCTCCGGGCAAGATCATACTTACGTCATCCAAAATGAATAAATCATTCTTCATCAGCGTTGTCCTGCCGTCTCTTTATGCCGCCAGTGCCAATTAACCATGGCTTCTGGCGTCTTTTGAGTAGCCCTCCGTGCTTCGAAGTTTCGCATCTCGGAACGCTTCGGCGACTGACTTCCTAAAGACCTCCCAACACGATTACGATACTCGTTCGTGTGTCATTAATGCGTCAGCATTTAGGTTGTCGCCTCGCAAAATACATGCGGATTGTCTGTCATGAAATTCTCTGATTGGGCGAGAGGTCACGTGACAGTGTGACCTCTTCGCAGCTTGCCCACCGTGGCAGGTGCGAACCTGGCAACCGGACTGTCAGTACAATGTCCATTGTTACCAAATTCAACGCAGTTTCCACCTACCACCGTGGCGATACGCATGAGCATTAGAGGAGCTCGGGAAAAGCAACCTGGGTGTCGCAAGCCCCACCGTTGGCTGTGTTTGAAGTGCAGCCACTTGTCGGCGCTATGGCGCATCGCTTAACCGCTGTACCACTTCATCAGTAGTGGTATGAGGACACACCGCGGTCTAGGAATGCGATTGGTAGGATCATGACGTCAACACCACGTGACCACCAGTGAGCCAATCGTAGGGCGCCGCCAAATGTAGAAGTCCGCCCTTCCGCGCCCACCCCCAAATTTTCAAGGCAAGAAGGCCCACTTCAGAAAATGTATTAAGGTGGATTCGGGGGTGGATTAAGTGAGATCAGTTGGTGTCGTTAGTGTAGTCCCGTGTGGAAGGTATAATCTTTTCCAAAAGTAACCAGGCTGCTCGGTTTTCTTCTCAGTCGTATGTTACGCAAATATATTATGCCAGCCCTCAATCTCTATCTCTGTATGGCAAGAAGAACTTCTGTCCTCACCTTCAAAAGACTTTTTGTTCTTTAGGGGAGCCATGAGGGCTCTACTGTACTAATGAGAAGCAAACCATGCAGCCTGGTTACTTTTGGTAAAGACTGTACTTGAACATTCTAGAAGGTGATGACTCATGCATGCCGTATACGTTAATGCAAATGGCTTCCACCTAGAGTTCTGAGTACGTAATCCCACTTTCGGTATTGTCGAGTTATTGGAAGACTGAGATACGATGAACATTCTTCGGAGTATTCCCTTGATTGCTGTGCGTACTGCGTACAAATCATAGCTTCAGTAATACATCTTAATTGCATGCGTCACGATTTATTTTATGCTGTTGCGTTGTTGCAAGCAATAAAGTCGCACAGTAGGCTGCGAATTACATTAATGGAACACTTGTTTAATTATGGTCACTAATTAGTCACAAATTAATGTGGAAACGGCATGTGCTGGCAACCAGCTTGCCAGTCTACTAAAGCGTTCGGCAGGGGAGCCAAGCGACAGTAGGGACTCTTAATCGCTATTGCGCTTAAGGTGAACCTAAATGTCCCCAACTTGTCTATCATTTCAGATTAGCAGTAACGAAATAACATCTTTCTGCTTCGGCCTTTCTATACGAACTCTTCGATTCTGATGCAGCGTTCCATCTGGAAATTTGAGCTCGCGCTAGTTTCTCATTGATAGTAATGCACAATTTTTGATGTTTGTAGTAATTATCACACCGTTACATAATACCGCAGCGGTGGCCTAGTAGTCTGAGCGCTCGCCTCGCTTGCGGTAGGCGCGGTGTTCGATCCCCAGTGCTGCCGTGTACCCTCTGCTGATACAACGGGTAGAAGCTTTCCCCTAGCCTTATGTTCGGCTTCTTTAGGGTGAAATGCTTGAATTGGGCCTTTGACCTCACCTTGAGTAGATTTTCTGGAAGTAGTAAGAGAATATGTCTACGGAGGGCAGGTAATGACCGCTGATCCGGAGCATGAGAGGGAAATAACTAGAAGAATAAGAGAGCGCATATGACAGGTTCTCTCGGATCATGAATGGCAGTTTACCAAGATGCCTCAAGAGAAAAGTATACAACAGCTGTATCTTACCGGTACTCACCTATGGGGCAGGAACGTGGAGGC
The DNA here is from genome assembly GCF_055824585.1 of Amblyomma mixtum. Lineage (NCBI taxonomy): Eukaryota > Metazoa > Arthropoda > Arachnida > Ixodida > Ixodidae > Amblyomma > Amblyomma mixtum. Next base: position 113,799,233 of record NC_143020.1, on the reverse strand, counting down.
TAACAAAGAGGGTCCAGCTTAAGTTAAGGAGAACGCAGCGAGCTATGGAAAGGAAAATGATAGGTGTAACGTTAAGAGATCGGAAACGGGCAGAGTGAGTGAGGGGACAAACGCGAGTTAATGACATTCTAGTTGAAATCAAGATGAAGAAATGGGCTTGGGCAGGGCATGTAATGTGAAGGCAAGATAACCGCTGGTCCTTAAGGGTTACGGAGTGGATTCCAAGAGAAAGCAAACGTAGCAGGGGACGGCAGAAAGTTAGGTGGGCGGTTGAGATTAAGAAATTGGCGGGGATACAGTGGCCGCAACTGGCAAATGACAGATTAATTGGAGAGACATGGGAGAGGTCTTTGCCATGCATGGGTGTAATGAGGCTGATGATGGTGTTGATGAGTAGATTTAAAACACCTCGTGTCATGCCGCTCTTTGTCTACAGGTGCCTTTGCGCCATAAATATCTATCATCATCATCATCGGTTAGATTATAAAAGAGCGTGGTCATTTCATGGCAAACTCCGTTTTTCCAGGTTTGAAGAAATAAAAATTGCGGAGGGCACTTCAGATTGCTTAGGTGCTTTGAGTGTGAAAGCATTGTTTTTATTTGTTTTCTTTTTATTTTTCTCTTCCTTTCTAATGACACCTACTCTTTAACATACAGTAATAAGGCAACGCATATACTAGGCTTACCTTTGTTCGCCCAGATGCAACGTGGTTTTGTGGCGAATGACTTGCACGCTCGCCTCGCAGTCTGAAAGCCCTGGGTTTAATTCCCCCACCTTTGGAAAAAAAAAATTCTTGAATACCACGATGACGTCATCTGTAAATTTTTGGTACGCTCTACTGCTTGTCAACGCCGACTCAGAGATTGTGCAACCACTTCTGCGGTTCAGGGAAATTCTGGACGACTATTGCGTACGCCGTCGGCTTTTCCCGGTCCCTGCTAAGGACCTGAGTAAAGCCGATGAGCGAACTCTGAGGCGCCTGCAGACCAACACTTTGCTGTGTCCTGCAATAGCGAAACATTTCGACACCGAAATTGATGGGCGCTGCCCTCACTGTGGGGAAGTATCCGATACCTTCTACATGGTTTGGGCCTGTCAAAAGAATCCTTCCTTTTTTTTATTGCGAAAGCAATACCACTTGCACTTCACGCCTTTGCCGTGCCGCGGCGGTGACCACCACTGACCTTCATTTGACCTTGATTGCATTGGATTGAATTGGACTGGACTGGATTGGATTGGATTAGATTAGATTGGATTAGATTACATTGGATTGGATTGGAATAGATTACATTGGATTGAATTGTATTGCATTGGATTGGATTGCATTGGATTGGACTGGATTGTATAACCGATGCATCACCACAAGTCTAACCACAAGCACCACCACCAGCTACACTACCAGCTGAACCATGGCGTAGCTACGGATATTGCTTTCGCAATTACCGGGCTTAACCAAGCTAAGCCACAGCGAACTTTTTCCCCCAGAATCTAATTTGCCGCTTCATTGTAAGGGCTGCGGTGGGGGCTCGTGCAGACCCAACCTTGAGGAAACCGTGGTTGTAGGTAAGGGGCGCGAACGGGTTGCTCGCGAACTGAAAGAAGCATTTTTGATTAAGAAAAGAGGCCTGAATTGTGTCCGTGATGCGTCGATCGTTCTGTACAAGGCTGAAGAAGGGTTTTTAGAAAGATTTGTATGAGTAAGCAACGATTGTACGCGTATCGCCTTTTTTTCTGCTGTAGTCGCTGGTGTTCAGTGCCTGAATTCAGTTTTAATGTGTAGGAAGGTGTGTTTTGTTTTCTGGCTTTTTTATACTACTTTCGTCCTTTCTGATGCCATTCAAATATGTTATTTTGTCCTTATGCACCGCGTCACATCTTTCGGTGTTTCCCTTTTTTCTTGTAAAGAATCATCAACTCTCTTATCGCTTTTAACTCACCTCGTGTCAAAGGGTTTCTTTTATCGTTTTATCATCTTTTACCGACTTCTGACGTTTACTGCAGTTGATAGGTGGCGTGACGATGACCGTATATATTCTGTGCGTATTTCAATAAAGAATTCAGTTGTCAGTAAACGCGTCGTCCTGTCTTTCTTTCTTGTGTTTGTTTTTTGTGTTGCGCTAACTTTTATCAGCGACTATGCACCAACTCGCCCAGCAACAAGTTTCACTTGAATCCTTCCCTTCCCCCCAATCCTTCCCCTTCCCGAGAGGCATGGGAGGCAGCCCTGCTCAACTGCTCGGGGCTGGAGTCTCAAAGGGCTCTAGTCCAACGGGTAGCGGCCTCGTCCAGCGGGGTCCCGGACTAAGGACTCCACCTATGTAAAGGGCCATTTTTGGTCTGCAAACTCTCCTGTTGTTTATTAAAAAGTTGTCACCGCCACCACGCCTGGCTTCGTTGTCGATGAGCCATATATTGATTCCGCATTAAAATTTTAAACCTGTTCCGTGGTTCATTCTCGTTTCATGCCACCTCAACCAGCTAACCCAGCAGGCTCAGTCCAAGCAAAGAAAAGGTGGAAGCAAAGTCGTGAATACGCAGTATTTTGTCATGGTTGTCTCTATATTACCAGTATTAACATTAAGAATATACATATGGTTTCAGCACCATTTTAATTAGCTATGTGTGGTAATTTGCGAGTGTGCAAAGAGAGAGCGGGAAAAGCACCTTTAGAGAGCAGTGCTTGCTTGCTTCGCTGCGAAAATGTTCATCGCGTCCGGAGTGCCACACTATATAGGTGCCCTCTAAAAACAATCGAAACATTATATCACGTCCCAACTATGCACAATCTATTCTCGTAAGAGTGAGAAACAAGAAAGACAGTGTAAAAAAAAAAGAACAATGTGTGGTCTTATCCGTGCCGCACCTGTACGTATGCATTCACTGCACTGTTTCACTGCAATGCATTCACTGAATGCATTGCACGAATGCAATGCTACGCCGTGTTTTCTTCTCATGCAGATATACCAGGCGCTGTAAGTAAGCATCTTTGTGCAAACGTCTCCATGCTCTTGTCTTACGCGGCTTCGCTCTGTGCGGTAATCAAGCGATTATTACCAACTCAGAGCGAGACCTAGTCACTATAGGTCAAGCTTCCTCCGCGATTAAAGTGAACTGAAATACTCTAGGGCCCTATATCCACGACCGAGTGCCATGAGGACGTTTTGCGGACATTGCTGGGATATATTTTTTTTATTCGTACATACTGCAGCCAGCAGGGGCTGTGACAGGAGTGGGGATATGGAATACATGAAAAGCGTATATATGTTCATACATACAAGCGTGCATACATAAAAAGTACAAACAAAATATAAAATGAACGAAACAGGGTGTCAATGGCATTCAATGGCAGCCAAAAATTGCGGAATTGGAGTTGAACGAATTTCACCGGGCATGGAGTTCCAGCACTGGATGGTGCATGGGAAGAAGCTGTATTTGTATGCGCCAGTCCGCGCGTAGAGTGGAGAAATGTTAAACTATAGTGGCGCCTAGTTGATAATGAAGTATAAAAAAGTAACATGGGTGTTCATTGCCACGAGGCGCGGCGACAGTTGTAGACTCCCCTGAATGAGATGTTCATCGGTCTTCGGCTCTCGCCTGATCCGTGCAAAGGCGACCCTTAATTAAGTCGCACCACCGCGGCAGTATCAGTGGTGCACTTTTGCGTCATCCTGGGTTTCGTGGCGGCGGGTGAAAATGTAAACCAAGCCTCTTCTGACTTTTTATTCTTCTTTTTTTTCTCACCCACGCGGCCATATTCCTTTTTTATTGGGCCCCGCCGCGGTGGCTCAGTGGCTACGGCACTCGGCTGCTGGCCCGAAAGACGCGGGTTCGATCCCGGCCGCGGCGGCTGAATTTCGATGAAGGCGAAATTCTAGAGGCCCGTGTGCTGTGCGATGTCAGTGCACGTTAAAGAACCCCAGGTGGTCGAAATTTCCGGAGCCCTTCACTACGGCGTCCCTCATAGCCTCAGTTGCTTTGGGACGTTAAACCCCAATAAACTAAACCAAACCTTTTTTATTGTTGTGCCTTTGTTCCTGCAGCGTACATCGCTTTCGTTTCTGTCACTTGGCTCCGGTTTTTGCATCACCAGAGAGTCCTGAGTTTGAATAAAAAACGCTGAAAAAAGGTTATCAAACTCGAATCCAAATCTCACAGCAATAATTGCATCGTTTGCAGCCAGACAGGTGACATGAAAGCCGTGAAATGCCGAAGTATCAGTGCTTGCTACAAGCAAAAATTTGACCGTAGTTGTCTCCGTCCCTCTAAATGCATTCGCTCATTCAAAATAACGACTTTGCACACCATGCATAGTCGACCGAGGGCTCCGGATTTTATTTTGACTATCTGGCAATTTTTAGCTCGCACTGAAGTATCAGAACACAGGGGAGGTTTTGCTTTGTTTATTGGGGTTTAACGTCCCAAAGCGACTCAGGCTGTGAGAGACGCCGTAGTGAAGGGCTCCGGATAATTTCGACCACCTGGGGTTCTTTAACGAGCACTGACATCGCACAGTGCACGGGCCTCTAGAATTTCACCTCCATCGAAATTCGGCCGCCACAGCCGGGATCGAACCCGTGTCTTTCGGGTCAGCAGCCGAGCGCCGTAACCACTGAGCCACCGCGGCGGGCACAGGGGCGGTTCTGCTGTACACTTATGAAAGTGTACAGGGGCAGTTTCGCAGTACACTTTCACCGAAATGTCGACTTGGATCAAACCCATCACTTGAAAATTGTTTTCTGAGGAAAGGAAATGACGCAGTAACTGTCTCACATATATCTGTGGACGCCTGAACAGCGCGGAAAGACAAGTAATAACGGAGGGAGTGAAAAAAGCAAGAAAGAGGTGCCGTAGTGGAGGGCTCCGGAATAATTTCGACCACCTATAGGGTTCTTTAACATCGCACAGCACACCGGCGCCTCTTGTGTTTCGCCTCCACCGAAACGCGGCCGCCGCGGCTGGGTCCGAACACGGGAAGTCTGGCTGAGTAACACAGCGCCGCAACCACTGAGCCAACGCGGCGGGTAATCCATCACTCCGTGCCAATAAATGGAGCGCCATGGCCAGTGGAACCCCACAACGGCTAACAATGCAAAAAAAGAGAAAGATTCGTGTCTTTTCAAGCACTGTGCCTAGAACTATTCCTGCCAGAATACTGTGCGTTGGTCTCTGTACAGCTGCATGACTTCCCTTCTACGAGGTAAAGGTAACCTACCTGCACAGACATCGCTATGAACGTGCATGCCTGGAAGTCTCAAAAATTGAAAACAATATGGCTACCGTGATGCATTTCGTCGTTTTCGCAATAACAGTGGCTGGTATAGTGGAGTCCTTTGGCCTTACACTTCGGGGGTGAACAACACGGTCTAGGGGTTTCTACATGGCTTTCACTGGCCAGTGTCTTCTCTGTGGCCCTGAGTTTTAGTTTGCATCGTCAGAGGACGTTCTTTAATTCATTCTATCCATGAATCTCGTTCACATGGCTGCATACGGTCGTCATCTAAGCAGCGAGCCAGTAGGTCTATAACTGGGGGAATTCTAATCACCGATAGCAGCACAAGCGAACTAAGTGCGCTCCATCACCGCCGTTACATGAAAGAATGTGAACGCGTGTGAAATTTCTAGAATCAGAGGGTAACAAAAAAAGAGCTATCGCATAGTGGATATTGTATATCGGTGATATCGAGATGTGATTTCTGTATTACCTGAGCCGCTAAAGCGATCGCTCAGCCAATGGTTTTGTGACGAGTAACGTCATGCGCACAGCTCCTTATAAACGAAGGTATGTAAGGCCTTGCGCGCACTTTATTCACACGTTGGTGCATAGACAGACATTACGACTAGTAGCTCCACAGAAGCGCCTATAAAGGCAGTACTCACCCAAACCGCCATCACCATGGCACCACTGCCAAAGGGTAGACCACCGCAGCTCCCCGGGCTGCAACCGCAGCCCGCGGGAACGCAGCCACGTCCGGTTTCGCAGTTGCCGCACCCTACTTCAATGGTGCCGCAGCCCGTTTCAACTTTGCCTCAGCCCTTTATATTGATAGCGCCGCCCTATTCGGTGTTTCCGGAACCATCAACGGTGTTTGTGATGCCGGCTTCGCCGCAGTTGCAGCAGGCGCCACACCAGTCGAACCATGTGCCACACCAGTCGAACCATGTGCCACACCAGTCGAACCATGTGCCACACCAGTCGAAGCAGGCGCCACACCAGTCGCAGGAAATGTCGAGCCAGCCGCAGGACGTGCCACGCCAACCACTGTACAGGCCACGCCAACCACTGTACAGGCCACGCCAACCACTGTACAGGCCACGCCAACCACTGTACGTGCCAATTCATCCGCAATACGAGCCCAACCAGTCCCAGTACGCGGCCAACCAGTCCCAATACGTGGCACCCCAGCCGCAGTACGCGGCAACCATGCCGCAGTACGCGGCAACCATGCCGCAGTACGCCGCACCCCAGCCGCAGTACGCGGCAACGCAGCCGCAGTACGCCGCACCTCAGCCGCAGTACGCGGCAACCATGCCGCAGTACGTGGCAACCCAGCCGCAGCCCGCTGCACCTCAGGTAAATGCTCTGGAACCGCATTTAAAGGCTGTTGTACCACTGCATGAGGCACCGCTGCCCTGCTCTTGGCCTAGCTGACAATCACTGCCTTTCGAGTGCGGAGGAACTGCACTGATGTGATGGCTTATCAATTTATTTATTAACGTGTGCATGTGTCGCTTGATATATGATCTTGTTAGCTGCGTGTCCAGTAGGGAGAGATAGTCGGGCCTGCCTGGGCAGGTTCCTTGTGGTCGGCTCTTGATGCTGCTTTCGTCTGTGGCCGCATGTTGGGTGCTGTTTAGAGGTGTCGAATCTTGGGCTTGTATAAGCCGGCTGGGCTGGCGGTTTCAAGGAATGCTTTCCCAAGTGGGAAGTAGGCCAGGATTCATACTCCGACATTAATACCTAACAATGAAAAGAAAGAGGGAAAGCTACGGCGCTAGACCTGTTGATGTCTTCGTGCTTTGTCTCAGTTATTGTTTCGCTACAAAATTGACGTGCGAGTTAAGAGGCCCAGTGCAACACCGTTCCGCATTAGGAACTTCTCTCGTTGCTGTGCAGTTGTGGGTCACTGGTACTTGTCTGTATATTTGTGAAGACTCGATATATCGAGATCACAATGATGCACAGAGTTCGCCATTATGCATAATCGTCGTGGTGCCAGCGATAGAGTTCAGCTTATCTGCACTGTAGCCGGAGCTGGGATAGGCGCCGCATAGTCGGCAGATAGAAACAGAGGTCATTTAAACCTGCAGTGCTGTCATGTTCACCGAATTGCTGGAAAACTGTTTGTAATTCTCGCCTCTATTAGAACGTTGCTACCGCGAAAGGCAGCAACACTATGCGGACTCTCAATCAGCCGCAGAACGCCGCATTACCGGCGTCCCGCCAAGGCGGTACCGTTTGCCTAAAAGTTGTCAATGCGTGTGCGCAATGGCGTGGTTTTTGTTCTCAGGAGCCGCATCCTGGGTCTCCGGGTCATGGCGGAGACAGGCGCCCGTGGTAGTGACGATGGACTCTTGGACGCCCTCCAAGACAACCCTTGACGAGGGCACCCTCGCCTCCTGACTTTTAGACCGTAATCTTTGTCAATTTCCATTCGAAATTCATGTGGTTCGCATGCCGCTGTGTGATTGAGCGAAAGCCAAGTGACCATAGCTGCCCTCGAGGACAAAATAAATGACTTCTTATTTCGTTGCCGACGGTAGTGATGGAGTACTAGTTAGGTAATTTAAAAAACTTCAGTTTGGGCTAGATGGTGCATATCTTTTTTTGAAATGAATTTAAGCGCACAAGAACACGCACACAAGAGGAAACACACAGGACAGGCGCCTGTCCTGTGTGTTTCCTCTTGTGTGCGTGCCTGTCCTGTGTGTTTGCTCTTCTTGTGGGCGTGTTCTTGTGCGCTTAAATTGGTTACTACTAGATACTAGTTAGATCATAAAATCTTTAGGCACAGTTAATTCGTTTTGTCATAGCAGAACGTGTCACGTTACAGCGTTAAGCTCCAGTTCACTGGCAAAACCGCTGTAGTTTTGGAGTGTCGAGAAAATACTGATTGATCGAGGCGTCATACGTTGACCTCTCGAACGGTAATGTTTCAAACGAATTAAATTGTGAATATGAGGTTGTAGCATGACTCAGATGTTATTATGGCATGTAAGAATGAAACGTTAGTCTTTAGGCTGAAAAGAAAACTGGTGCATGATTAGGTGGGAGTCAGACCTGCTTACGTTGTGCTGCGAGTCGGAGTTGCTATCCCTAGGTCACCGAGGCACATTCGTTGTACTTGTTGAAACGGAAGACGTTGTGTATCTTGTGGTGTGTCACGTGGTCTAGTGTGCCTACTGATGTATAATCAGTGAACAGTATGATGGTCAGTGGACACCTAAATCGCGCTTTCAGGTACTTGGCGGTGGTGTCCAAATGCAAGATAAACTGTGCTTCCGCACAATATTTCGTGCTCAGCAATGCTAATCCGCCAGCAATATTTTTACGCATGGTGTATTCGCAACCATTTGTACGCCTGCATCTGTTTGCACTCTATCTTCGTTGCTAGCTTTGTTTGAAATTTTTGTATTTCTTGTCAACCGCACTGACTCCTGTTTCCCCTCTGCCCTTTTTTTCATTCGCAGTTCAATGACGCCGCCTTCCGTTCTGGTCTCCTCTATTGACCTGGCTTTGGAAGAGCTTTCCTTTATTCCTTCATTCAAAAATAAACAAAGCATGTTTATTCGAGCTCTCGTACAGTGCCCTATTTCTCGAGCGTTAACCATCTCCTTAGGCGGCTCTAAACGTGACAGCGTTAAAGCTCCAGCTCTGCAGGAAACCTGGCGTCATCGTCGGCATTGAGCGACAAGTGCTCGGAGAAGCAACTTACCGTATTTTCCGGTGTATAAGACGCACCCTTGTATAGGACGCACCAGCAAGAATTTTGAGAAAAAATCGCGTCTTATACACCGGAAAATACGGTAGGTCATGTGACTTTGTGATGTCATCACAACCTGCCGATAGAATTGTCAGCAAGCTGACCACCGTGGCAGGTTGCGGTCAAATTGATGAATGGCATCGAGAAGTCGATCGGGAAGAACAACCTGGGTCGTACAAAGCCCACATGGTGGCACAACCCGTTATCGCAGGACAGTGACGCATCGCTTAAAGGGACTATGCAATAAATTAATTGCGATTCCGTAAAGCAGACGAGAGATAGGCATTCTATTACTCGTCACTCCAGAAAGGTATTTTGAGCTAGCGTCAATAACAGCGAAGTTATAGACGATTAAAAATCACGCTTCTCATCTCCCCCCTAAAACTCGAACGCGCGGAGCACCAAAAAAAAAAAATAAAGAAAACAGCCCTGGGACTGGGCCCCACCCATGAATGTGTCATTCGCTGACGTTCGGTTTCCGACTTTCGGTTGTCGCATACAGCACTCCAGCAGCAGCGTCGGCAGCGTCTCTCCGGTCTCTCTTCGCCTTCCTGGATCGCGGTGCACGTCGGATTTCTTTGCTTGTCACTGCGACAAGGGCACTGCGAGCGGTTCCCGAACTCCCGACATAAAGAGGCGACAGAGGTAAATTGAAAACACAGGCGTGAAGGCAATGTCCTGGCTCGCGTTTGCCCGAAGGGGTCACGCGGCGGCTCGAGCAAACTATTTTCACGGCTACCGGAAGTGTGCCCGTGACGTCGTGGCTGCCGTGGCTCCAGCGAATGACAGCGTGTGGTGGCCTGCCGACGTCACGGGACTAGTGACGTCTATTTTCACGATTTTAGTTTCAAAGTCAGTCACTACGAAGACACCAATTGGTCCGCGAATTTTAAAAAGCGCGGTTTTTAAAAATTCATAATAAATTTCCGGCTCAGTTCCGAAGACTCATACTTGGTGTGAATGCTTCTTAGCATCATTTCTAAGCATTGAAAACAGTTACAAGTGACTTTTAATTCATTGCACGGTCCCTTTAACCCTTGCACCACTGGGCCAGGAGTGGTATGACCAATTCCACATTAACCCGTAAGCGCTGTTACGTCATACCCTTAACGCGGATCTTCAGCGTCCCCTTCAATTTTCGGTAGCCCTCAGCTCTTCGAAGTGACGCAGATACGAAAGCCTCTGCTACTGTAGCCCCACCCGTATACTTAACACGACACTCCAGTGTGTGTGCCTTGGACAGATACAATCTTCGTTGAGCGTTGGCTTATATGTCAAACGATTTTTCTGTATTGCTTATTGTTTGGTTGTTGTTATTAGAAGTCCGACAGTAAAGGAAAAAAAAAGGTCCGAGTCGATTTTAAGGTAGCAGCAGGCCACCAGCTAACACCAACTCCGCAAACACGCCCTGCAGCATGATCTCGAACCTAGCGGCCACCGCTCTGTGGCGCTAACGTCGATCCAAGCCACGTGCTCGAGCGTTCTTGCTAACTCTGCAGGGGGCGGTGCAGTAACGGCCATATCACAGAGCAGGCTTTGGCAATCGCTCTTGTGACGCCAGCTGGCATATTTACGCATGCGTAGGTCATACCATCGGCTCGAACCGCAAATAAATTTCTGAAAAAGTCATAATAAAAGTTGTTGAATTTCAGCTCTCCTTCTGGTCTCCTCGCCTTCGTACGTTGTAATTTTTTTTTCGCGCTGCCGTCTTTTTCTGGAAAAAAATAGAACACTATGTGCAAGGAAGTAAGAATAGTTTATTAACATCAGTCAAGAGATTTTAATGGCATCTCCTCTCCTGTGTTGAAAAATATTTCCATACCCTTGTTCAGTTCCAAATATATGTGATATGACAAATGTCTGAGGTTTTTTGATTTCGTGAAATTGTTACTTAGCTGCAACAAGCTTAACCATGCTCTCAGGTAAGGCGTTGACGCAGTTACGTGGACACAGTAGTTTTAATCGGATTAAACCGCAGGCACTTTGGTTATTCATTTGGTTTGCTTTTTTTCTTTAAGTCTAGCTTTTAAGCTGAATGCGCATCCGTGGACAAGCAAAGATGAATTTGACAAACGACGCCTTACAACTGCCGGTAGCTCCACGCAGCGATGAGAGCATGAACCAGCAACCAGATAAATAGCTCTTGATAACACTCCGGTGTTCGGCGATTTGGTGAATCATAAATCCGGAGGAAGAAAAAGAAATTAGGAGGATGCTTAAGCTTCGACTTAAAAATATATGCGATAGCGCCTTCTCCTCCTTTTATTTTTCTTCTTATACATTTTCTTTCTCATTTTGTTGGCAGCAATATTATAGCGATCACAACACATGATGTTACACATACACACAACATCCACACATACTACACCACACAAAATGTCCTTTGTCGTTGGGCGTCCATGATGAACTTGTCCGCTTGTACCAAATACTATTTCCAATCACTATCTAGGTTACCCTTCACGACATACTACGACACTACATACTCATGCGCTCAACTCAAAGACAACACACCAAGTCAACAAACTACAACGCGTTATCGCTGAAAGATAACTGATTAGAAAGTATAAGAGAAAATTATCACATGCCTCTGGTGGGATCGGAACCCACAACCTCCGTATTTCTCTTACGGTTCTCTGTGATCATCACCACAAATAAAAAAAATCGAACCATTTCGCTATGCTCCTCGTTTCCGTGACTATTGGCTTCGTTAACAAGGCCATTGTGTGTATAGTTCGCTGTATTCGCGGCGGAATGGTCAAGTCTATTGTGGAGGCTTGGTTGAACTATACGCAAGTATGCGTCACTGTACAATATTCTCTTCGCTTTTTAGTTTTCCCCCCTGCCTACGAAGGTGATCCTGCCATAACTTTGCCGGGACATGATCCCTAGCGCACTGCTGCCTCGGCCTGGTGTTCATGGCGCTTGGTGAAAATTCTACCCTCTCCCACAGGCGGTGGTGGTGGTTTAAATGTACAGGCGGGATTCCTCCGACCCCAGTCAAGCTTATGCTAGCCTTTCAACGCGATAGCGGAGGAGGCCCCGTCACCCAGAAAATCCGGTGTCGGCGTTCAATTCAATTCAATTCAAGTTTATTACACAGAAAAAATATACAAAGTTCACGGTGAATGAGGCATCTGGATCCTTAGCCAGTGGCTAGTTTCGGATCCATTGCAAACATGTTACAAATCTAGGCAGTTGAACAAGGCTGAAACATACAAAAGATACAACTAATATAATGCAATAAAAATAATTAATTCAACAATAAGGGGAGGTGTATTGTTCTGATAGCATGTACTTTTTTAGAGCAGGTGCAATGTTCGAGATGGACTTAATGCTGAATGGGATGATATTCCAAACTTTAGCGCTGACAAATGCTATGCTTCTACGTGCGTATACATTGTGTGTTGTGGGCAAATTGAGGTTATTGTTGTCAGCGTGTCTAGTGTGACTTGAAGGAAGCTTCAGAATGGAAGAATTGTACGGTATATTCGTTTTAATAATAGTGCTCACCAAGAGCGCTGTTTTGTAATCGCGAATTATACGAAAACGCATGATGTTGAGGTCTCTGAAGAGTGGATCTGATGATGAGTGCCAACGCCACGGGCGTTGGCGTTGTGTGCGAGAAATAGGATGGCGTAGGGTGGCCACCCGCGGGAAAAGCAACTTAGGTGGGCCACATAGGTCACGCGACCTTGTGGGGTCATTACAACCTACCCACCGGATTGCGAGCAAACTGCCCGTGGTGGGAGGTGGCGGTTAAATTAATGATTGGTCGCTCGGGAAGAGCAACCTTGATCGCACAAGGCTCACCGCTGGAAGCACCTGCCATTGCAGGGCAGTGGCGCATCGCTTAATCGTTGCACCACTGCGCCAGGAGTGATAGGAGGACTCCCGGGGATCTATGAATGTGACCGTTACCGTTTGAGTGCTCGGTTTAAATATGAAGTGAAAAAAATATTCACAGCCTGGATGCCTTGGCACATTTAGAAGGAAATGCTAAATTTTATCAGACTAGACATGGAGAAAACTGGAAGGTTGCTGTACCACGCTTGAATTCTGGTATGGAGCGATTGTGTTATTCTTTGCCATCTCTGTTAAACTACTATCAGTCACTGAATTTTGATTTATTTAGTTGTTCCACTCTTAAACTTAGAGACATGTTTGCCGATTGACTAACCTGATTTTATCTATTCTGATGTTTGTTTTACCTAGCTCAGGACTTTTTTTCCTTTGTTCTGCACTGATGAAGTGTCTTGATTTGTTTATTGTTTTTTTCATTATCTGGTGCTGTCTACACGCTGCCTTATATTTGGGGCTGCGGAGTCGTCAAGTTGCCAAGTGGCAGCTTTTTTTCCGTAGCCCTCCATCTGTAGCACCGATGGAAATAAAGATTTGATTTGATTTGATAATGACCAATTGTTCATATATGGCAATTAAGCCATTACGCCATCGCGTCATACCCTTAAGGCGGGTGTCTCCTCCAAAGTGGTAAATTGGTTTTTGAGGAAAGAAAATGGCGCAGTATCTTTCCTCCAATTTTTCTGGTTTCCGCGCTCTGCTTCTCTGCCATGAATCCGTCTTCCCAGCGCTCAACGTCGAGCCCGCACTTTTCAAAGTGCCAATGCCACTTAAAAAAAAAAAAAAAACTTTCGCTGGTACTGTCGCGATCACAATATTGGGGGCCGTGGAAAAGCGTGGCAAAACTGCGTTCTGCGCCACCTCACGGCGCGCTCCCGCTCGTTCTTCCTTCGCAGGCATCTCTGTACCCTCATGCCTACGTTTCGCACGGCGGACGCAGACAGGAACCAGCGCCAGGTGCCGCTTCGATATCCGGCTAGTGTCTGCCCCAGCCGCTGAGAAGGGCGGAACAGATTGTTGCCGCCTTTCCGGGATCACCGACTTTGCGCGAATGGGAGGGAACTTGTAGTGACGCGTTCTTTGTTTTACTGCGTTTGAAGGTTTGAAGGTTTGAAGGTTTATTTCCGCAACTAGGTGTTGCGAGGACAGCCAGGGAAAAAGCTGTATAGACAGCTTGAGAGGTACTGGCTTCCTCTTACAGTGCAGCATTGACGACGGCGGAGTATGACATCAAACAAATTGTAAGAAAAACTCGTACGTTCTTTACATAGAATGACACATGTACGTTCAGTAAGCAGTACATTCTGCTTGTAAAAGAAAAAATAACTATATTAGGTCAAAGAGACTATAAAGGCAAACACAGGGAGGAGAAAATAAAGGACAGCAGAACTGACAGGTGCACTCAAAATGGTAATAGCAAGAAAAAAAAGAACTACACGAATATTTGGGGCAATTCTTTCAGAGAAATATTGGAGACATCAAGATTCTTGTGGCAGTACAACTGGTTCAGAAGTCTCGGTAAGGTATGCTGCAACATTTGTTTGCCATAGTTTGTACGGCATTTCTTAACATTCCAAGGCTCTGCTGCGCGGGTATCATACACAGTTCTGCTTTGCTCTAACCTAGCAAGTGTAAGTAAGAAGTCATCATTTTTCATTATGGCGAGTTTATATTTATAGCACAGCCTATAGTTATACATGGATTTCATTGGAATAACGTTGTGTCGGTGGAAAAGGCTCGCAGTGTGGAAGAAATACGGCACTTTACATGCAATGCGTATAATACGTTTTTGTAAGACAGTGAGTTTGTTAATATTTTCAGCTGTTGTTGTTGCCCACACCATGCATCCCATGCGTTAGCACTATGAGCGACACTTTCTCAAAACGGCGACTTGTGAAGCATCGATCATCCCCTCCGCAGATCAACTACAACCAGTAAACACCACCGACGCCAAGTTCACGGGCCATTAGCTTCGCAGAGTGCTGGACACGCGGAACACACCTGAGTGAATTGTTGTCGAGCATTGTTATACTTTTAGTTTTTCTCTTTCGCGTAACCGCATTTTGCGCGGACGGCTTGGCATACCAACGCTCTTCTCGACCGTAAGCAGTTGGTCATCCCGGCATTGTGGCCCGTTCGTTCAGCGCTTGCGCAATGAAAAATTGATGGTCACACCTGTGAGGACCCCGAGAATAAACAGAAAACATAATTGCCCGCTCCCTCTCCTTCACTAAGAGTCGCTGCGCCGTGAAAGGCGACACGCGATCTGCTTCGCCCATCAGCGGTTTAGGCAGATGCTTTCCAGATATCGATGAGGCACCTGGCACCAGTTCTGAGCCACGTACGGCGCGCGTAAGGTAGGAGTGACGGTACAGAGATGCCTGCAAGGGGCGAAAGAGCGAGGGTGTGCCTTTAAGTGGCGCAGAACGCAGTTTTGCCACGCTTTCTCACGTCCCGCTATATTCTGATCGCGACAGTACGTTGTGATAATAGCCGGGCTGTTTAAGCGTCACCCACTCTTCCGACTGCGCACCAAGGGAGCGTGAATTCGAAACCCAGCCAGCTTGAATTCTATTGGGTTTATATTATTGCATTCAAAATAATGACTTCGAACAGCCTTACTGGTGATATCGCGGAGAGCTCCGGATTTCATTCTGACCATCGGATATTGGTTACGCGCACAAAAATAAAAGTAAACAAGGGAGGTTTTGCCCCACGCATTCAAAATATCAGCCGGGATCGCTTGAAGATTTTGTGCTCACTAATGGGACGACACAGCCACTGGCACCCCAACTGAAAGCAACAGTTTGAGGAAATTGGATTCCTTCAGGTTGTACGGGCGCAACGCTGCCTGCCATACCAATCTGCGTTGGCCTCTATAAGGCTAGGTGATTTCGCTCCTACTGAAATGTAGCGTACATTCATAGACGTCGCAATCACTATGTATGCCGGGGGACATTTAGGAACTGCAAGCCATCATATATATATATATATATATATATATATAATGTGTGTGTGTTGACTCGGTATAATGCTTTCTGGTGTACGCGCGTAAAATATTATTTGATCGTATTTTGTGCTGTAGTGCAAGAATTTCTGCAGAAACTAATCTAATCATTGTGTGTAATTTTTTGTGTGATTTTAAACCCCTGTACGCTGCCATCAAAGGGGGCAAGGGCCTTAGTCAAGCTGCTTAACTAGCAGCTTTTAGTCCTTGCCCTCACATTTTTTCTGTACCAGAATAAATGTGGAATAAATGAATGTGAAAAAAATGAATGTGAATGAAGCCCGTCGTCTTAACACTTACAGTGGCTGCTTGTAGAGTCCTCGATACATACACCAACAATAGGGGCGAGGGAAGGACACAGTTCAGGCGTTTCTACATGGCATGCACTGTCCAGTGCTGTTTTCTGAGATCCGGAGATTTAGTTTAGTCGTCCATTCATTCGATCCACGAAACACATTCAGCTAGCTGATGCGATTGTCATCACAGCAGTAATAGAGTAAGCCTATAATCGGAAGCGTGACCATTTGCGATAGCACCATGCACGAATCAAGATCGCTATGACATTGAAGAATATGAACCCGTGTGAAAGTTTGTGAGTCAGAGGAAAAATTAAAAGAAAGCTACAGAATGGTGGTTGTCCGATTTCGATGATAGCTAGACGTGAATGTGGTATTACTTGAGCTGCTAGGGCGTTTTCTCCGCCCATGACTTTGAGTAGTGACGTCATGCGTACAGCTAAATAAAAGGGAAAGTTTGAAGGGCCCATGCACCATTTTTTCACGCGCTGCTGCGTCGGTCGAAATCATCATACAGGCGGCATTTCCCTGAACCGCAAAAAACCATGGCAGTGTCCCCACCGCATTCAGAACCCGACGCACCGCCTCCAGAGCCCGACGCAGTGCCCCCACAGCCACAGGTACCGCCTCCGCAGCCCGAGGCCCCACAGCCAGAGCCCGAGGAACCAGACGCACCGCCTCCAGAGCCCGACGTAGTGCCCCCACAGCCACAGGCACCGCCGCCGCAGCCCGAGTCCCCACAGCCAGAACCCGAGGAACCAGACGCACCGCCTCCAGAGCCCGACGTAGTGCCCCCACAGCCACCGCCGCCGCCGCCCGAGGCCCCACAGCCAGAACCCGAGGAACCAGACGCACCGCCTCCAGAGCCCGACGTAGTGCCCCCACAGCCACCGCCGCCGCCGCCCGAGGCCCCACAGCCAGAGCCCGAGGAACCAGACGCACCGCCTCCAGAGCCCGACGTAGTGCCCCCACAGCCACCGCCGCCGCCGCCCGAAGCCCCACAGCCAGAGCCCGAGGAACCAGACGCACCGCCTCCAGAGCCCGACGCAGTGCCCCCACAGCCACAGGTACCGCCGCCGCAGCCCGAGGCCCCAAAGCCAGAACCGGAGGAACCAGACGCACCGCCTCCAGAGCCCGACGCAGTGCCCCCCCAGCCACAGGCACCACAGCCAGAACCCGTGGCACCACAGCCAGAACCCGTGGCACCACAGCCAGAACCCGTGGCACCACAGCCAGAACCCGTGGCACCACAGCCAGAACCCGTGGCACCACAGCCAGAACCCGTGGCACCACAGCCAGAACCCGTGGCACCACAGCCAGAACCCGTGGCACCACAGCCAGAACCCGATGCACCGCAGAAAACCGTGCCGCGGATGCCGTGGTCACCTCAGCTGGTAAGAGGCTAACACATAATGGCACATGACATATAATACATATAGTTGTAATCGTGCTAACTGCTTGTACAGTGCGTGGGAGGCCAGCATCTTCGCGCCGCAGCTTCCCTGGGTAGGTTCCTTTTGGCGAGCCCTTGCTGTTGCGTTCGGTCTAACCTTGTGTCGGCGTGGTGGATGTTTACCGGCGTTAAAACTTATACTAGTATAGGCCAGCTGGTTTTTTCAAGTTATTGTTATCGTGGAAGAAGTTAGTCAGTATTCGTACTTTGATATTAATGCCTAACAATGACATATATGACATACGAACTGCAGGGGACTTGGTATCGATTTATTCCGTTGTGCCTGTCATTGTCGCGCTCTAAATTTCAGGAATAAATTCGCGTAGAGGCCTGTTCGCAGGACCAGAGGAGAGGTGAATTGCAGCAGCTTTGTTCTTGGCCGAGCACTACCTATTGAGGTACAGTTGCTTCCGTTCTTCTACAGCTGTGGGTCGTTGGTACTTCTCCGCATAGTACGACACGGTACATCCAGATCAAACCAGTGCACTGACCACGCAATTCGGCATCATTGCCACGCGGAAGTAATAGAATTCAGCGTATTAAGCTCCAGCCAGAGCTCTGAGGGGCGCTCAAATGGGAGGATAGGCAGAGATGTCCTTTCTACCAGCATTCCTCTCACGTGCACCGAGCTGTCAGCAAGCGGTTTTAAAATCGCGTCTCGGTGTGAGCATCGCTATCGCGAACGGCAACTGCAACACGTGGCATTGGACTCCAGAACACAACGTCACATAACTGGCGAGTAACCAAGGCGCCACCCAATGCCTAATGGTTGTAGACGCATGCACAACACGCATTTTTTATGCGAAGCATATTAACGTAGGTTTCGGGCCTTCGTGCGACGCCCGGCGGTGGCCACCATTGACCTTCAAGTAGGTCACGTGACATGACGTCACGTGATGACGTCACACCGGCTGCAGATGGGGCCTCATATCGCGCCGTCGGTCGCCTCCCGGCGGTGGCCACCATTGACCTTGAAGTGACATCACATGATGTGACGTCACGTGATGACGTCACACCGGCCGCAGATGGGGCCTCATATCGCGCCGTCGGACGTCGCCCGGCGGAGGCCTCCACGCTTCGGTTCGCGCCGTCGCGCGTGACGCGGCGGCGGCGCCACCATCGCTGCATCACGTGGTAAGTGACGTCACGCCAGGGATGAGGCGGCGCGCGCCCGCCGTCGCGTCAGTCTGTGCCCGCAACCGCGCCAGCGTCTTTGCGCCGGGCGTGCATGCGGTCAAGATGCCTCCAAACCACGGTGTAAGAATAATATACTTGCACCGTGCTCCAAACGCTAAGGACATGCTTCGCATCCACTGGGCTTAACCTTGATAAGCCTCCAATTTTTTTTTCCAGGCGGCGGGTTCTGGGGACTCGGGTCGTGACGAAGACAGGCGTCCGTGGTAGGGGCGCTCTGTCCGACCTCGCCCGAAACAATCCTTCAAGAAGGCCCGGCGCTTCCAGAAGCTTGGACGGTGAGACCTGCTAATTTCATTTTCAAATTCGTGCGGCTCGCCGCTGTACTAATACTGAAAGCACATTTAGTTACTGACAACGGTTCAGGTACTGGTTATAAAATAAAATACTTGGGCATTGGCACAATTCGTCCCTTCGTCATAGCAGGGAGATTTTAACGTCATCTGATCTTCTTGATTCCGTGCAGTTTTCGCACCAAGACAGATAAATGAGCAAGTTGGTAGACATTCATTGTGAATAACACGGGAGGTAGTTGAAGCGTTTTTTATATCAAAATACGCGACTTCTTGATTTCGCAATCGATCGGTAAGCATTTCCGGAAGAGATAGATTTTTTAGATGCACGGATGACGAATGCAAGGTAAGTTTCCCGCGCATAGGTTGACACGTGAGTGCTCTGGGTTGGTGGGGTGCTTCTTAATAAACCCTTCAGTTGCGAATAAGCGTTGTGTTCCCCCTTTGCGTTTGTGTTTGCAGCGCTTGTGTTATTCACGAGCTTTCGCACCGATTTGCCAACGGCCATCGCAGCAGCCTTGTTTCGCATTAAGAGAAGCCATTGTCTTAGTTTCATCGTTAAATTTATGCACTATGAATTCGTACCCATTTGTATGCTGCAATGCGCACTCTAGTTCCATTGCTAGCGCCTCTTCAAATGTGCTAACTTGTTTGTTATCGCTGGCAATCACCGATGTCGCTAACCTGTCCTTTTCGTCACTGCAGTTCACTGACGTCAGGCTGCCTTCTGGTTTTCTACTTGCTTCTTGCTTGGTCTTCTACTTGGACAGCTTGTAGTTGCGTCATTCAAAAATAAACAAAGAATTCTTCGCCTTCGCTCTCCTTGTATTACTTCACTGACAACAGTGTCGTTAAGCACATACTTGGACGCCTAGCTGTTGGCAGCCCTCAGTGTTTCGAAGCCGCGCAGTTACAGAAGCGTCGGCAAGTGCAAATGTTTCAAAAAAATTTGAGAGGAACCGACTCTGCACCTTTCCGGTGTTGTGTTACAGTGCATTGGTTAGCTTGCTTTTAATTAATCGCTACTTTACTTACTCAAAACATTGTATGCAAATCTACAGGTGTGTACAAAGGAACGGATCGGCAGTTCATCGCAGCAGCCATTTTAAAAGCAGATGACAGCCTCGAGCTTAAGACGCGAATTCCAGACTTCACCTTGTTACAGCTGTGCAGTCCATAGACTTAAGTGCTCCCTGTTCAATGTACCGCATGCAGCTTCTGAACGACAGTAAGCGGGTTGGAGCGGCCCCATTGAAACTGCAGAGGTGTCATCGAAATCCTAAACAAATACTGAGACTGCTTGAGACTACTCCCGGTAACTAAATTGTACACCTTTCGCCTCAGCCACGCACTGAAGCGCGAAATTATTAATCACACGTCCTTCCTTCATGAACTCTCCAACATTGAAGTAAGCTATAAAGTACACAACACAAGAAACGTCGATCAGTGGCACATTAAAACATACAGAACAACATATGGCTGTCAAACACTTGAAAACATATTACCGCGTCTACTAAATGCTCTTTGTGTCAATGACATTGACCTAAAAACCACCTCACACGGCTGTTGGCTTCTTTCATATTTATAACGAGCCCCTCATACCCCTTCCCTTGTTTGCTTAATTGCTTAGCGAGGGCCTCGGTTCTGGCAGCCTTGACGCCTTAGGAAGCATAAAGAGGGTTCTCACGCAGCTTTCACCCTCTCCGTTCGATGACGTTCTACGTCACACCTGCGGTATCTCAGGACGTTCTACGTCCACCGCTTATGAACGTGGGTGGCGCTGATGAACACTCAAGGTTAGGTTACTTGTAAACATAAATACCCCCGAAAGCAGAAGATTTGACAGCCGTCGCCGTAGCTCAGAGGTAGAGCACCGGACGCGTAATTCGGAGGTCGTGGGTTCGGATCCCACCGGCGGCAGTGGTTGTTTTTTCTTCTGCTTTTCTAATCAATTAGCTTTAAGCGATAACATGTTCAGTAATATTCTAAATTGATCAACACCACAAAATAAATAAATAGATTAAAAATCCCCTGTGCCCCTTGGTTTCTGTGGCTGTTGGCTTCTTTCACCTCACACAGAAAGCTTTTAGAATACTTTTTATTTACAGATACTGCATTGAATCTGTGAACCGAATTTACTGTATTGCACTCTTCATTGCTTTGTTTGTCATTTTGTTTTTTGTGGGAAGTACCTGTCGCGATTTTTTTGCAATATTGTATTTAGTTTGACAGTGTGCCACGGTTTTGTTGCCAAAGTTCGCAGCTGGGTGTCCATGGCCAAGTCAAGCGGTCCAAGAGGCCGCTTTTACTATGGGCACCATGTATATTGTGGTGGTAAATAAAATAAATATCAAATGTTATATCTGCACTGCGGCGGTTGGCTGCTGGACCAGGTTATGAGATTAGGGTATCATCAGCGATAGCCGTCACGCACAAACTGAAACCAGCCGCTGTCGCTGCAAACATACCAGCTATTACGGCAGCCCTGTTCGTTTGTTTTCACTGTGGGTACAATAGAAAACAACGGCTGACCACCTAGAACATCGGCAGCAAAAGTATGTGCACGGTGGGCGAATGAGAAGTGGCCTCTTCAAATAAAGCGATGCTAAATACACTATAACGTTTTATTACTGCGGAAGCAATATATGGCTAAGTCGCGTCAGCAAAAAGTGTCCGCAAATTTTGTCCGCACCATTACGTCGTTCTTTGACGATTCGGAAGCAACCATAACGGTAGACTGATATCTACAGCGCCGTGTCTGTGCACTCGTCTTGTCCTCGTCTTTTGCGCTGCAGCGATAGTGTGAAATCAACATGCACATGCTTCAACGTTGTCTAAACCAGCATTAGCCGGCACATAAATAGCACGAGCGAAACGTGCTAAAGCAGTTACATGAGTGAAACAGCGCGAAACAAGCCCGAAGGCGAAAGGTGTTTTGTTTCAAAATTCAGCGGGTATTTCAATGGAGAGTTTTCTATCTTAGTTGGAATTCTACCTTAGTGCTGTGGTCGCCTGTGGTCGCGTTTGACAATCGGGTGTACATACAGAAAAAAGGAATTTGCATAGGGTCCTGCGTCTCGCAACAGTTGACAGAAATCTGGACGATAGGTTTGACAAGAGGAAAGTCTTAAAGGTTTTCCGGTATGTCGACGATTTTTTAGTTGTGTAAACCAAGCAAGACGCACCAACTTACAGAGCCACTGCAAATGAAATTCTAGATGCGTTTAAAGAACTCAGCCATGGTTTTATTTATTTAAATAAATAAAACCATGGTTTGGAATGCACTTGTGAATTGACACAAAACAACAAGTTAGTTTTTGGACTTGGAACTCTCCTTGGAACGAGACAGATTCTGTTGGATGTACAAACCTCGAAGTCAAAAAGAGCTGTTGTCCTACGAGTCGGCTCACTCAGAAACAATGAAACGAGCCATAACCACATCAGGATTAGGATGTGCACTTATGAAATCATGTGAGCATTGCATGCAAGAAAGTTTCCTACTGCAGACCGCAAGGTTACTACAGGCAGGTTTTCCGCAGACAGTGATATCGGCAGTGACTGAAGCTTTTCTTCAGAAAGTTAAAGGCAAGAAGTAAATGGTACTCAGGAAAGCAACAAGAGGGTGAGACCAGCCGTTGTCCCGTATTCCCACCGTGTAGCACATGATTTGAAAAAAGTTGCCAATAAATATAAGATTCCCGTATTGTTTTCTGCCCCTTGCAAGCTAGCTACCTTGTGACATAGGATTAATAACGAAAAACCAAGAGACCAAACCTGTGGCGTAAAGCACGCCAACATGTTCGTCAGGTGTAAGGAAGGGGTGATCTACCAGATTCCGCTTACGTGCGACAAAGTTTATATTGGACAAACCGGAATGTGCTTGAACGAACGTTTAAGGGAACACGAGCGCTCACTTGAAAAATGCACTGGTTCTAATCTAGCGCTTCATTGCAAAGAATGCAACTGCATGCCTCGTTTACACGAAACTGTTGTTCTAGATAGAAGTAGGGACAGCTTAGCCCGGGAGTTGAAGGAAGCCTTCTTTATAAAAAGAAAGGACTTGGAATGTGTCAGTGACGCGTCAAAATCATTGTACGGGAGTGAACTTGCCTTTTTGGAACTACATTGCTCAATTTTTATTGCTGACTGCGCGTGTTTCAATCATCGAGTGCAACTGTTTCATCGTTTTATTGTTAAGGTCTGTGCATTTTTTTAGCCCCACGTTTTAACATTCAGTCAGTTTTAGAGCGCAGCTCTTTGGCGTCCGTTCCTGGGTTTCGCGTCGTCGTCGGCGTTGTCGTCGGCGTCGGCCTCGTAACCAGCTCCGCCCCCCTTTCATCCGCAGCTGGGGTTGACTCACTATCGGCGTAAGCGGCATCAGTCAGTCGCTGCTATCTCTTCCCTCCTCCCTTTATCGTGTTGTCCGCTTGCTGCGCGCGCTTCTGCCCCCATCGTTTGCCGCTGGGTGTACACGCCGCCCCCCTCCCCCCTCTTCCTGCGAGTCTCCGGTTGCCAAAGCGCCGGCTCGAACTTAATTCCTTTCTTCGCTCCTCCTCCAATGCAACCCCTGTGCGGTGGCAATCAGAGAGCCAGATCGGTGGCGGCGGATCTGTATATGTGCACCGCCCGAGCCGAAATTGCCGCTGCCGTTCGCCACTGCGAAATTATCTGCCAGTTCTTTCTGAGCCATGAGCGAGACGACCGATGGAAGTCCTCCGTCTGCTAAAAAAAAAAAATTCTGTGATAGCGCATACATGTGTTGCTCGATTTCTTTGCCTCAATCTATCGAAAAGGTGAAACAGCTTATTTGCTGCGCTCAAATTTCGCATTAGGAAGTAACGTAATCGTCGGTAATTTTTTATTCTTTCCACAATTTCATTTTGTCAGTTTTTATCGGTTTTATCCTTGTTACCTGCTATTGATGTTTTATCCGTTTTTATGGCTCTTTACGCCATGTCACATTAGCTGTTTATAGACATCAAGTGTACTTTTTTTTTTCATTTTGTTATCATCCCTTTTGAGATTCAGTTGACTTTTAGCCTTATCACCCTGTTATGTTTTTATCGCTTTTATGGCTCTTTACACCATGTGACGTTGACTGCATCTGATTATCTTTGCCACTGCCTTCGTATATATTGTACGAGTTTCGCTCAATACAATTCAGTTGTCAGTTCAGCGCTCTTTCCTGTTCCTTCTTCGTTTCGCCTTCGGGCTGCTTTCGTGCTGTTTCCAAGGTCAATTGAAATAGGTCGTGAAGCCGGAGCTCGAATATGGTCCAGAACCAAGTGCTAGCGACATCAAATTAGTGGAAAAGCGCCAAAATGAAATAAGTGGACAGACACGACTAGAAGAGGAAAATAATTAGGACATATTTTGTGTTTCAAAAGCATTCAAAAACAATTGCAATGCGTTTTAAAATTTTTTAGTTGTGTGCATTTTGTTAGAAAGTGTAGCGCTTGCTTTGTAAAAATTTTTATGACAGCTTTCGCTCAGAGAAGCGGCAATGGCAGCGGGACGATACCAAGGTTGACGGTGCTCTGATGTCGTACTCTTGTCATATCTTTTGACCATTCTGCTTGCTTTTGTTTGCAACTCGATTCTGCTAGCCCCACTTTTTCCTCGTTGCTTGTTGCTCGAGTTCTTGGTGTGCATCGTTCGTGTACAGTTTCCGCTTTTCCCTTTTGCCAGCGCTTCTGTGTAGTTTCGCTCGGTTAGGTGCGGTTCTGTCGCTTTTGCCCCAAAAGGGCATCGTCTGTGGCCATGGGCCCCCGTACGCAAAAAAGAGGTGTGCGGTTGCTCGATGTGCGAGCGATGACCTATGCGAGCGATAACATTACAACCCTGACATTCAGCGCGACACCTGAGGCGAGGACGAAGGAAAAAGGCACAACGAGAACTGACTACCTAAAGATAGCATTGGTGGTCGGCACTCGTCGTGTCTTCTTTCTTCGTTCTCATGTCGGGTGTCGCGCTGAAGCGTCGCGACGTTCAGCAGTTAATTTTTCGCGCTAAGCAGCATGTGACGCTGACGTCACGAATATCACGTCACTAAAACACGGGACTTCGACGTCGCGTTTTTGTTTTAATTATGACGTCACTTTTTAGTTGTCCACGCATTTCGAAGATGGCGCTGGCTGCGCACCATAAGCCGCCATGTTTTGAACGTATGGGCTTCTATGCAGCCTACGCTACCATAGTACATCTACCTTGCTGTTTCACTCACGTCGCAATGAACCAACTAGCCCCAGCAAAATGTTCTGCTTCAAGCAGTTAACCTTAACGCCCGCACCAAGAGAAGTGGCGAAAAGGGTCACTGACTTTGGTTCGTGGGGTTTAGCGTCCCAAAGCTACTCAGGCTAGGAGGGACGCCGTAGTGAACGGGTCCGGAAATTTCGACCACCTGAGGTTCTTTAAGGTGCACTGACTTCACACTGTACACGGGCCTCTAGAAAATCCACTCCATCGAAATTCGACCGCCGCAGCCGGGATCGAACCCGCGTCTTTCGGGTCAGCAGCCGAGTGCCATAACCACTGAGCTCCCGCGGCGGCTCATCCCACTTGATGTAAAAAGGTAAAGCGAACTTGCTTCAACTATGTGTAACCAAAGCCAACAGTCGCCCAAACCAAGGAAATCATGGGAATGATTTTATGTTTCTTGCTCTTTTTTTAATTTGTGACGTTGATCAATAGGAAACCAGCAGTGTAATATTTTTATGGCTGAAGGAAAACTCTTTACAAAGCAGAAGAAAAATCAGCCGCAAGCCGCCATTGCGTTCCCTAATCCCGACCTCCATATGTAGCTTACAGTGCCAACTTTCTACTTTCGTGAGTATTTATGTTGCGTGTAACCTAGATTGGAAAGTGTTCACCAGCGCCACCCTCGTGCATAGCGGGGCACACAGGACGTCTTGTATTACCGCCAGTGTCCCGTGGAACGCGATTGAACGATTAGGGCGGAAACTGTACCAGAACCCTATTTTGCTACCTATGGCAACTAGACTGCCGGTTCTGAGGCCCTCTTTAAGCTATTTAACAGACTTGGGTATGAAAATGAGGGGGTCGTTATGACATACATATAAAGAAAGCCAACTGCCACCAAAACTAAGCAAAGTGTAGGGGAGTGTTTTTTTTCTTTTTTTTTATTGTAGCGTTGGTCAGCAGGAAAATAGTAGTGCAATTATTTTATGACTCAAAATAAAAATGAGCCGAAGCTGAGGCAGCGATCGAATATCGAGCGTTAACACACCTAACATAGGTCGCCGGTTCGAATACCTTCCACGAGCTATAGGCTCTAACCTAACGAGTAAGGTAATGCTGCACGAAATGAGAAATAGTATGACACAACCCGCAGCATTCTACGGCAAACAGTTAGCCCACAAACTTTACACGGATGTCGGGACTAAGTGGCCAGACTTTTATGCCTGCCAGACACGGATATACCTATACGTATACAGGTACGACATGATTTCGTTTATAGTTGTGGTGCTCGGGCATCACGCCGCCACCTGCTATTATTTTGTTCCATTATGTTCCATCTCGGTTACCATGGAAACCACCGGCTTACGACGCGTTATAACGCTGAGCCCCGAAACGCGGGAAGTAGAGCTTAAAGCCCTAAAAAAGTTCTTTACAAAGTAGAAGAAAAAACAACGACTTGCCGCAAGTGTAATCCGCACCCACCACTCCCCTATATCGCGTACGGTGCTCTATCAAATGAGGTTGGGCGGCTACATCGATCCGGCAGCTATATCAGACCGATATATCGAAACTATATCGATCCAGCAGCTGTCCAGTCTTCAACTTTAGTGGGTATTTACGTTGCGTGAAACCTAGCCTCCACGCAAACACAGTCAGCACAGCCATCATGCATCCAGTGGATTCGATAGTGTCTCTGAAGATATGTTTGCAGCTCTTGAGGGAACTGAAAACATACGGCAACAATGATATCGCCTTTACGCTAAGAGTCGTTGCTAATCAAGTCCGTTACCCATAGATTACAAATTGTTGTGGCTGAATGGAAATGTTTAGTATTTTCTAAATTGCGTTCACTGACCGGTGCTTTCTTCTGTGACCCGGTCAGATAACATGGCTGTCACGCTCGCCTTCAGTGGAGTAAGGAAGTAGGCCTATAGTCGGCGTACAGTCCCATTGCCGATAGCGTCATAATCGTGTCGTGGCTGTTCCGTAAAAGGTCAAGCAATAAAAGAATTAGAAAGTCATGCGAAACCTTGTGAATCAGCGGGAAAAAATAAATATATAGAGACCTATCACACAGTGACTGCCGTGTTTCGGTGATATCGAAATGCGACTGTCGTATTACTTGAGGCGCTATACTGCGCGTGCTCCTTAATGGTTCTGTGAGTAGTGACGTCGTGTATTCTGCGCCTTATAAAAGAAAGCGTGTAAGCGCTAGCCGCGCTTCGTTCCTGCAGTGATGCACAGGTAACACCCGCCGCGGAGCTCAGGGAACACTATCAGCAGTTGGTCTACAAAATATCGCCTCCAATGGCGCAGTCTCCTTCGCCGCCCCCACCACCACGGTCACCACAGCCACCGCGCGTAGTAAGGCCGATACCGATCAGGCTACAGCCGCTACCGTTCATGCCAGTGCACCACCCTTTCATGCCGGCACCGCAACCGTTCGTGCCAGAGCTGATACCATTTATGGCAGAGCATCCCCCGTTAGTGTCATGGCCTCTATCGACGTGGGCATTGTCGGCACCTTCATCTCAGGCTCCGCTGCTACCGCCCATGGCTTCGACGACGCAGTCTTCATCTCTGCCAGGGCCGCTTCCACTGATGGAATCGCCGCTAGGGCCACTTCCGCCCATGGCACCTCCGTCGTATCCGCTTCCGGCCATGCAGTCACAGTCACGGCCACTCCTGCCCACGGTAACGCCGCCAACTTCAGCTCCATCACCTCCTCTACCACCCATGCCACAGCTGCCACCACCACAGCCGCCCATAGTGCGACCGATACCGATCAGGCTACGGCCACGACCGCCACCATTTGTGCCAGTGCAACACCCGTTCATGCCAGAGCTGCTACCATTAATGGGACAGCGTCCACAGTTAGTGTCACTGCCTTTAGGGCCAAGTGGTTCGTCGCCGCCTACATCTCAGCCTACGCTGCTACCGCCCATGGCTTCGCCGCTGCCACCCTCATCTACTTTGCAGCTGCTACCGCCACTGGCATCGACGCCGCAGTCTGCATCTGCGCCAGGGCCGCTGGCACTAGTGGCATCTTCGCCCACGGCCATTACGCCACAACAGCTTTCCGCTTTTGAATCTCCTCGACGGCCGCTTCCACGGATGTCTTCTCCGTCACGGCCGCTTCCGCCCATGGCATCTCCGTCACGGCCGCTTCCGCCCATGGAGTCACGGCCACTCCCGTCCACGGTAACGTCACGAACTTCTCCAACATCTCTGCTACCGCCCATGCCACCGCCGCCACCACCTTTGTCGCCCATAGTGCGACCGCTATCGTTCATGCCACGGTCGCCACCATTCGCGCCAATGCAAGAGCCGCAATTGTTCACACCAGAGCTGCTACCATTTATGGGAGAGCATCCATCGTTAATGTTATGGCCTCCATCGCCAAGGGCATTGTCGGCGCCTGCACCTCAGCCTCAGCTGCTACCACACATAGCTTCGCCGCTGGCACCTTCATCCACGACACAGCTGCTACCGCCCATGGCATCGACGACGCAGTCTTCATCTCTGTCAGGGCCGCTTCCACTTACGGGATCGCCGATACGGCCACTTCCACCTATGGCATCTCCGCCACGGCCGCTTTCCGCCATTGAATTTCCGCGACGCCCGCTTTCCGCCATTGAATCTCCGCCACGACCGCTTTCCGCCATTGAAGTTTCGTCACGGCCGCTTTCCGCCATTGAAGTTTCGTCACGGCCGCTTTCCGCCATTGAATCTCCGCCAGGGCCGCTTTCCGCCATTGAATTTCCGTCACAGCCGCTTTCTGCCATTGAATCTCCGCCAGGGCCGCTTTCCGCCATTGAATTTCCGTCACAGATGCTTTCCACCATTGAATTTCCGTCACAGATGCTTTCCACCATTGAATCTCCGCCACGGCCGCTTTCTGCCATTGAATTTCAGTCACGGCCGCTTTCCGCCATTGAATCTCCGCCACGCCCGCTTTCTGCCATTGAATTTCTGTCACGACCGCTTTCCACCATTGAATCTCCGCCACGGCCGCTTTCCGCCATTGAATCTCCGCCACGGCCGCTTTCTGTCACTGAATTTCCGTCACGGCCGCTTTCCGCCATTGAATCTCTGCCACGGCCGCTTTCTGCCATTGAATTTCCGTCACGGCCGCTTTCCGCCATTGAATCTCCGCCACGCCCGCTTACTGCCATTGAATTTCCGTCACGCCCGCTTTCTGCCATTGAATCTCCGCCACGGATGCTTTCCGCCATTGAATCTCCGCCACGGCCGCTTTCTGTCACTGAATTTCCGTCACGGCCGCTTTCCGCCATTGAATCTCTGCCACCGCCACTTTCTGCCATTGAATTTCCGCCACGGCCGTTTCCACCCACGGCATCTCCTCCACGGCCGCTTCCACCCACGGCATCTCCTCCACGGCCGCTTCCACCCACGCATTCTCCTCCACAGCGGCTTCCATCCATAGCATCTCCGTCACGACCACTTCCACCCATGGCATCACAGTCGCGTCCGCTTCCGGCCATGCAGTCACCGTCACGGCCACTCCTGCCCACGGTAACGCCGCCTTCAGCTACGTCACCGACGCTACTGCCCATGATGCCGTTACCAGAGCCATTATCCCTTTCATCTCCATCGCCTCAGCTACCGTCCACGCCCCCGCCACCACCATTCGTGCCAGAGCAGCACCCGTTGAAGCCAGATCCGCCACCGTTCATGCCAGAGCTGGAACCATTTATGGGACAGTATCCACCGTTGATGCCATGGTCTATATCACCAAGGGCATCGTCGACGCCTCCATCTCAGCCTCGGCTGCTACCGGACATGGTTTCGCCGCTGCCACCTTCATCTACTACACAGCTGCTACCGCCCACGGCATCGACGCCGCAGTCTTTATCCGCGATAGAGGCACTTCAACTCAGAGGATCACCGCTACAGCAACTACCGTCCATGACGTCCCCGCCACAGCCGCTTTCCTTAAATGAATCTCCTCCACGGCTACTCTCCGTCATTGAAACTCCTCCACGGCAGATTTTGCGTATTGCTTCTCCTTCACGGCCGCTTTCACCCATGGAATCGCCGTCACGGCCGCTGTCGCCCCTGCCATCTGCGTCACTGCCTCTGTCCGCCCAGTCTTCTCAGTCACGGCCACTGTTCCCTCCGTCTAGGCAGCTGTCCCCCATGTCACCTCCATCACGGCCGATGTCCCCGAAATCATCACCTCCACAGCCTCTTCCACCCATGGCATCACCTCCACGGCCTCTTCCACCCATGGCATCACCTCCACGGCCTTTTCCACCCATGGCATCCCCTCCACGGCCTCTTCCACCCATGGCATCCCCTCCACGGCCTCTTCCACCCATGGCATCCCCTCCACGGCCTCTTCCACCCATGGCATCCCCTCCACGGCCTCTTCCACCCATGGCATCACCTCCACGGCCTCTTCCACCCATGGCATCTCCGTCACGGCCGCTTACGGCACAGGCATCTCCGTCACAGCCGCTTACGGCACAGACATCTCCGTCGCGGCCGGTTCCGCACATATCACCGACGTGGCCACTCCCATCCACTGTAACACCGTCAACTGCAGGTCCGCCACCGTCGGCACCACCCATGCCACCGTCATCACAACCACTGCGCCCTTCGTTCCCGCCACCCCCGCTACCACCCATCCCACCGCCGCCGCAGCCGCCGCTACCCTTTTCTCCGCCACCGCCGCTACCGCCCATGCCACCGTCCCCACAGCCGCCGCTACCCTTTTCTCCGCCACCGCCGCTACCACCCATGCCACCGCCCCCACAGTCGCAGCTACCCTTTTCTCCGCCACCGCCGCTACCGCCCTTCCAACCGCCGCAACCCTTTTCTCCGCCACCGCCGCTACCGCCCATGCCACCGTTCCCACAGCCGCCGCTACCACCCATGCCACCGCCTCCACTGCCGCCGCTACCCTTTTCTCCGCCACCGCCGCTACCGCCCATGCCACCGCCCCCACAGCCGCCGCTACCGCCCGTGCCACCGTCCCCACAGCCGCCGCTACCCTTTTCTCCACCACCGCCGCTACCGACCATGCCACCGCCGTCACAGCCGCCGC
Source organism: Amblyomma mixtum (assembly GCF_055824585.1). Taxonomy (NCBI): domain Eukaryota; kingdom Metazoa; phylum Arthropoda; class Arachnida; order Ixodida; family Ixodidae; genus Amblyomma; species Amblyomma mixtum. Next base: position 113,767,882 of record NC_143020.1, on the reverse strand, counting down.
TACCCTTTTCTCCGCCACCGCCGCTACCGCCCGTGCCACCGTCCCCACAGCCGCCGCTACCCTTTTCTCCACCACCGCCGCTACCGACCATGCCACCGCCGTCACAGCCGCCGCTACCCTCTTCTCCGCCACCGCCGCTGCCGCCCATGACACCGCCGCCACAGCCACCACCACCTTCTGCTTCGCCACCAGCGTCGCTGCCGTGCATGCTAGACCCTCCCTAGCCGCCCCCCCCCCCCCCATACCGGCGGGTGCCGCTGCACAAAATACTATAATGTCCAAGTGAGCACAGCTACCTTTATTCGAAAAACAAAGGCTGCCTGTTCCACTGCTTGCAGTAGCGATGTAGGACCAATTCTAGCATAGAATGCCCAGGCACCTGTCCTATTTTGCAGTTTATTCTTGCGTTCTTATCAATTTGCGTTTGTTGTTCTCCCTGTGGCCTTCAAGTTGGCGTGCAGTAGCGATGTGCGCAGTGGACATGTGCCTCCTCGTTCCATCTTTCATTCCAGCAGTGCGATGATTTGCCGTTGTACCGTTTTCGAAACGCGTGTACTGTGACTGCTGCTACTGGGCCACTCAGTTGTTTTTCATTGCAGAGCATGCACTGATTCATCTTTGCCTGCCTAGTCGAATATCGGCAGCACGATCTGCGCAATCCCTCCGTTGCTTTCTCCTTTTTCCGTGCGCTGGACGCAATCCCATCTAGTCACGTTTAGCTCTTGCCTTATGTTTGACAAATGAGGGCCTAACGACTACGTTTTTCACGCTCTCATTCAGCTTAATCAGCATGAGAGAGAACGAAGTGCTTGTATGCCTGAAGTGTACAAACAATGAATCTCGCTTAACACTACACTTTTGCTAGAAAGCGCTGAGTTTTTTAAAACAACGTGTTTGTTTTACAGTATATGTTTCAGTGACTACTAGACAGAAGTCTGAATGTTTGTTTTTAAACAGTGACAGTTCTTATCGCTTTTGCAGGCATTTGATACCTGCTTTTATTTTTTTATTTCATGACCAGCCGCGGCGACTCGGCCGATTTGGCCCTCGGCTGGTGATCGAAAGGTCGCGTTATTGATCCCAGCCGCCGCGGCGGTATTTCAATGACGATCAGAAATGTTAACAGAAATGCAAGCCGCCCGTGTATTGTGCGATGTCAGTGCATGCTGAGGACCCCCTGGTGTTGATTCGGAGACTTCTACTACGCAGTTCCTGATTGCCTATATGTTGCTTAGGAACGTTAAATCGCAGGATTCACAATGTACAATCCTGTTTCATGTAAAACACTGTTATGAAGTAACCATCATTTGTAATAAATTTCTTCGCATCCGATGTCATTTCCTTGTGTTCTTTAGCTTAGGTGTTCTATTGGCAATAAAACAGCCTAAATCATCGTCGAAGAGACATGGGAGAGGCCTTTGCCCTGCAGTGGGCGTAGTCAGGCTGCTGATGAGCTCTAGCAGGTAAAAAGTGTACGATTACTGGTTACATGATTCACCTCTTTTCTGGCATTCGCCAACACTGGTTTTACTTGTCATGCAAACATATTTAAAAATATACACGACTTTCCCTGAAGTGCCTGGTAGAATAGAGGTTTGTATGTGAGTGATTTGCAGCCGCATAGCGAGCCTTGCGAATCAAAGGTTCGCTCACATTTTTAAATCATGAATGTTAGTCCTCGTGGCGTTGTGACCATTTAGCATTACTTAACGCGCACCGACTTCTCAGAACACGCGGGCAGTTTTTCGTTTCGCCTTCAACGAAACGCGGTAGGAATTGAACCCGTGTCTTCTGCTGAGTCATAAAGTGCCCCGCCCTGAGATCCACGCGGCGATCGAGAGAAAATGACACTTATAAACCCAGACAGCCTCAGGTATCATTCGAGGAACCGTTTCCTGCCGTACCACCCGTTTTGTCCTTTAACACGTGTGAGATCGTACCGAGAAGAAAACAGCGGCAGACCTGGGGCGCCGTTTGCGATATTGTAGCGAAAGCTACGCTACTATAGCTGTAACACATTTCACCGTGAGCTTCCGAATGACCTTGAAACGACCTTGAGATGAGTCATGGCTAGTGTTGCTATGCGCATATACCTCATAACCATGTGAGGCCCACTCAGTGGACCACCTTTACCTTTGACCTTGCAAGTTGTCGGCAGAGGCAGTTAGAAAGCCATGTGGTAATAACGTTGTGTCACGTGACTCAATTCACAGCTGTGACGTCAGGTATGGGGTATATATAACCAGAGCTGTGCGCTTGAAAGCTACACTACTATAGCTGCAACACATTTCACCATGAGCTTCCGAATGACCTTGAAACGACCTTGAGATGAGTCATGGCTAGTGTTGCTATGCGCATACACCTCCTAACCATGTGAGGCCCACTCAGTGGACCACCTTTACCTTTGACCTTGCAAGTTGTCGGTAGAGGCAGTTAGAAAGCCATGTGGTAATCACGTTGTGTCACGTGACTCAATTCACAGCTGTGACGTCAGGTATGGGGTATATATAACCAGAGCTGTGCGATTAAAAGCTACACTACTATAGCTGCAACACATTTCACCGTGAGCTTCCGAATGACCTTGAAACTACCTTGAGATGAGTCATGGCTAGTGTTGCTATGCGCATATGCCTAACCATGTGAGGCCTACTCAGTGGACCACCTTGACCTTTGACCTTGCAAGTTGTCGGCAGAGGCAGTAGAAAGCCACGTGGTAGTCACGTTGTGTCACGTGACTACATCTTCCAACATTGCGGCAAGCCGCTTCTAGCTTTTGCTGCGTGAAACTAGGTTCGGCAGAGTTGAACCACTGCCTAATTTTTTTAGTACTAAGCTGTGACAATATACATGGCATCCTGGCGATGCCCGTCGCCCTTGCTATACCTGCGGAGTAGCATGAACATCGAGGTTTACGCTTCTATACAATGCATTGGCTGGGGAAGCCTTCCGTGACCAGTAGTTCTAGTTTATCCAATCGAATTGCAGTCATGTGTTAATCTCACCGATAAATCTGATCCATGTGGTTGCCAACGCCGCTCTTGATATCGTAATAAAGCAGGGCCGTAGTCAGAGGCAGCACCACTGCAGATGGCACCATGAAGGCATAGTGACTAGTAGAAACGTATATGTCATGAAATAGCCTTAACCCGTCCGAAGTCTGGCGAATCCGAGGGGAAAATAGAAGAAAAAAAAATCAGGGGCACTTGGGCCCTGCAAGGCGAAAGCGTTTCCTGGCGCACTGTGCGTGTTATTTTTTATTTTTCATACTTTATCACTTCATTTTATTATTTATTTGTGTTTCTTTCCTCATTTTTCTTATTTATTTTTATTTTTTCTTCTTTTAATTTTTTATTCCTTTTATTTTATTTCTGAAACCCATGCATTCACTAGATGCGCCTTTATTCACGCTCAAGCCTTCAGCCTTCGTGGCGGAGTGGTAGCATCTCCGCTTCAAATGCCAAAGGCCCTGGTTCGATTCCCAGCCTAGACGCAGTTTCTTCTTAAGTAGTGAGGCGGACAAATCTGCCGACACGGCTGCTAACGGCAGTATGAGGCATTGAAGGCTTTCGCCTTAAATATTGGAGGACGCTTAAGCTTGTGGGTTTCTAAGTGGACACAGGCCACCACCCACCGCGGGTTCGAGCTTCGCGCGAGCCAAGGGCCCCGATCAGCCGTCACCACACACACACTGGGACACCGCTGCAGCGCACTCAACCTCCGCTGGGAGGAGAGCGATTCGCCGCAAAGAAATAAGCCTCCAAGTTCACAAAGGAGACGTTTATTCACGTCGTCCTTCAGCAGTACACACACACTCAATCGTCACCCCGTCCCGGGGGCGCGCGAGGAGCAAGGCTCCGCTGCGCGCACGAAGCGACTCGAGCAATGTGCGCCGCTAGCACGCCGCTGCAGGAGAATGTCCCCGCGGCAGTGCTGTGATCTCTCTCTCGTGTCGACCGTTGGGCCGGTTGCGAGAGAGAGTGGGCAATCAACGCAAGGTACGCCTGTCGGAGGTCGCTGGACCCCGCTGGACAGGCTCGAGCCGCTGCAGGTCAGAGGACACGTGCGAGCGAGCTCGAGTAAGCACTGGTCCGAACGGCAAAGGCCGGCACGGACAAACAGTAACGTACGCACCTTACGCTGTCTCGGAGGGATCTCTCTCTCTGGGCCCCGCTCGGACGGTCGCGCGGTGCGCGGCCGCCCAGAGCGGGTCCCGGATTCCCGCCAAAAGGCGCCAATGGCAAAGGCCCTTGGGGAGCCGGGGCGGAGCTGTGGCTAAATGACAGTGATTAGTCACCCAGCCGCCTCTCCACCGCCTGAGGCGGGAGCAAGGGAAAGAGGAGAAACAACGCGAGAGGCCGGCAAGCCGCGCAAAGGCGACGGCGGAAAGCCAGGATTCCCACAAGCTTCGCCTCTGACAGTGGAGCGCGACTGCGTGCTGCAGGTGGTAGTGTAAATGAACGCACTTTTCAATTGTTTCACTAATTATTTGATTAATTTCACACTCAAAATTTGCTTAATTACCATCATCAAGCATTGGTTTTTCATTCTGAGCATTTTGACACCTTTGAACTCTATTTTTCCAATTTTCTCATTTCTTTAACTAATCAATTAATTAAAATGATCTCACGTCGTCGCCCATCCCATACCAATCAATCATCAATTACTAAAACCATAAATTGCCATGATATGATTTTTTTTTACGCAGCCCCCGATTATTTCCGTCACGTGGTGCCGTCTGCTATTACTACGCCGACGGCTTTTCGACCGAACGAGCTGCATACGCTGTCGCGAAAAAGACCGTCACGCGTCGTAGTAGAGCTCTAGTGATATCAAGATTTGCCTGACGTATAGGCTCGCTTCCTTCGCCGATCGCTCTCAGACTGGTGACGTCATGCGTTCCCCAGCATATAAAAGAAGGAATGTTCGGGCATGTGCAGGCATTGTTCTCGCGGCGCCGCATCGTTGCGCACCACTAGGGACTAACCGGCTGAAGCTCGCTACATAAGCGCCCAAAAGAGCGATCTTGACTATAACCGCGACCGGCCATGGAATCTCAGCAGCCTCCCGTAGAACCTCAGCAACCGGCCGTGGAACCTCAGCAACCGGCCGTGGAACCTCAGCAACCGGCCGTGGAACCTCAGCAACCGGCCGTGGAACCTCAGCAACCGGCCGTGGAACCTCAGCAACCGGCCGTGGAACTTGGCCTGGAGCCTCGTCCAGAAGACTGCACGTGCACAATATGCCCAGCCTGCCAGAAAAGGATTCGAGCTGGGCTGCCAGCGTGGCTGCGCCACCAACCGACGCAGGAAGAGCAGGATGAGCCGGAGGGGTCACAACCGCAAGGTGCTTGTGCTGGTATTAGTTGCTTGTTGTGCATGCGAAATATTCTTGCTGACCACGAGTACGATGGCGAGTTGGATATCTGTGCAACCGGGTTTGCTGAGCACGGTCGTGTGGTCTGAGCTTGTGGTTCGTGCGTGCGCTGCTACTTGGGAGAATGCTATTATGCACCCGCATGAGCTAACTGATGACCTCAAGGAGTCGGGGTTTCCTTTGCTTTTTTAGGAGGCCGAGATACGTCTTCAAAACCACCTCAATCAGTGCAACATCAGACGAGACAGCCAAATCCAGTAATGTAGTTATGCTCATCAAAGATGTCAAGCAAGCTATGGTACTGGTGTTACGGGCTGGTTACACTAATACGCACAGTTATTTGACGGGCACGCAGACACCTGCCAAATATGTCTCTAGGATCTTTCAATATTGTTCGTATATATAGCCCCGTTTTTGATCTATGTATTGTTTTCTTCACTGTCCCACCCCCTCTGTAATGCGAAAGCCCTGAGGGTAAAATAAATGAAATGAATGAAATGAAATGAAATCGCGCCTTAGCAGGGTGTAGTGGTCGCGGACGGATGTATTGTACCCCATGCCATTGAGCACGGCAGCGGGACGTGTATGCCCGGCGAGTCGCAGCGGCGGGCGCCATAATCTACGTGTTATTGAAGGGCGCGTGGGTTTCCTGGCTTGATTCGCAGGGAGTGGCAACCTATCATCGGACAGCAGCCCGAAGACCGAGATGTCCTTGGTGCTGAGTGCTTCCTCGACTCCGTCGGAGCCGTCCCCGCAGGACGAGGCCAGCGGAAGTGCTCCAGCTCAAGGCGAACATCAGCCCGATCCAGCTGCGCCAAGTGCGTCTGGTGATGCTTAGGGTGAGTTGCGTTTGTTCGCACTGTATCACTATGAGTACATGAGTGCTGCGGAGATAAGTTGCCCCTTTAGTTTGGTACAAGCCGCAAACCAAGCTTTAGAACAGTATATGTAATTTTGATTGGAGACATAAACATAACAAAGGTATGTTAGGCAAACAAAACCAGCGGACTCCATACTGTATTGAACTTCTGCATTCCTTTGGCTGCCGTGCTACTGCAAGGAAGCCAATACGAGACATCAATGAGGGGGGGGGGAGGGGCTGTGTTACTGCCCGCTGTTCTGGTTCGGCCTATTTCTTGGCACATAACTCTAGTAGTTCGCCATCCCGCCAGAACACTTATCTTTATCACAAGGTTTTTTTTTTTTGTGGCCTTTAGCTCTCCCCGGTTAGGTCAGGCTTTTTTCCGTCGAAGCATCACTGAAATTTCTACCGTGCTTCAGTAACGACTGACATTGCCGCGTCATGCTTTCTCACGACGCAATCGCCAGTATTTGTATGCCTGCCATTCTTTACCCCATAGTTTCACTTCTACCGCGAACTTGCTTGTCAACGTCGGCAATCTCTTATCGTACTGAAGTTACGCCTTCCATTTTCCCCTTGCAGGCATCTGACATCGTCCTGCCTTCCAAATACCACCTGCAGGAAGATGTGCGCACGCTCGGAAATTCGTCGTCGTTCGAGACCTTATACCTCTCGCCGCTGTTTAACTGTTTGTTGTATAAAAATAAATGCTTTATCTGTTTTTCAGTCTGTTTCTGGCCTTCACTTTACTCTCGACAGGTCCATTAATAGTGACTCGCGACTGTTTAGCGAATCAGGAGGCCTTATTATTTTCATTTAGGACAAGACTGGGTAGCTTCAGTTACTCTTGCTGCTTTTCTCCGTGTGCGCAATGCTAGCACTTGCTTAATGCTTGCAACCAAGTGCTCAGATGGCTTTGATCAGGTTCTGGCTTCGATTGAGAATTTAGAGCTTGCAGAAAGCCATTGCTGCCTCAGTATGCTGAAAAAAAAAACATTTGGTACGCTTTCGCCGTTCTTAAACACAGCCTGCTTGCGAAAGCACGTCTTTAACCTTCGGGACTCCCTCCTGGTTTTCCTATTGTGTGTGTCGTCTGCTCTTCTGGCGAAGATATTAGCCTCCGGTTCACGGGCAACTCTGGCGATTTTTCGATGCACACAGCTATGAATTAAGTCATGAATTGTTCTCGCTGTCAAGATTGTGTGTGCCGAACAGCACAGCTGAGTACGCTTTGCTCTTCTCGCAAAATCATTTTAAACATAGCTGCCCGCCCTAGCGTCTCGCGCTGCCCAACAGCTTGCCCAACCCTGTGTTCGATGACATCACAGGTTGACATGTAGCGCGGAGCAGACGGCAGAGGACGGCAACAATGCAATAGTCTTACTCGGCATGGCTTGTTGCATAGGAGTGTAAAGTCGTCACCTTTCCGAGAAATAGATGTTAGTTCGCCTGCAGACTTAGCACATTGTGCTCATGCTTGGCACAGCCTGGCACGTGACTGGGGGATGGCGGCGCTACCCGGAACAGCCTGTCAAAGCGCAGACGGTCGGTGGCCTGCTTGCAGCAGCATCATGGGTTCACCGTGTAGTTTCAGCCCGCGCTTAGTGCATTGATGTCCTTGGAGCAAGAAATTGTTGCTATTGCTGTGGGATACACGAGTCACTCGGCGTAAAACAAGTCATCAGCAGCAAATTTCCCGATGACAAAGAGGCACGCGACAAATTAATTCATGCTCTCCGGCGCCTTTTCTGGTCCCCGATTTCGCGAACGTGTGTGTGCTCGCAACATTTCACGAGCGACTGCTACCAAGTGAAGATGCTTCTGATGGAAGTGCTTGGTCTCCTTAGTAGCAGGCGGTGGTTTAAATGCTGTGCCGAAGTTGTTCTAGTACGACGCCTGCCGAACTGCCGACTTGCCTTGAGGCTGGAATGAAGAGGAACCGAGCAGAGGTAAGTAGATAAGAATGTGTCTTCCTTTAGTTACCCGCCCCGCCGCGGTGGCTCAGTGGTTACGGCGCTCGGCCGCTGACCCGAAAGACGCGGGTTCGATCCCGGCTGCGGCGGCCGAATTTCGATGAAGGCGAAATTCTAGAGGCCCATGTACTGTGCGATGTCAGTGCACGATAAAGAACCCCAGGTGGTCGAAAGTTCCGGAGCCCTTCACTACGGCGTCTCTCATAGCCTAAAGTTGCTTTGGGACGTTAAACCCCAATAAAACCAAACCAAACCATATTTTAGTTACCCAAACCCACTTCCTAAAATTACTGCGATAAGCGAACCGCAACCGAAATAATTTAGAGTAATTAAGGGCGCGGTTGAGTGGATATCGACGCAAGAAAGGATAGCATTGTTTTTGACGAAATATTCCACTTGCATCAATATGTAAAAGCGCATAAATGGCTTCAAAGTTTTAGCGAATATTGTCGCGTAGTGGTTACTGCAGTACTATGAACCTGAAAACGGCGAAAATGGCTTCTAAACGAAACCCTTTATTTGGGCTGACTTGCGCCCGCGAAGAACTGAATGAGCCGGCGGCGGCGTAGCAACAAGTGTGCTCGGTGGCCGGCGAACCGTGTGCGCGCCGCTCTCGGCCACTCGGCCGTGTTGAATTTAATGCTGATAGCGAACTTTCGAGATAAAGCGAACGTTACAAGAGCATTCTGGAACGAAGTAGAATCGGCTCCGCCTGGATGCGATCAATGGAGATAAATCTGGTCGCACCTTGCATCACAAAGGAAGTGATAAAGCGGCACGCCGGCAGCTTTCAAGAATGAACAACTCAGAAATGGTAATAGCGCTACAGCAAGACGTACACAACAAAGACTGACACAGGACATGCGCTACCTTTACCTGGAGATGAAGTTAGTGCATGTCCTGTGTCAGTCTTTCTTTTGTACAGTCTTTGTCAAAAGTTTAGAGCCCAGGGGGTTCACTTCCAAGCTTTATGTTGGGACTCCAGTAGCATTCGTGGAAGTCCTACCTATTGCAGGGGGAAGTACCAGAAACCTTCTCATGTCCAGAAGATTTGGAGCGCTAGAGATTCATTAAGAACGACACAGTGTGGCTCCAAAGAAAACCCCCCGGGCGCCAAACTTTTGACAAAGGCTGTACAGTGGTGAGCAGCCTTGTCTAGAGCGTTTGAGCAGTGCGCACTTGGTAACAAAAACCGAAATTAGAGAGCAGCCCCTCATTGCAGGGCAAAGTTTTCGTGCCCGCTTTGTTTACGAGGCTATCTGGCGCTACTTCCGTGCAAGCGTTGCAGCTGGACCCTAGAGGCTGCCACAAAATCTGGATTTGTTTGCAAGGAAGTGCACCGCCCGAGCGCTCTAGACAAGGCTGCTCACCACTGTACGTCTAGCTGTAGCGCTGTTACCATTTCTGTCTCAAATAATGCACCATATAGCCTAAACGGACGTTCTTCTAAACAAACAAACACTACAAAGATTCGCGGCAATATGCTTCCTGCGACAGTATCTTAGCTATCGTGGCAGGGCACATACCTGCCCCCAACAGGGTGTTCCAGGTAACTGGGGTTGTGAGATTGAAACTGGCGTCGGTTTATGTAAACTTTCTCGTGGTCAAGGCAAACGTTTCGAGCAGCCGGTGGTGACAGATGCAAGGGATCCCGGGTAGCAGATTGTGCACAGCTAGCGACGACCTGCCAGCAGCGTAGCCTTTCTTCTCTTGCTTTAGAGAGATGGGATGCGCACATGGAACAATCACAATAAAGATGACGGGACGGGCGCAAACTAGCAACTGAGGTTTAATCAAGGAATCGACATTCATACATAAGCATGTCAGCTCTGGCAACAAAGGGCATCAAAGGCAGATAGGGCGAAAAAAAAAACGAGATAAAAACACTAGGTGGATTCAGGCCATCATGTTTTAGAGGAAACGTGTCTCTCTATTATAAAGTTTGATTGACGTGTCACTGATGCAATCTTTTGTTTCTTTTTGATGAAATATGCCTCGAGAAGTTCCCGTGCTTTATCGTTACGGCACTTGCGTAGAATCTTGACTTGCGTCAGGAGAGGCATGCATTTGTGTTCTAGGCAATGTAACGGCAAGTGACGCTGCTCCTTGTTTTCAATGGACCTTTCGTGTTCACGAGTGCGGATATTGATACAGCGGCCTGTGTGTCCTATGTAAACCTTGCCACATGTTAATGGAATCTGATATATTACGCCAACCTGACAGTCCACATAGCGGTTCTTATGTTTCACGTCGCACTCATTTTTCTTCTTTCTGGAAGCATGTCTTCCGATGCGGGCACACAGGTGACTAAGCTTGCAGGGTGCCGAAAAAACGAGTGGGACGCCGTGCTCGTTATTCACTTTGTTGAGACTATGTGCGGTCCTGTGAACGTCTCTCTAATGAAATCTCTCTAATGCATCTCTCTGCTGTAATATGAACCAACTTACCCAACAACGCATCCTGCTTTCTTCTCTTAGTGACGGCTGGCATTCGCCGAATGTGCACCTGCAATTCCAAGAGCGAGCGATTAGGGGATAGTTGGTATGACGTGATTACAAAACATAAAACGAGGGGATAGTTGGTATGGCGTGATTACAAAACAAAACTGAGCAGCAGACAAGACACAGGAGAGAGGCAAACAGGATGATCCTTAGACTAAAAACTGATTTATTGGAGTAAAAACCCCTTTCCTTCAAAAGCAGAACGCATGCGCAACAAACACCCTAGGCACCACGCCCAACGAAATCATCTTATCACATCAAGAAAGTGAAGCTCTTTCTTATGGCGGCGGCATCTAACAAGACACCGCCAGTCTTGTGAAAAGAAGAAAAAAGATAAAGAGCAATCCACGCCACTTTTAACGCATAGAAAGATCATAGGCCGTTGGAGGGACAAAAAGGCACGTGAAATTATTGAGACCTTGCCCATTGTAAGTTATGGGCCTGATAAGTGTGTTAGTTAGGCATCGATCACCTGTGTAAGAATGAGCTTCACTTTATTGGTGTGATAAGATGATTTCGTTGGGTGTGATGCTTCGAATGTTTGTCGCGTATGCGTTTTGCTTTTGTGATTTACATGCGCCCATTGTCGCCCTGCCACGCTTTGCGAGCACCATTCCGGAGGTAGCAACCAAAATCAGCGATTCTAACCATAAACCAATCAATACGGACTGAAAACCGCCGGAGTTGCCCTTTAAGCTCTAATCGAGATTAAGCTGATTTGATCTTCGCACCGCAGATGGAGGTTGAAAACGACGATGCGCAATGCACAGCTCGAGTGTGTTGCAGTTCAACACGAGGCATGATCCGCCGCAGCGACAGCCCGTGGTTTGGTCATTGGGGCTCAACAGCACTCCGTTATGCCGGAATAGAGTGGTCGTGTGTGCCCATAAACATCTTGGCGTTCCACTGCATGCATTTAAAGGGAAACTGCATAGGTTTTAGAAATCAACGAGCTTGAGAGGGTCGAATGTGCGAAGCTCGGAAGTAAAGCATGCGAAGTCTTTTTGGGCTAGCACTTGAAATAGTGAAGTAATCGCCGATTAAAATCCGGACGCCCTTCAAGCTTCTCCGCAGCTCACAACGCCAAGTAGGGGGCGCATGATGACGTCATCGAAGGTATCGGTACATTTACAACGCACAAAACGCCTGCTTTGAAGAAAAAAACCAACGACACCGAAGGAAAACCCCGCCGAGAGTTGTTTGGCAGCGTCTAACGAGTCAGGGCAGGGTGTGGCTGACGACAGCGGCAATTTGAAATCATACCTTCCGTGACGTCATGCTGAATTTTCCTGCACTCCTCCGGTGCTTTGAGGAGAAGCGCAAAATTCAATCTTCGATTACATCACTATTTTAAATGGTAGTGCAAAAACACTTGGCATGTTTTACCTACGGCCGATATAGATTTGAATTCTTGAATCTTGCGAAAGTCTAAAAAAAGTGAGGCAGTTGCCCTTTAAGTGAAGTGTACATTCCAGGAAGGAGCGAGTTTCGGCCGTTGAGCGTTTCGCTCAGAGCTTTGCCCCTCAACGCCTTTCGATTTTTGGTCGTGCTCAGACCTGCAACACCTTTCTGGCAGCGAAAATTTATTACGCACTCCGGGTCGTGCACTGCGCTAGACATTACATCCAACGTTTTCATCTAATATTTGCGACTTCTGTTTGGACATCCACTTTCGAGCCGATGCGACGTGACAATCTTTTCAGGCCTGTTAGCGCAGGAGTATTGGGCTTAGTTCACCTACATGTCAGACAGTTAGTTGCCCGTTTCTCCTTTTTTCGCGATTGTTCCCACCCGATTATTAGAACACTCTTGCAGTTTAATTTCATGGCGCTGTTTCCAAACTTATTGGTTTCTTCAAGTTTTACTTGAGCGCCCCTCTTTATTAGAAGCGGCTTTACACAGCGCAACACTCAAAAGACAAGAAAAAACTGACATCACGAGAGCTGTTGTGATGTCAGTTCTTTCTTTCTTGTCTCTTGTGTGTTGCGCTGTGTAAAGCAGCTTCTAAGTATGTACCAGCGTGCCCAGATCTCCGCCTTAACACATTTAACTCTTTATTAGGTTTCATGCAGAAAGTATGCGCATCTGTTAGGTTTTTGGCAGTTCGATTTTCTAACGAATACTTTTCTGTTTTGCATAAGAGTCTGCGCAGGCATTTGATAGCGATGCTCTTTCCGCCGCCATTGTATCGTTGTGTGTACTTTGTCTTATGGGTCATGATGTATTAAAACGCGTGCGAAAGATGCCGCTTGCTCCTAGCACCAAAGCGTTTTTCTATAAATTACACTCAGAAGCGGTCCCTCTTAAAACGTGGCTCCATAGGAAGTACAGCCTTTGTCAAAAGTTTGGAGCCCAGGGGGTTTTCTTTTGAGCCGCACTGTGTCGTTCTTAATGGATCTCTAGCGCTCCAAATTTCCTGGACATGAGAAGGTTTCTGGTACTGCCTCCTGCAATAGGTAGAACTTCCATGAATGCTCCTGGAGTCCCAGTATAAAGCTAAGAAGTGAACCCCCTGGGCTCTAAACTTTTGACAAAGACTGTACATTTTTGTACCTTCCATTAACTGTCGTCAGTGCAGTGTACCTGAAACCATTGAACACTGTTTGATCAACTGCAAAGATGCGATTTTGTTGCGAAAGCAACACTACGTGAGTCTCCGAGCTATTTCGCGGAGCTGACGAAAGGCCACACTGCGCATGCGCTAGGAGCAGTGACGTCACACGGCGCGCCGCCGCCGTCGCTGCGCGGGTAACTCAGAGGTGCCGCCGCCGCGCTCGCCAGTTGCGCATGCGCAGTGGCGGCGCATAGCTAGCGTGCCGGGGCCGCCGCCGCTGCCGCGCGCTCTCCATCGCCTCTCTCTCTCCTCGTTGCTTTCGTAATGCTCCAGGTTTAACCAGAGCTAGACCACTGCCAGTTTTGTTCGGGGATGTGCTGCAAAGGACGCTAAAGAAGGCCTTTGTTTGAAATTCTTGCAGTGTACGTTACCTTGTGGCCACTCAACCTGTTTACGAACCCTATTTCTATGACAGGTTTTTTCTCATTGGACTTCATAGCCTGTAGAAAACACGCATGGTACACCGGAATGCTGAACCTCTAGTTTCACCCAGAAGTGTTATCAGCCGAATGATTCTCCAGCTCAGGGACATTTATGATAAGAGCGACTTTCTTTCCGCTGGTGATTCGGTGTCTATTGTTGCCGCTCTTTTAGTTGTGTTGTCTTCTCTGAAACTGGTGGTGGTGGTGGCGACAACATTTATTAAATCATAGGGAGAGGTGTTGGGGGTCGTGACCTGAAGGGTCACGCCCTTACAACCACTAGGTGGGAAACCTAGACAGGTACCCCATTGGCGTTTGCCGCAGCCCGGGCGCGCTGCGTTAAGGCCCTTTGGGCCTCGAGGGTGCAGCAACCGCACAGGGTCGCCTCCCAGTCCTCTCGGGTGGGGTTTGGGATAGGGGGTAGGGATGGGTTCTGCTGGCAGGCCCACACCATGTGGTAAGTGTCAGACACCTCCCCACAGTGTGAGCACCGCCCGTCGAATTGAGGATCGAAATGTTGCAGAGTTGCCGGGCACAACATCGTGTTCGTGAGCACGCGCAGGAGTACCCGCCCGTTGACCTTCCCCAGCCCATTGCACGGGGTGGGAAGAGTTTGGTGCGTGGATTTGTAATACTCGCATATTTCTTTAAAAGTATAAATCGGATTGAAATCAGTGTCCTGGTCGGCGTCGGGTCCCGTGGAGAGCAGTCACTAGCTGATGTGTTCGTACATAATCTGTATATAGCCTCCTTAGGTACAGCCTTTGTCAAAAGTAACCAGCCTGCACGTTTTTCTTCTCAGTCGTATATTCAAGCTATGATGCCAGCCCTCGAGCTCCAAATCTCTGAATGGTAAGAAGAACTCCTGTTCTCACCTTCAAATACCTTTTTGATCTTTAGGGAAGCCGCGAGGGCTCTACTATACGAATGAGAAGCAAACCATGCAGCCTGGTCACTTTTGGCAAAGACTGTACATACATAATCTCGTACAGTAAATACCATGTTGGAAACAAAAATGTAGTGATAGCATAGTGCTCTCGTGCACAGCTAATCTGTTCACGACGCCGCGGGTCTGGCACCCAGTCGCAGCAATATTTATATATTTTTTTTATTTCTGCAAGGGTGGAGGTCATCTTCAAGGTCAAGCTTCACACAAACTCTGTGAGCCTGTTAGACGTCGCGAAGTAGTGCTTTCGGGCTGAAAGCGGCCTGCAGTGATAATGAATAGCTTTAAGTGAAAGAATAGAGGCGAGACACGCATCAATACCTCTGGGAAATACAGAGAGCACTATGCCATGCAGAATAAATAGAAACAGTTTCCTTTTCTAAAAGCGAGTTGGAGATGACCTGAGCTTTTGAGTGGAGTGCCATCTATAGACTTGCAGTAGTCGAGGTCAAAGGGACCCAGAAATGATTTCGATCGGCGTATTCTAGTGCAACGGATCTGCCGAGGTGGGTTTTCGTGGGTATTCGAGTCAAATTTGAAAGACCTGCGCAGACGCTATAATTTAGAAAAAATTCAGGGGACACTTTGGCTCTCTAAAGTGCTGGAAGGCGAAAGCCTCTCCTTGGGCACTGGTTTGCTTTGCTTTTTGTGTGTTTTTAACTTTTTTAAACATTTTTATTCTTTATTAATTTTTATTTTTCTTTTCTTGTTGTTTTTTCTTTAAATTTGCCGTCAGGGAAGGGAGGAAGATGGGAGTAAACGAAGAAACCGTATTCACTAGACGCGCCTTTGTACAATCCAAACCATCGAAAACAGGCAATAAAGACAAAAAAAGAAAGCTGGCAAGGCGGAGTGGTTAGCGTGCTCGTCTCGCACTCCGGAGACTCTAGTTCGATTCTCCAACTCGACCAATTTCCTACTAGGCTTGATTTATTTTACTTGGAGTATCACTATACCATCTCTTTAATTGGTTGCATGGTTACAGCCAAAGTACATTTGGCCCCGTTTGAAATTCGCGCATTGTGATGTCACTACCATTTCGACCAATTCAAAAGCGTGACATTTGTGTCGACAACTCCTGCTTACAACGATGAGGCATTAAAGGCTTCCGCCTTAATTATTTTTAAAAATCACTGTTCGCAGTAGCTCGCAACCGATTAGGGCGACACACATCCCCGCGCGTCCCCTACCCCGATGACGTCAGTGGTCAGATGGGGCGATCTTGCTGGCTGGCTCCACCACGACCTCCGAATTCGCGTTCGGTGCTCTACCAACTGAGTTGCGGTGACTGCTGTCTAGTCGTCTGCTGACGGGGGAATTTATGTGCACTACAACCGAACCTTTAGTGTTCACCAGCGCCATCCTCGTCCATAGCGGCGGATGTAGTACGTCCAGCATGGAGGAAAAAAAAAAAAAACTAGGAGGGAGCGTGACGTCACGCGCTCAGCCTCTGCAAGCCATCCACCTCTGACGCCGCTGCCGAGGGCCCTTTTGCGCACTGACTCTTGGGAAATAGGCCCTCCACAGTCGCCAGACTGCCAACCAGCTTGGATTGCGGTGCATTCTAGTGAACGTCCGTACTCCGATGTAGCGCAGAAGCGCAGCGCTACACAACGAAAGAGCGAAACCGAAATCGAAATTCGGCTAAGACCTACTGCTGCCTTGTCACGTGAGGGCCTATTTCCCACGATGCTTTTCATTATATTTTTTATGACTAGGCTTCAAGATTATGACGTCACGCTCCCTCCTAGTTTTTTTTCCTCCATGACGTCCAGTATACCGCGAGCGCCACGTAAAACGTGATCGAACGGGGAGGACGGTGAGGACGGAAGCTGTGCGATAGCCCTCAATTGTATTTAACGAACTCCAACAGTCGTCCGAAAAAACAAAGGAAAGCATAAAGGAACGTTTCTATCTTCCTTGCTTTTAACGCGATACCGTTAAAGGCCTCGCTCACCAGAAAATCCAATGTCAGCAGAACCCGCCCCCCCCCCCCCCCCCCCCCACCGCACCCCCAGAAGCTGCTGCATCAGGTTGCATTCTGATGCGCCAACCTTCCCCATGAGGTCCCCCCCCCCTTTCAGAAGCTGCCGCATCAGATTGCATCCTGATTCATGCGCCGACCTTCACCATGAGGTCATTCTCAACTTTACATTCGTAGATCCCTGGTAGTCCGTGAACTACTTGGAATCCGTCATCTAAAGCAAACACAGCAAAGCTTGTACGCATACAGGCACGTGCTGCTCGCTTTGTGTCAGGGGACTACAACTTTTCAAAAAGATCTAAAGATATTTCTAAACACTTGTGGTAGCCGCTGCTGGAAGCAAGAAGGAAATACTTCCACTTATCGCTATTTTGTAATATCTTTAGCACCAGAATAGGCAGCAACATAGATAGATATCTAAAAAAACCAACACATCTATCTGCGCGCACAGACCATTCGCGAAAAGTGCGCGAAATTGCTGGCACGATTAACATATTCAAGTAGAGCTTCTTCCTTAAGAAAATACATGAGTACCCGCCGCGGTGGCTCAGTGGTTACGGCGCTCGGCTGCTGGCCCGAAGGACGCGGGTTCGATCCCGGCCACGGCGGCCGAATTTCGATGGAGGCGAAATTCTAGAGGCCCGTGTGCTGTGCGATGTCAGTGCACGTTAAAGAACCCCAGGTGGTCGAAATTTCCGGAGCCCTTCACTACGGCGTCCCTCATAGCCTGAGTTGCTTTGGGACGTTAAACCGCAATAAACCAAACCAAAATACATGAGTGGAATGATCTGCCAGAAGATACTAGTCTCGGGGACCGCTTCATCTTTTATTCCGGGCCTTAAAAATTGGCTGTTTTTAGAGATTTGTCAATTGCTTCTTGCAACCGCACGCTATTCCAGTTTCTGAGCTACAGGGTGATTGATAGATGCCAACAT